>NC_053493.1:74235912-74561983 GCF_905171775.1 Rana temporaria | reverse complement strand
TGAAAATGAAGTTTGAAAAACGTCGTTTTTTTACATCACAAAAAACGACCGTCTGTACGCGGCATAAGATTTGGCAACAGCATGTCTTAGAAAGAAAAAGAACATTCGGGTGACACAATCTCCACATGTACAGTATAGGCTGCTTTTAAGCAGCAATTGCAACATCAGGAATACAGAGGTGATGGGATTCAACACCAGTCAATTTCTCTACATTTTCTGCAATTATCTTTTGTTATTGAAATGTTGTTATATAAGTGGCAGAATGGAGAATCTCATTTTATTTTCAACCACTCCAGTTTATGCATGTAGATTACTGTCCATATTACATTTGATTGGGCAATTATTAGACTTTGCATTTGTTATTGTAGGCTGGATAGTTGCAAGAGCAGGTGGTTGACCCTCTGTTGTTTGATTTCAGGAATTAGATAAGCTATTTTTGAAACTTTTGAAATTACTCAAGAGTTCAAATCAGTTTTATTCCATCCGTTCAGGGCAACATCATTAGGCACTATGCACATGTAGATTATTACATGTGGATTATTAGACTATCACAAGTTTTTTTTTTTTTACAGAAGACATCATTAGTAATACATAATAATGTAATAGTAGCCTAACCAGGGCCGGCCCTACCATGGGACCCGATGGTACCATTGTACCAGGCGGCACTTTCCTCCAGCTCTGCTCTCCGCTCCACTGTGGGGCTAATTGCATGAATAGAGCCATAACAGGTCCTCTTTATACTCCTATATACATGTATAGAGCCATGATAGGTCCACTTTAGTTATCATGATATAAAATAATGGATGTGGGGGAATTTTGATGGGCGTATTTTTTTTGGGGGGGGGGGGGCAGCATTTCATTCTTGGTACCAGGCAGCACAATGTCTTGGGCCGGCACTGAGCCTAACCTCCCTAAATCATTAAATCATTTTTATGTAGTGGTCCAGGGAGGAGTGAATGGCAATACTCCTGATGGCCACGTGAGTGACAGCTCTGATTCGAAGGGGGCTGTTGACATTGCATCCAAAATGACAGTGTCCAGCAGTCTTCCCCAAACTTTTGGATGTCTACAGGGAATATTTGAAAATAAAAATGCCTAAAAAATTCTAAAATGCACATATAAACTTGGGAAGTTTGCTGTTCAATTGAACAGTGTTAGGATTATGTTGTGTGACTGCTTTGCTTACTTCCACACAGTTCGCTGTCTGTCTCCACACACCGTTTTTATTGCACTCCAACTTTCTCACAATGCCTTTCCTAAAATCTCACTGTGGGGAATTCATAAAAGATGTCATATACACCCATTGGAATTCCCTCATGCCACTACACTGAAATTGTTAATGCTTGCTGTGATTAATTTACCTGTTTCTGATGGTGTCTACCCTGAGGCCAGAGTGTCCATACTGAACACTCCTTCGTCAGAGTGCTCTCTCCCTGGTCATTGTGCCTGACACACTGACAGGCTCAAGCTTGGGTAGTTTTGAAGTGCAGTGGACAGAGCCTTAAGGGGAATTGAGAGACAAGTTCCCCATAAAGTCTACATCACTGTTGATTGACAGTGCACAGCATTTGGCAGATCCTTATACAATTGTCCAACAGAGGCTTTTAAATCAAATTTTTTCTGGTATATTTTTTGTGGGGGGGGGGGGCAAACAATATACCCAACCCCCCCGATTGGTCACCAGCCCTGCACTCCATCTAGGTCGCTGCGACAGCTTCCTGACGGGTGACGGGTCTCAGGACTTGCTTCTTGATTGGCCGCGAGGAAAATCAGGAAGACCATAACTAATATTAATTCGCTATTGTCACACAACTGGGTGGGGTCACACATTTTTTAAGCCAATTAGAGCCTCAGGCTCTAATAATGCGGTTCTGAAAAAAAACCACATTGGAATCAATGAGTCCGGAGCCCTGCATGTAGATTAGGGGGCCAGGCGCATGGATTGGGGGGCAGTGCCCCTGCGCCCCATATGGACGTGCCGCCACTGTTTGTAATGTTGGCTAATTGGTGAGGGGATGGACTGGATACCTTCACTGCCCTTGTGCTATTGCTGGGTGTCCAGTGCATCCGTATAGAGCCGCACCGACGTTCGGCTTCTTTCAGCTACTCGTGACGCGATGTATGCGACCGTCGGAAGCCTTTTGGAAGACTGTCAATCAAATAGGAATGCCCAGCCCCGAAGACCATACCCGGAAGTGGCGGAGAAGATCGCTCTCTAAAACGGTAAGTACTGCTTTGTTTTTAAAAAAACTATCAGATTCCCCTAGACAAAATGAGCATCAATCTAATGTTAAAAAAAAAAAAACGGGTGAACTCCCGCTTTAAGGTGGGGTGGACTCCCTCCAGGCATACCTGCCCTTAATCTACCCATTATTATATGTGTGCTCCAACTCAGGAGACTCTCAAAATTATAGAGTTAGGACTGCAGTACACCGGGGGGCCGTGACATGGCCGCTGCAGCTTATGCATATATTTGCAAATGTGTACAACCTAAACCCTTTGTTTTGTTTTGTTTTTTACTTGCGATTTTATTGAATTATGAAGGTTTACAGCTGACAGAGGTTATACATCTTACAAAGAAAAGGGATAACAGGTGTGTACATAGCTTAGAGAACGATATATACAGAAGCAAACATATACTTTGCTATAAATGACTGCTAACTGGGTGGTATGGACCACCCTGGATACTAATAAGCCCCGATAAGGGCGCATAAGGTACACAAAACGGGGTTGATAACATCACCCAATATAAGCAGTAAACCAAACAAAAAACCCAGCTATCAATGGGTAAAGATTGGTCTTAAGCATGAGTAACAATGTGGATACAAGTCAGAAACTAGTGGGAAAGGGAGACATTCAGGTGCTTAATGAATAGTTTTTTCCGCTCCTAGGACTCAGAACTAGGGATGAGCTTCAAGTTCGAGTCGAAATCATATTCGATTTGAACATTGCCTGTTCGCCGAACAACGAACAATTAGGGGTGTTCGCGGCAAATTCGAAAAGCCGCGGAACACCCTGTTAAAGTCTATGGGAGAAATCTAAAGTGTTAATTTTAAAGGCTAACATGCAATTCATTGTCCTAAAAAGTGTTTGGGGACCTGGGTCCTGTCCTAGGAAACATGTATCAATGCAAAAAAAGTTTTAAAAACGGCAGTTTTTTCAGGAGCAGTGAATTTAATAATGCTAAAAGTGAAACAATAAAAGTGTAATATTACTTTAAATTAGGGGGGGGTGTAAAGTCAGCATGCGAAAAAGCGCATGTTTCCCGTACATAGAACTGTCCCTGCACAAAGTGTCATTTCTGAAAGAAAAAAAGGCATTTAAAACCGGCTTTGTGGCTCTAATGAATTGTCAGCTCTGGCAATTCAGAGATGATTCATTCATAAAAAATAAAAAAGCTGGAGGTCCCCCCAAATTCCATTAACAGGCCCTTCAGGTCTAATATAGATATTAAGGGGAACCCCGCCGTCAATTAAAAAAAAAAATGATGTGGGGTTCCCCCCAAATATCCATACCAGACCCTTCAGGTCTGGTGTGGATTTTAAGGGGAACTCCACCCCAAATTTAAAAAAAAATGGCGTGGAGTTCCCCCAAAAATCCACACCAGACCCTTATCCGAGCACGTTAACCTGGTCGGCCGCAGAAAAGAGGGGGGGCAGAGTGCGGCCCCCCCTCTCCTGAACCGCACCAAGCCACTTGCCCTCAACATGGGGAGGATGTCCCTATGTTGATGGGGACAAGGGCCTCATCCCCACAACCCTTGCCTGGTGGTTGTGGGGGTCTGCGGGCGGGGGGCTTATCAGAATCTGGAAGACCCCTTTAACAAAGGGGACCCCCAGATCCTGGCCCCCCCCATGTGAATTGGTAATGGGGTACACTGTACCTCTACCATTTCACGAAGGAAGTGTAAATAGTTAAAAAAAAAACACACAGACACCGTAGAAAAAAATCCTTTATTAATAAAAAAAAGAAAAAAAATCCAGCGATGTGAATCCACTTTCGGCCCGGCCCCCCGCTCCAACGTTGTCTTCTATCCAGCAATAGATGATCTCTCCAGCGACGGGTGATCAGTGGTCCGGTCCAGCGATGAGAAGATCCATCCGTCCAGAGCGCAGCAAGCGAGCTCCTCTCTCCGCTGGACACAGCCCAGCGGAATGCCGCGCTGGAGCTGTGACATTTCTTATATAGGGGAAGCGGCCACCCGTCACGTGACCCCGCCCCCTCTGACGCACCCTCGTACGTCACTGGGAAAGACCGGGAAAGACCGGGCTTCCTTTGTGAAATGGTAGAGGTGTACCCCATTACCAATTCACATAGGGGGGGCCAGGATCTGGGGGTCCCCTTTGTTAAAGGGGTCTTCCAGATTCTGATAAGCCCCCCGCCCGCAGACCCCCACAACCACCGGGCAAGGGTTGTGGGGATGAGGCCCTTGTCCCCATCAACATGGGGACATCCTCCCCATGTTGAGGGCATGTGGCCTGGTGCGGTTCAGGAGAGGGGGGACCGCACTCTGTCCCCCCTCTTTTCTGCGGCCGGCCAGGTTAACGTGCTCGTATAAGGGTCTGATGTGGATTTTTGGGGGAACTCCACACCATTTTTTTTTTCATTTGGGGTGGAGTTCCCCTTAAAATCCACACCAGACCTGAAGGGTCTGGTATGGGTATTTGGGGGGAACCCCACATCATTTTTTTTTTAAATTGACGGCGGGGTTCCCCTTAATATCCATATCAGACCTGAAGGGCCTGTTAATGGAATTTGGGGGAACCCCCAGCTTTTTTATTTTTATTTTTTTATGAATGAATCATCTCTGTAATTGCCAGAGCCGACAATTCATTAGAGCCGCAAAGCCGGTTTTAAATGCCTTTTTTTCTTTCAGAAATTACACTTTGTGCAGGGACAGTTCTATGTATGGGAAACATGCGCTTTTTCACATGCTGACTTTACACCCCCCCCCCCCCCCTAGGTACGAAATTTAAAGTAATATTACACTTTTATTGTTTCACTTTTAGCATTATTAAATTCACTGCTCCTGAAAAAACGGCAGTTTTTAAAACTTTTTTTTGTATTGATACATGTTTCCTGGGACAGGACCCAGGTCCCCAAACACTTTTTAGGACAATAACTTGCATATTAGCCTTTAAAATTAACACTTTAGATTTCAAATGTTCGAGTCCCATAGACTTTAACGGGGTTCTAAAGTTCACACTTGGTGTGTTCGCAAGTTCTGATGCAAACCGAACAGGGGGGTGTTCGGATCATCCTTACTCAGAACTAAGAACGGTAGCATAAAAGGTTAAAAAAAAAAAAAAAACACCCTTGTTTTTAATGTGAACTGTTAGACAGGGTCAATTCAGTTTGTTGCAGGCTGTCCAGTAAGTGAGCTGGGAATTTTTTGTCTTTTGATATGCATCACCGTTCCATGTGCTCCTTACTGCAAATGCCAGTTATAGGTTGGGGGGTGGTTGCCATTTGTTTGAACTGTTGGTGAATTGGTAAGGGGAAACACTGGATACTTTTGCTGCCATTGTGCTATCGCTGTTTGTCCAGTGCATCCCTATACCTTTGAAGCGGAGCTCCACCCTAAAGTGGAACTCCCGCTGATCGGAACCCTCCCTCCCTCTGGTGTCACATTTGACACCTTTCAGGGGGAGGGGGGTGCAGATACCTGTCTAAAGACAGGTATTTGCACCAACTTCCGGCCACTTCTGGCCACACAGCCTCGGGTAAACTGCGGGCATGACGTATGTAAACACGGCTTCCCCGTGCTTCACTGTGGCGGCGTATCGATCGAGACGATGACGTCAGACCTACAGCTACACCCCCCTACAGTTGTAAACACACACTAGGTGAAACGTAACTCCTTCAGCGCCCCCTGTGGTTAACTCCCAAACTGCAACTGTCATTTTTACAATAAACAATGCAATTTAAATGCATGTTTTGCTTTGAAAATGACAATGATCCCAAAAATGTGTCAAAATTGTCCGAAGTGTTCGCCATAATGTCGCAGTCATGAAAAAAATCGCTGATCGCCGCCATTAGTAGTAAAAAAAAAAAATAATAAAAATGCAATAAAACTATCCCCTATTTTGTAAACGCTATAAATTTTGCGCAAACCAATCGATAAACGCTTATTGCGATTTTTTTACCAGAAATAGGTAGAAGAATACGTATCGGCCTAAACTGAGGAAAAAAAATTTTATATATGTTTTTGGGGGATATTTATTATAGCAAAAAGTAAAAAATATTATTTTTTTTTCAAAATTGTCGCTCTATTTTTGTTTATAGCTCAACAAATAAAAACCGCAGAGGTGATCAAATATCACCAAAAGAAAGTTCTATTTGTGGGAAAAAAAGGACGTCAATTTTGTTTGGGAGCCACGTCGCACGACCGCGCAATTGTCTGTTAAAGCGACTCAGTGCCGAATCGCAAAACCTGGCCTGGGCCTTTAGCTGCATTTTGGTCCGGGGCTTAAGTGGTTAAGTAACGGTTCACACAGGGGCAACCCAACTTACCGCGCGACTTTGCGAGGCAACTTCAGCGCAACTTTGGCGTGACTTGAAGCACCTTACAACGTAACTTAAAGTTTCCTCCAGGACAGGCGACTATGGCTGTGGCCAATCACAGAATAATCAGCTCTGTGGGAGGGAGGGGTTTGCCTGAGTAAACAATTTTCTCTTCCTGTAAAGTTGCTTCAGTTAAGATGGAGATCTGACTTTGGAGGCAACTTCCATTTAAATCAATGGGTACAAGTTGCCTAGAAGTCGCCTTGAAGTAGTACAGGAACCTTTTCTGAAGTCGGAGCGACTTCAGTAGTGTACATTAAGACGGCTCTCATTGACTAACATGGGATTTCTGGGAATTTATGGGATGTCAAGCAACTTGGGACGACTTGTGGTCTGACAAGTCGTCCCAAGTAGCTGTAGTGTGAACCGGCACTTAATGTAACTATATTGCTACACTTAGAGGTGCCTCTCTTTTTTTGTTATACTCATTTGGGACATGACGCTATTTGAATATCAAGACATTGATTGTATATCAAGTCAAAATTTTGCTTGTCTTGAAAAACGCTCCAAGGTTTTACTGTGATATATATATAGATATATATATATCTATATATAGATATATATATAGCAGTGTCCAGTGAAGAAACGCTCCACCACCGCAAGGATAACCATCATATCCACCCCAAAAGTGTCCACCACCACTGTTCACAGTAAATCACTCACCAGAAATATATGCTGGTGTAAACCAGCCACAAGCGCATTATAACATATAACAATCCAGCAGGGCAGCCCTCAAAATTTCCACTCGCCTACTAGCATTTGGCGAGTGGATTTAAGCTGGGGGCGAGTGATGACAGGGCTGCATGACCAATCTCCCTCCAATCTGTGCCTACACTTAGAGTCCCGATGAGATTGGCGGCCAAAGAGGAAAGGTGCAAGCTCGGGAAAAGTAGTCTGGTGAGCCGCGCACAGGCAGAGCAGTACAGTGCTCTCCTTACAATTCTCATTAAGCCATGGTACCTAACAGTATGACCTCTCTGAGCCTGCCCCCCTCCCCCCGACCAATGTAGCTGGAGAGCAGAAAGTAATGAGTGAGGTGGAGGATTGCAAAAATTACCATCCCGGTGCAGCGCTCACTGAAAGTTGCCCTGACATGAGAGCGGCAGCCTTCTAGTTTGTGCAGTTTTCTTCTCCTTGTGCTCTATGTAAGTGTCCAACAGTTTAGCCTGAGCACTGTGAACAGACTGGTCTCAATGTGTGCTGTGCGCTGTCAGTGTGTGCTGTGCTATGGTGTCAATGGCTGTGCAGTTGTGTGGATCTCAGCGCTGGATTGTACTCCCTCCCGCTGTGCTGCAGCTCCTCTCCTCTCGGCCAGCCTGAATAAAAGGAGGAAGTGGGGACATGCAAGCGTGGAGCCGCACACACAGGCTCCTGATGATGAGATGAATGGGAGAGAGAGAGAGGATGGATGGGAGTTGCAGAGGAGACAGCAAGAGAATGGGGAAGAGACCCAGTTCTAGTGCCCTGTCCCTCTGGTCTGCCCCCAGTGCCCTGTCCCTCTGGTCTGCCCCCAGTGCCCTGTCCCTCTGGTCTGCCCCCAGTGCCCTGTCCCTCTGGTCTGCCCCCAGTGCCCTATCCCTCTGGTCTGCCCCCAGTGCCCTGTCCCATTTTGTTAAAGTTGTTGTTGGTAATATTTAATTTTGTAACTTGATTCTGCATAAAACATTGTCATTCCATGAGATAATCTACGAGGGCGTTTACGGGTGCAATTAGGCGCAGGGCAGTGTATGAATTAGGTGGGGCAACTGGTGGCGAGTAACTCTTGAGGCCTGGCTAGTAGCTCAGGACTTGAAATTTTGAGCCCTGCAGCAGGGTCACTCAATGAATCGCCTTTTACTCTCCCATCAATGTCAGCTTGACTCACATAATATAGCACAGACCACATATCATCAGATCTCAGCTCTCTCACGTCTCTTCCTTCTTCCAGGTAAAGTTTCATTACATGGGTATTCCCCATCAAGGAAAGAAGAGATCGTGAGAGAGCTGAGGTTGATATGAGCAGTACGGACCCACAAGTGCCTTATGTTAAATAACACCAGATAAATAGGCAGAAAAACATTTAGGAGGTATAGGCAGATACGTAGAGTTGCAGGAAAAGGTTTGTGAACCTTATTATATGGATTTCTGCATGAATTGTTCCTAAAATGTAAACACACAAAAAAAGCACTGAAAAAAAAATATATATAATGGGACTTGTATTTCATATATAAATAAAAACCAGGCCGCATATTAATTTAAAGATTGCCTGTCTCAATCCCTATTTTACAAACATAACATAATTGCCAAATTATAATTCCTTTACTCTCTAGAGCAGTGAACTTTAGACCCCTTCCCCTCTAATCCTATCTTGAGAGCTTCAATTAATGTTAACACAATCCTATAATCCGCTTTCTAGGGAAGAATGTTTATTTCACTGCTATAGTTAGAACTGCATCATTGCACTGTGTCTCCTAATTATATAAATACATCAAAATGTGTTTTCCGATCAAGCTAAATAAGTAGTAATGAAAACATGATATGGTGCAACAATTACAACATAAAAAGTATATTTTGTTAACATCTACCCTCTGAAGTGCTGTTCTATAATGTTTTTGGATGCTGTATTTGTACACAACTATACATCATGCGTGCACACATGCACCTACAGTATGAGGGGACATTCAAAAGGCTGCTTACCTGCATCAGTCTGAATACTGATGCCAGAGGATCAGAATGACAGCCAATCAAAAAGCTTTAACAGAAACTAAACATAGGGATATTTCATACTTTCTAATTAAAGGTGTCTTTTAACCAAGCCCCGGGAAAATGTATCCCCTTCCTGACCAGAGCACTTTTTTGCGAAACGGCAGTGCGTAATTTTAACTGACAATTGCGCGGTTGTGCGACGTTGCACCCAAACAAAATTTACGTCCTTTTTTCCCCACACAAATAGAGCTTTCTTTTGGTGGTATTTGATCACCTCTGTGGTTTTTACTTTTTGCGCTATAAACAAAAAAATTGCGACAACACTATCTTTTACTTTTTGCTATAATAAATATCCCACCTTTAAAAAAATAAATAAAAATGTTTTCCTCAGTTAAGTCCGATATGTATTCTTATATATATTTTTGGTAAAAAAAAAAAAAAATGCAATAAGTGTATATTGATTGGATTGCGCAAATGTTATAGCGTCTACAAAATAGGGCATAGTTTTATGGCATTTTTAAAAATCAAGGCCATTTTCTTCTGTAGCGCCCCCTTACTTTTCAATACGCGCGCTACACTACAGTTAGTGGGGAATGGGAGGATTAGTTTACTCCCATTCACAGTTTATGGAAATTTAGGCTGTTGCCAATTTCAGAATTTGTCCTGTAGGTCAGTCTGCGCTCCGGGAGTGCGTTATCACCCCCGGGCGGCAGCTGGCGCTAGAGGGGTTCTGACAGACCCATCCTCTCCCAGCAGCCAATCAGAGGAGTTCTTCCCTCATTGGGCATGCTGGGAGGGGAGATATCTGGGCAACCGCCTTTGGGCTGTTCTGTTCTGTGCGGGGCCCGAGTTCCAGGTGCGGCATTCACCTTCAGGGTGCGCGCATCCATGGGCCCCGCCACCGTGGCCTGCTTTACTGAGGTCATGCACCATGCGGAGCCTCATCCCAACCTAGAGAGGGGCCCCAGCGACTGGCTGGGTCCCAACCTTCTGCTGAGAGGATCCTAAGCCGGGAGCTGTGCGATGGGGGATTGGCTCAGGAGAACCTAGAATCAGAGGTTGTCCAGGAGGCCTAGACGAACCATCTGGGATCCAGTCACCACACTGCATGAGGCCTCGTACACACGACAGAGTTTCTCGGCAGAATTCAGCGAGAAACTCGGTCAGAGCCGGATTCTGCCGAGAAACTCTGTCGTGTGTACACTTTCAGCCCGATGGAGCCGCCGAGGAACTCGTCGAGAAAATAGAGAACATGTTCTCTATTTTCTCGTTGCTCTATGGGAGAACTCGGCCCGCCGAGCTCCTCGGCGGCTTCAGGGCTGAACTCGCCGAGGAACTCGACGTGTTTGGCACGTCGAGTTCCTCGGCCGTGTGTACGAGGCCTGACAGGTTCGCTCAAGCTGTCAGTGGGTGACACTATCTGAACTGACTGGGAGGATTCGCTCAATCTAATTTCACAAATCTCAAATTGTCAAGCCTGTGGCAGAGACCTGTTCCTCCCAGTGATCCTTAAGTGGCGCTCCGGCTGCCAGGCCTGTGATAGACGCCTGTCCGGGGGCACTTTACCCACCCTGATTGTGGTGGCGACGAATTGGGTTACATTATTGCTGAGAGCAGGTTTGCTTTCTTTCATATCCAAGGCCTGATACTAAAGTTTCTCGCTCATCAACTTTTCTCTATTGTGTGTCATGTTGATGTTGGCCATGTTGGGCCTTGGAATAAAGCATTGAAAACTCAATTGACGTCTGGACACCTGCTCTTTATTCACACTCACACCTATCACCCCTAGACCAAGTCAGAAGGTAACTTAGATAGGCCGATCCCAAACTAAACAGCGGCTCCTTCGGGGGTGAGCGCTACACTTCTGTTCACTGTTTTTTATTCATTTTAGCTAAAGGTAGTGTAGCACTTACCCCGTAGGAGCTGCTGGTTTAGATTTGGGCCTTGCACGTTACCTCGTTCCTCGTTGTCTAGGGGTTGAGAGTCTGTAAAAAGTTCAATGTCCACAAGTTATAAATCCTTTTTCTTTAGCTTTTATTTTCCAAACAACTTGTGGAAGTAGAGGGATGAAGGATCAGGGGAAGGTTCAGGCACACAAGGCAGATCACTGGGGAATTGCTAAACTTCAAAGTCACACTCACCATTTTCTCTCGACTGGGTATTGCTCACCCCTATAGGCCCCTCTCACTTGGCCTAGCAGCCAGGATGATGCACGGACAAGAATAATCTCAATCTCTGCCACAGACTGGTTGTAAGTTCAGATGAGGCATTCCAGAATCCTCTGCCACAGGATTTGGTACACGGAGATCCAGCCTTACAGTTCTAGAGCCTTTAAGTTAACCCGGCGCACTGTAAAGTATTGTAGACTAGACTATTGCATCCTTCAATAAGTTACCAGGCCTCTCCCAAAGTACCAGCCTTCCGCTCAGTTTCCTCCATTGAGTGGCTTCCTCCCACAGGACAGACAGCACAGGGTCACCTCCAAGCATAGGCCCCAGTCAGGACAACGGGGCCTACCAGGCAGGAATACAGCCTCGGGCCATTATGGTCCCGAGGCTAAAAATCACACAAACACATACCTCGCGCCAGGAGGGCACCAAAAAATGGAGTCTGCCCCATCCTTCCCCAGCATGCCCAGCGGGGAGACCACTCCCACTGGGCTGTTTCCGGGGAAAGACAACCTATACACCATGGCTTGCCTTAGTTCCAACACTGACCTGTGGTGGTATCGCCACCCACAGGCAAACAAAGGGAAATCTCTCCAAGCACAGCCATAACCGGAACAGAGGCTGATTTAGCCTTAATTAACAAAGTCGGAGCTAATTATCAGCTCAGACACTCTCTAAATTTCAACATAGCGCCTGGTCATTGGGAGCAGGGAGCTACAGTAGAATAACAATGGAATTGCCCATATAGTATGAAGATACACTAGATTACCAAAAGTATTGGGACGCCTGCCTTTACACACACATGAACTTTAATGGCATCCCAGTCTTAGTACGTAGGGTTCAATATTGAGTTGGCCCACCATGTGCAGCTATAACAGCTTCAACCCTTCTGGGAAGGCTGTCCACAAGGTTTAGGAGTGTGTCTATGGGAATGTTTGACCATTTTTCCAGAAGCGCATTTGTGAGGTCAGGCACTGATGTGGACGAGAAGGCCTGGCTCCCAGTCTCAGCTCATCCCAAAGGTGTTCTATCGGGTGCAAATTTTGACTAGAAACTAGTGGTATTGGACTTTGAGGGCACACAGTAACTATAGTAAAAAAACTAGAGGTATTTTATTTATAGAAATGTCATAAAAAACAGTTACAAATATAAAATCAAAGAAATTAAATCAATAACTGGTCCACACAGGTTATCACAAAAATATTAGCATAATACAGTTTGATCATAGAAAAATCAGAAAGAGTATGATAAGAAACTTAGCTGTATAGATGTGTAACCGGCAGTGGGTCCAGAGGAAAGGAGGGCTGGCTCTACATGTTACGCGTTGTTATAACGCTTCCTCAGGAGCATAGACATGTGAATGTATTTGACCGCGTTGAAGATACGCAACAATCGGTCTTTTTACCCAGACTTTTACCCACACTGGCATTGTATCATAACAAGTAGCCAGTCAGGGGGATAGTATCATATAAGCAACTTTAAGGTGGCATGTGACAAGGCGATCTTATGCTGGTTCTATCGGGTGAGGTCAGTTCTTCCACCCCAAACTTGCTCATCCATGTCTTTATGGACCTTGCTTTGTGTACTGTTCCAAATCATTTGGGGGGGGGATTATGGTGTGGGGTTGTTTTTCAGGGGTTTGACTTGGCCCCTTAGTTCCAGTGAAGGGAACTCTTGAGGTGTTAGCATACCAAGACATTTTCATGCTCCTAAATTTGTGGTAACAGTTTGGGGAGGCCCTTCCTGTTCCAACATGACTGCGCACCAGTTTGTATTGCCCTGCCCCCTTTAGGGGGTGGATGCGGCGTATTGAATAAACTCTTATTAAAATGGTGATGTGGTATGCAAACTAGCTATGCTCTGAAGAAGAAGGTCTGTCCCTTGAAACGTGTTATCTTGTAATTCTAAGTGAGTGCTGATGATACACATCCTCTGCCTGACCACTCTGTCACTTGGTTATTTGTTCATTACTTTTTTGCTTTTTACACTTTTTGTCATGCAATGCATTTATTATTGTTTTATATTTAAAAACATTTATGTGAGGTAATCCACCAAGTCTTTGCGCACTCTTATTTGTATTTGTCATTACTTTTAAGATCCCTCTATCTGAAAAAGTCTTACCAGCTTGTGATAAGAACGAATTTTAAGATGTGCCTTTATTGATTTTATCCTGGTTCTCACAACACCTTAGTACTTTGGTGCCGTGACTGTATATACATTCAATGCATGCCTTGAATGAGTTGATAGTGTGATATTGTCAGCTCTCAACCAAACTGTCATACCTTGCAAAGGCTGGTGTTATAGCTGGTAACATGCAGCACATGGCAAATACAGATCTAAACAGAAGCTAAGATGGCTCCATCTTTGGTTGTAGAGGATTGGAGGGTTTAGTTCCACTTTAATCTCCAGTAAGTGATTTAGCTTGGCCTGAGAGGTGCATCTTGGGAGAATGATGTCATCATTCAGCTGCAGGCATAAAAAACATTTTCTTAGTCCTCATTTCTATAGTAATCAGTCAGTGGGACTGTTGTAACTTTTTAGCAGAAAGACAAAGCTGTTCTGTGTGACATGTACTTGGATAAAACCAGTGCAAACCAGTGCAGACACTGGGATTTACATTGATTGCTATCAATAAGTAAATATAAGGTGTATCTGAACTGAAGAACAACAATTTTATACATAGCAAAGTTTACGAGTTCTTAGATGTGGTGGCTCTACAGTGAAACCTCGGATTGCGAGTAACGCTGTTAACAAGGATTTTTTTTTTAAATCCTGACTCGGTTTGTGAGTGTTGTCTCACAAAATGAGCAGGATTCAAGCCACAGCCGTGTACAGTACCGCATTTGGCCAGAGGTGCGGGGGCGCCGGAGCCGAGTGGATCCGTTCGGAAATACTCAAAAAAAACTCAGAAATACTCAGGGCCAAATTCTCAAAAAAGCTGCCTAACTTAACTTTCAGCAGTTAAGTTACACAGGCGTTAAATTTCTACCTAAGTGCCCGATCCACAAAGCACTTACCTAGAAATTACACGCCGTGTAACTTAAGTGCCTCCGTCGCAAGGCGGTCGTCTGATCGAGGGGGCGATTCCTATTCAAATGAGGCGCGCTCCCACGCCGGACGTTCGGCGCATGCGTGTGACGTCATTTTTCCCGACGTGCATCGCGCGAACGTACTTTACGCCGGGCTTTGTGGATCGCGACTGGACAATAAAGTTGCGTCGGGTAAAAAAAAAAATACGCGCCGGGAAAAAAAATTCGAAATTTAAAAAAAACCGCGGTGATCGAAAAAAAGGTTTGTTTTTACAAGGTCTAAACAGTTAGGCCTTGTAAAAGCATCCCTAATTTTACGCATGCAAAACGTAACTTACGCAGAAAAGACAAAGCTAAAAAGCTTTGTGGATCTGCCTAAGTACTCATTTGCATACGCAAAGCGGCATTTCGACTCAAAATGCCCCCAGCGGCGGATGCGGTACTGCATCCTAAGATCCGACAGTGTAAGTCTATTACAGATGTCGGATCTTCTGACTATCTTTGGAAAAATCCTTCTGAGGATCGTTTCCAAAGATAGCCACATGGATACGCAGGCTGAACAGCAGTTCCGCCTGCGTATCTCCTTTGAAGATTTGGCCCTCAGTTTCCAAGCCTTTTCAAGGTTTTCTGAGTTCAGCCGAGCTGTCCCGAGCCTTTTCAAGCCTCTCCAGCGCCCTCCCCCCACTCCTGGCCACATGCGGTATTGCATGCCATAGAAGTCAACGCGGAACAAATTATTTTCGTGTCCATTTACTTCTATGGTATAACTTTCTTTGATATGCAAGTGCTTTGGATTATGAGCATTCTCCTGGAACAGATTATGCTCATAATCCAAGGTTCCACTGTATTGGTTTTCTTTATGCTTTTATTTTCCCCTGGTACATACAGACACATGTGTGTACACACACATGTGTACACACAGACACATGTACACATAGACACACATACGTGTACACACATATAGACACATTTACACACAGACACATGTACACACACACACACGGGGTCCTTGTGTATTCTCGTCTGGCCACTTTGCGGAACCTTTCCGCCCCCCCCTTGGGGACAACCCTATGTGATTGAACATTTATCTATGTGATTTTACGAATTGTATGTGTCTCTATGACTGACTTCTGAAAGTATCAATAGCAGCCTGTGTTTATGCAAGATATAAAATCCGATATATGTACAATGAAGCTATTATTTCTATGTAACAAATGTTTATGATGTATCTATATTTTAGAAGTACGTACCCTAAGGAAGGACTACAAGTCCAAAACATGTTGGGTTCCATCACAACTGTCCATTGGAGCTACCCTGGAGTTGCATATGGGTAGCCCTATGGTTGTGTCTGATGTGTGCAGGGTATTATAGATGTCATGTCATGATAACATGTCAAAACATGTATGCTTATATGCTGTAATGTCTTTTTTATCAGACTAATGTCCCCCCCTTTTTTATACATTTGTCTAAATAAAACTATACATTTTTAATAGTTTCACATATTAGTCTGCCTCCAAAGTCCATGAGGAGTTTTTGGTGCACTACATACACATAGAGTTTTTGTCCACACACACACAGACACATTCACGCACACAAACACACGTATACAGTCTTTAAAAAGGATATAGGAGAACTGGAGAAAGTGCAGAGAAGAGCAACCAAACTGATAAGAGGCATGGAGGAGCTCAGCTATGAGGAAAGATTAGAGGAACTAAATTTATTCACTCTTGAGAAGAGGAGAATAAGGGGGGATATGATCAACATGTACAAATATATAAGAGGTCCATACAGTGAACTTGGTGTTGAGTTATTCACTTTACGGTCATCACTGAGGACAAGGGGGCACTCTTTACGTCTAGAGGAAAAGAGATTTCACCTCCAAATACGGAAAGGTTTTTTCACAGTAAGAGCTGTGAAAATGTGGAACAGACTCCCTCCAGAGGTGGTTCTGGCCAGCTCAGTAGATTGCTTTAAGAAAGGTCTGGATTCTTTCCTAAATGTACAGAATATAACTGAGTACTAAGATTTGTAGGTATAGTTGATCCAGGGTAAATCCGATTGCCTCTCGGGGGATCAGGAAGGAATTTTTTCCCCTGCTGCAGCAAATTGGATCATGCTCCGCTGGGGTTTTTTGCCTTCCTCTGGATCAACTGTGGGTATGGAGTTGGGTGTATAGGATTTTACTGTGTTTTTTTATTTTTTGTTTTTTGTGGTTGAACTGGATGGACTTGTGTCTTTTTTCAACCTGACTAACTATGTAACTATGTAACTATGTAACTATGTAGTACAGTATATTTCCTCACACAAGCAGGTACTGTACTGTAGAGGGAAGCAGAGAGCATAGCACATACTCCCCCATCCCTTTGCTGAGTCTGACCGAGCGCCCAGTGCCCATGTACAGTTTGGCTGGGGATCAGGAGCTCTGTCTCATCTGACAGCCTTTTTCTACCAGGATTCCGCGGAACCCCTGACAACTTCTAGCGGAAACCCCAGTTGAGAAAGGCTGCTCTAGATCACAGAGATGAACTGGGAGGACTAATAACAAAGCTTGAGATAACACTGCAGAGCGTACATGACAGATCTGGATTTCTGGAATGACAAACAAATATGCACTTATTGGGCAAATATAAAAATGTAACAGACCAAATGGAAGCAAATAACAGATGTGTTGTCATTGTTAGAGTTTACATATACTTTAGTCAATGAAGTAGATGTTGAGTAAGGATGAGCCGAACACCCCCCTGTTCGGTTTGCATCAAAACTTGCGAACACACCAAATGTCCGTGTGAACTTTAGAACCCCGTTAAAGTCTATGGGACTCGAACATTTGAAATCTAAAGTGTTCATTTTAAAGGCTAATATGCAAGTTATTGTCCTAAAAAGTGTTTGGGGACCTGGGTCCTGTCCCAGGAAACATGTATCAATGCAAAAAAAGTTTTAAAAACTGCTGTTTTTTCAGGAGCAGTGAATTTAATAATGCTAAAAGTGAAACAATAAAAGTGTAATATTACTTTAAATTTCGTACCTAGGGGGGGTCTAAAGTCAGCATGTGAAAAAGCGCATGTTTCCCGTACACAGAACTGTCCCTGCACAAAGTGTCATTTCTGAAAGGAAAAAAGGCATTTAAAACCGGCTTTGCGGCTCTAATGAATTGTCGGCTCTGGCAATTCAGAGATGATTCATTCATAAAAAATAAAAATAAAAAAGCTGGGGGTCCCCTCAAATTCCATTAACAGGCCCTTCAGGTCTGATATGGATATTAAGGGGAACCCTGCCGTCAATTTAAAAAAAATGACGTGGGGTTCCCCCCAAATATCCATACCAGATCCTTCAGGTCTGGTGTGGATTTTAAGGGGAACTCCACCCCAAATTTAAAAAAAAATGGCGTGGAGTTCCCCCAAAAATCCACACCAGACCCTTATCCGAGCACGTTAACCTGGCCGGCCGCAGAAAAGAGGGGGGGACAGAGTGCGCCCCCCCCCTCCTGAACCGCACCAGGCCACATGCCCTCAACATGGGGAGGATGTCCCCATGTTGATGGGGACAAGGGCCTCATCTCCACAACCCTTGCCTGGTGGTTGTGGGGGTCTGCGGGCGGGGGGCTTATCAGAATCTGGAAGACCCCTTTAACAAAGGGGACCCCCAGTTCCTGCCCCCCCTATGTGAATTGGTAATGGGGTACACTGTACCTCTACCATTTCACGAAGGAAGTGTAAATAGTTAAAAAAAAACACACAGACACCGTAGAAAAAAATCCTTTATTAATAAAAAAAATTTAAAAATCCAGCGATGTAAAACCACTCTCGGTCCGGGCCCCGCTCCAACGTTGTCTTCTATCCTGCGACGGATGTTCTCTCCAGCGACAGGTGATCAGTGGTCCGGTCCACGTGACGGAGAGAGGAGCTGCCTGCTGCGCTCTGGACGGATGGATCTTCTCATCGCTGGACCGGACCGCTGATCACCCGTCCGTCGCTGGAGAGATCATCCGTTGAAGGATAGAAGACAACGTTGGAGCGGGTCCCGGGCCGAGAGTGGATTCACATCCCTGGATTTTTTTTTTTTTTTATTAATAAAGGATTTTTTTCTACGGTGTCTATTAATAAAGGATTTTTTTCTACAGTGTCTGTGTGTTTTTTTTAACTATTTACACTTCCTTCGTGAAATGGTAGAGGTACAGTGTACCCCATTACCAATTCACATAGGGGGGGCCAGGATCTGGGGGTCCCCTTTGTTAAAGGGGTCTTCCAGATTCTGATAAGCCCCCCGCAGCAGACCCCCACAACCACCGGGCAAGGGTTGTGGGGATGAGGCCCTTGTCCCCATCAACATGGGGACATCCTCCCCATGTTGAGGGCATGTGGCCTGGTGTGGTTCAGGAGAGGGGGGCCGCACTCTGTTCCCCCTCTTTTCTGCGGCCGGCCAGGTTAACGTGCTCGGATAAGGGTCTGGTGTGGATTTTTGGGGGAACTCCACGCCATTTTTTTTTTACATTTGGGGTGGAGTTCCCCTTAATATCCACACCAGACCTGAAGGGTCTGGTATGGATATTTGGGGGGAACCCCACGTCATTTTTTTTTAATTGACGGCGGGGTTCCCCTTAATATCCATATCAGACCTGAAGGGCCTGTTAATGGAATTTGGGGGGACCCCCAGCTTTTTTATTTTTATTTTTTATGAATGAATCATCTCTGAATTGCCAGAGCCGACAATTCATTAGAGCCGCAAAGCCGGTTTTAAATGCCTTTTTTCCTTTCAGAAATGACACTTTGTGCAGTTCTATGTACGGGAAACATGCGCTTTTTCACATGCTGACTTTACACCCCCCCTAGCTACCAAATTTAAAGTAATATTACACTTTTTTTGTTTCACTTTTAGCATTATTAAATTCACTGCTCCTGAATAAACGGACGTTTTTAAAACTTTTTTTTGCATTGATACATGTTTCCTGGGACAGGACCCAGGTCCCCAAACACTTTTTAGGACAATAAATTGCATATTAGCCTTTAAAATTAACACTTTAGATTTCTCCTATAGACTTTAACAGGGTGTTCCGCGGCTTTTCGAATTTGCCGCGAACACCCCTAATTGTTCGTTGTTCGCCGAACAGGCAATGTTCGAGTCGAACATGAGTTTGACTCGAACTCGATGCTCATCCCTAATGTTGAGTGCTGAGCCTAAATGATGGCCGAAGCCTGACAAAGAAGATATTGTACAGAAAGGTATTGTGACCTCTATCAGATGTAATAAATACTGCACTTATACACTTGCAATCATTACTTGGCATGCAGGCACACAACATAAAACGATCATGGAAGCCAGGCCCAATTTAAAAGTCCAGGGGGCATTTGTGTAACTACAAGTGAGACATTAATTTCTTAAAACGGTGGTGTCCAACCTGCGGCCCAAGATGGCTGTGAATGTATCCCAACACAAAATCGTAATATTACCTAAAAATTAAATTTTTTATCAGTGATCGTTAATTTGTGACCTGCCTGACTTTTTCTGCTTATCGGCTATCCTAAGACCCAATTCACACTATACAATTTTTGTTGTCCGATTTCCTTCAGATTTACCAAAACCATGTAGTGCTAGGGCCTGCCTGGTTGCATACAAATTGAAACTCATATTATATGGTTTTGATAAATCTTAAGGAAAATAATCTACAGAAAATTGTATAGTGTGTATCCAGCTTTAATGTTAGTGTATTTCATGTGTGGCCCAAGACAATTCTTCTTCTTCCAATGTGCCCCCCGCCCCATGTGAATGAGCAGGGGTAAGTTGTACCCCTACTCATTCACCAAAAAAGTGTCAAAAAGTAAATGAAATTGCACACACAGTTTTTGAGCTCTTCATAAAAAACAAAACAAAAATAAACATCCCAGTGTAGATCCATTATCAATCTTGATGATCTCCATCTACGGACTTGGAAAAAAAAAGGTCTGCACCAGACAAAGGCTCCTGCCTTCTATGTGCATGTCTGAACTCATTTACATGGAGAGGACCGGATTTGGGGGTCCCCTTGTTAAAGAGGGCTTCCAGATTTTGTTAAATCACCTCCACACCCCCACAACCACCCGGCCAGGGTTGTAGGGAAGAGGCCCTTGTCCTCATCAACATCAAAACCCCCTTCCCATGTTCAGGGCATGTGACCTGGTGTGGTTCGGGGAAGGGAACCCCACTGATAGCTGATGAGTCACCCGTTGTTAAAGGAGAAGTCCAGCCTGAGATCGTTTGGCTGGGCTTCTTCTATGGGTCACAGGAGTGCTACCCATTTTGCACTCCTGTGACCCGTTTTCAGAAGAGAGCGGTCTGAAGTCCACGCCCTGCTGACGTCACCAAGATCTGTCCAGGCACCACATCATCCTGATTGTGGAAGTCTGAATACACCAGTTGCCTGGACTGATGGCTGTCTCAGCCTCTCAGCGAGCCTCCACAGCTCAGCACTCCAGTGAGCATGGAGGAGCCGAGGGGATTGACATGCAGCAGCTCTCTGCTTTGGGAGGTGAGAGAACCCCCCGGGCGGAGTGATGTGACCATGTGTTAACAATATGTATTGCAATATAAGCTAACTCAATATCCCTGTTTTTCATTGCATAGTTTTTGCTGGGAAGCGTGTATGGCAGAGTGCAGGGGTCTATTCAGATTTTGAAGTGTTAACACATGGTCACATCTCTTTAGCACCTGGTAGTTCAAATACATGTACAAGCTATTGGGATCTGAGCACAGGTATATCTTTTCTTTAGTGCTTTGAAAGGCACAGGATTCGCTGTGTTTCCTGCATTGCATATATGTAAATGGAGACTCAGGGTCTAACCGAGGAGCAGATAGTTGCATAAGACCCAATGTGTGTCACTGAATGTGGATAACACCATGAATTATGTCTGAATAGTGAAGTATCTCCACTGAGGACCACACCAGCCCAACATATCCTGGTAGTACAGATGCCCCACTGCCCCCAGCCCAGTCCACCATGATAGACAGTTCTATAGGGGTCTATAGGACCCCAATGCACAGGCACCATCAGCAGAAAAGATGATTCTGTCTGCAGTTTTCAAAAATTGCAGAATACCACAGCTGTCAGATTTAGTATGCAATCAAGGCAGGGCAAGGTTGGATACTTTTGATCTGGGGGCTAGGCAGGCTGGATAAATGTACTTTATATGAAAAGTACACCAATCCTTTAAATTGAATACATACGGATTTAACGGCTTGTAGCTTGCTTTCAACAGTGCATGTTTTATTCAGTGGAAATTTTTTAAAACCTAAATGACAAAATTTCGTTCATTCATTTTCATTCATTGTGCTACAAATGTCTTTTGGAAGAGCAGTTCCTGTTTATTATTGCAACCAATCAAACTTTCTTTGCTCCATATGGCTATAGATACAGGAAAGGGAAAATAGGATGTGTGATTTAGATAACAAGAACGGTACAGTTGTGCTCGTAAGTTTACATACCCTGGCAGAATTTATGATTTCGTGACCATTTTTCAGAGACTGTGAATAATAACACTTTTACTCATGGTTAGTGTTTGGCTGAAGCCCTTTATTATCAATAATCTGTGTTTTTTCTTTTTAAATCATAATCACAACAGAAACTACCCAAATGACCCTGATCAAAAGTTTACATACCCTGGTGATTTTGGCCTGATAACATGCACGCAAGTTGACACAAAGGGGTTTGAATTAAATTGAATTGAATTAAAGGTAACCATCTTCACCTGTGATCTGTTTTCTTGTAATTAGTGTGTGTTTATAAAAGGGTCAATGAGTTTCTGGACTCCTGACAGACCCTTGCATCTTTCATCCAGTGCTGTACTGACATTTCTAGATTTTGAGTCATGGGGAAAGCAAAAGAATTCTCAAAGACCCCTTTTGCACTGTGGCATTTTTCAGGCATTTTTCAGGCACTTTGCGTTAAAAAAAAAGCCTGTCAAGCGCCTGAAAGAAGCCTCATCTGCAATCCCAATGTGAAATCCCGAGTGTTTTCAGAGCCCTATCACACTGCCAGTGCCCGAAAAATGCTGGTAAAGCGTCGCTAAGACCCCTTTCACACTGGGGCATTTTTCAGGCGCAATGGCATTAAAAAAAGCTCCCTCAATGGGAAGGGGACTTTAGGAGCGGTGTATTCAATGATCCTAAAGCGCTGCAAAGAAGCTGCTTGTGGGACTTTTTTTGACGCCCTGCCAGCGCAGCGCTTCAGTATGAAAGCATTAGGGCTTTCACATTGGGATTGCAGATGCAGCTTCTTTCAGGCGCTTTACATGAGCTTTTTTTAACGCTAAAGTGCCTGAAAAACGCCCCAGTATGAAAGGGGTCTTAGGATCTGCAGAAAAAGGTAGTTGAACTGTATAAAACAGGAAAGGGATATAAAAAGATATCCAAGGAATTGAGAATGCCAATCAGCAGTGTTCAATCTCTAATCAAGAAATGGAAAATGAGGGGTTCTGTTAAAACAAAACCACGGTCAGGTAGACCAAATCAAATTTCAGCCACAACTGCCAGGGAAATTGTTTGGGATGCAAAGAAAAACACACAAATAACTTCAGGTGAAATACAGGAATCTCTGAAAACATGTGGTGTGACTGTTATAAGATGCACAATAAGGAGGCACTTGAAGAAAGATGGGCTGAAGGCGAGGCGCCAGAAGAAACGAATTACTGCGCAAATAGCACAAAGAATCCCACTTACAATACGCCCAACAGCACAGAGACAGAAACCTTCTGGCACAAAGTAATTTGGAGTGATGAGACCAAAATATGTTATCCAAAAATACTGGAGGAACATTTGCATTCATCAGCCAGGAAGCTGCGCATGGAACGTACTTGGACATTCCAACATGATAATGATCCAAAACACAAGGCCAAGTCGATCTCTCATTGGCTACAGCAGAAGAAAGTAAAGGTTCTGGAGTGGCCATCTCAGTCTCCTGACCTCAATATGATTGAGCCACCTTGGGGAGATCTCAAACGTGCAGTTCATGCAAGACAGCCCAAGAATTTACAGGAACGGAAACCTTTTTGCCAAGAGGAATGGGCAGCTTTACCATCTGAGAAGATAAAGAGCCTCGTCCACAAATACCACAAAAGACTTCAAGCTGGCATTGATGTTAAAGGGGGCAATACACAATATTAAGAACTGGGGTATGTAAACTTTTGGTCAGGGTCATTTGGGTAGTTTCTGTTGTCATCATGATTTAAAAAGAGTGAACACAGTTGATTAATAATAAATGGCTTCAGTCAAACACTAACCATGAGTGAAAGAAATGTTTTTGTGTTATTATTCACATTCTCTGAAAAATGGCCAAGAAATCATAAATTCTGCTAGGGTATGTAAATTTATGAGCACAATTGTATATTCCAATATGTGGTGCTGTCTGGCTCTTATTAACAGCAACCAGGACCTTTGACTATCTCACACAGAGGCATATGGTATTATCATAAGGCAATAGAACATTTTCCTATCTTAGAAACAACAGCAATTTACAAATGGTTCTTACTTTATTTGTGAGCAGTTGTGAAATTAAAAAACATAGACTATCGTAAAATATTATCTTTTCTGATAAATCCTATGGTCAAATTCCGTGAAGTGCAGCATGAGACTAGTCATAGATTAGCACTTCATTTTAGATAATCCTTAATGACGGTATACACCCATTTACAGTTAATCATTCACAATACCTGGGGGTAAAACTTGGGTCACTAAAGGTTCCAATCGGAAACAGAAAATATACATCACTGTTATTACTACATAGTCAAAGGTTCAAAAGCACAACACATAAAGAACACTGTGTATCTATATTTCTGTACCAGAACTATCCAAAGTACAGTAAACATACAACGTTGTTATTTTCACGAAGAGATATAAGAGATAGAAATGATGTTCAGGATAACGGATACCTATAGTGATGTATAATAATTATCAAATATTTAAAAAAAAATATGTAATCACTTCTGTGCTAGTCTGTAATATGCCTTCATAATCAGTTTTCGGTTTTCAACTCTGTGATAGATTTGAAAAAAAATTACTCAGCCATGAAATACTGTACCCAGATGAATTTTATATCATTTTTGAGACCGACAGAGCCTTCTTTTGGTGGTATTTAACCACTTGAGAGCCGCACTATAGACGAAAGAAACATCCACAGTGCGGCTCTCAACTGCCGGGTGGACGTCCCTGGACATCCTTTTATGTGCATTCCCTGCGCGTGCCGCTGGGGGCGCGCATCGGGGAAGCACTGTGCCTGGCGCATTGCTGAGATGCCAATGCGCGTGCCTGGCGGCCGGGATGTCCGCCAGGTACCCGTGATTGGCGGTGACAGCAGGGACGTGGAGCTCTATGTGTAAACACAGAGCTCCACGTCCTGTCAGGGAGAGAGGAGACCGATGCTGTGTCCCTTGTACATAGAGACACAGCATCGGTCACCTCCCCCAGTCAGCCCCCCTCCACACACAGTTAGAACACACCCAGGGAATACATTCAACCCCTTCCTCGCCCCCTAGTGTTAACCCCTTCCCTGCCAGTCACATTTATACAGTAATTAGTGCATTTTTATAGCACTGATCGCTGTATAAATGTGAATAGTCCTAAAATTGTGTCAAAAGTGTCCGATATGTCTGCCGCAATATCACAGGCCTGACAAAAAAAAAAATCGCAGATCGCCGCCATTACTAGTAAAAAATACATCATACATCTTTCCCCTATTTGGTAGGCGCTATAACTTTTGCGCAAACCAATCAATATACGCTTTTTGCAAAAAAAATTTAACAAAAATATGTAGAAGAATATGTATCGGCCTAAACCGAGGAAAATGTTGTTTTTTTTTTTAAAAAAAATTGGGATATACAAAAAGTAAAAAATATTTTTTTTTCAAAATTTTCTGTCTTTTTTTGTTTATAGCGCAAAAAAATAAAATCACAGAGATGAACAAATACCACCAAAAGTAAGCTCTATTTGTGGGAAAAAAATTATACAAATATAATTTGGGTACAGTGTTGTATGACCGTGCAATTGTCATTCAAAATGCATCAGCGCTGAAAGCTGAAAATTGGTCTGGGCAGGAAGGGGGTTTAAGTGCCCAGTAATGAAGTGGTTAATAACCAGTGGTTTTTTTTATGTATAACAAATAAAAACTTGATTGAGTTCAAATATTTTGGCATTTTAGTGCAGGAGGATTTTTGTGTATAAAAAACACAAAATCTGAATACGCTTTGGAGGTGGAGCTGCTAGCACAAAGGGTGACCAACGTGATATAATAATAATAGCCAAGAAAGTGCAGCACTAAAATTATCAAATCAAAATATGTGGATCAATTAATACAACACCTTGCAAAATTCATAAAGTATACCTATTAAATCAAAAGTCCATATTGTGACAAGACTGTATGGAAGTATCAAAAATTCTTCTAAAAGCAACACTTAATATGAAAAGTAAAGTGACTTCAGTGCTCTTCCATATAAAGTGACTCCAGTGTGCATTCCTTCACCAATATGCACTCACCAGAATGCCATTGATAAATAGCATTATATGTTATTCCAATCTGAAGTGATTCCCAGCGATCATACAGCCAGTCCTCATGGGGCCAGATTCAGATAGAGATACGACGGTGTATCTCCTGATACGCTGTCGTATCTCTGAGTTCCGTCGGTCGGATCTATGCGCCTGATTCATAGAATCAGGTTCCGCATAGATCTCCCTAAGATCCGACAGATGTAAGTGACTTACACCGTCGGATCTTAGGCTGCAATCTCACGCTGGCCGCTAGGTGGCGCTTCCGTTTGTATACGCGAGGAATATGCAAATGAGGAGTTACGCCGATTCAGAAACGAACGACCGCCCGGCGTTTTTTTTTTTACGTCGTTTGCGTTTTTCTTTTTACGGTGTATAGTTACCCCTGCTATATGCGGCGTATCCTATGTTAAGTATGGCCGTCGTTCCCGGGTCGAATTTTTTATTTTTTACGCCGTTTGCGTAAGTCATTCGCGAATACGGATGGATGTAATTTACGTTCACGTCGAAACCAATGACGTCCTAGCGACGTAATTTAGAGCAATGCAAGCTGGGAAATTTAGCGGACGGCGCATGCGCAGTTCGTTCGGCGCGGGGACGCGCCTGATTTAAATGTTACACACCCCCTAGCCGCGGAATTTGAATTCCGCCGGGGGATTTACTATACGCCACCGCAAGTTTGGGGCAAGTGCTTTCTGAATTTCCTCAAAAACTTGCGCCGGCGTAACGTAAATCAGATAGGTTACGCGGATCTAAAGATCCGCTGACCTATCTGAATATGGCCCGCGGTGATCAAAGCCTGGCTAACAATTTGTCATATAATGCTATTTATTATTGGCATTCTGGTGAGTGCATACTGGTGAAGGAAGTGCACTGGAGTCACTTTATATGGAAGAGCACTGAAGTCACTTTTTGGAAGATTTTTTGATACTTCCAGACAGTTTTGTTTTTATATGGACTTTTTTATATGAACACTTTATGAATGTATCCAAGGTGTTTTATTAATTGATCCAGGTTTACTTGCACGTATTTTTATATAATTTAGAAATTTAAGGAGGTGAGGTAACACTCTCAACACAGAAGCTGGGTCAATATTTGTATGCCACAGTGCTCTGGCATTTGGAGCCCCAGGGGACCCTAACTGGAAAATAGACAAGCCTGCAGTGCCCTGAAAGTACCTAATATGGTCCACCAGCAAAGCCTCGTGCCGCGTACACACGATCAGAATTTCCGATGGGATAAAATCCAATGTAATTTTCCGTCGGAATTCTGATGAAGCTGACTTCCATCGGTCTTGCAAACACACTATCAGACTAAATTCCGACCGTCCAAAACGTGGTGACGTAAAACACTACGACGAGTCGAGTAAAATGAAGTTCAATGCTTCCGAGCATGCGTCGACTTCTGAACATGCGTGGGTTTTTTCTCCATCAGAGTTGCACACAGACGATAGGACGTCTGACTTTTTTCACCGGAAATTCTGATCGTGTGTACGAGGCATTAGGGGAGTGTGACGCACGTCTTGAATACCACCTTAGGACCACCACCCATCTCTCTCTTGGACTTGTATCATCATCTGTCATTTACCTTTTTCTCATGTGCTATTTATCATATGAAAGCTGGTCATAATAAGTAATGACGGTAGCGCTGCTTTAGTAATCAGGGGTACTCATTGAAGTACCTTTGGACATTTTACTATTGTATTTACTGATAATATGTCTGCAGACATACCAGAAAAGCTTTGTTTCATTTATGGCAATACTGGGGTTTATCATATAATCGATTGCAGGCAGGCTGGAAACATTTCTGCAACTGTATCTTTCATCATTTACAAAAGAGAAGCACATTAAAAGAAAGAATAATCTACATTTTTCCTGCAAAAACCTTGTAATACACTAGAGACCTGCAGAAGTTTTTTTTACAACAAATGTGAAAATTCACTTTAATTTGCCTTTTACATTTTTTTTTTTTTTTCAGCAGAGACCTAAATTGGGATTTGTTGCACAATACATATGCTTCTAGTTTTAAGCTCCATTTTTCACTGACCTTGTAAAATCTGATGCAGTGTGTGCTGGAACAACATGAACAATTATGAAATAATAGAAAAAGTGCTGAGACAAAACAGCTTAACAAGTTGATCACATTGTGCATCTAGGATCAGGTGACTAATAGTCATGAAGTGACCAAGCATTTTTTATTACCTTTATATAAGACTGCAATTGTTTATTTGCCAACCATTGAATAAAGCTTGTGGGCTTGTCCTTTAACCACTTGCCTACTGGGCACTTTTACCCCCTTCCTGCCCAGGCCAACTTTCAGCTTTCACTTTGAATGACAATTGTGCGGTCATGCAGCACTGTGGCCATATGAAATTTTTTATACATTTCATACAAATAGAGCTTTCTTTTGGTGGTATTTAATTACCACTGGGTTTTATATTTGTTGCTAAACAAACAAAAAAGTAAAAAAAAAAAAAAAGTTTTCATAGTTTGTTATAAAGTATGGCAAACAGTAATGTTTCTCCTTCATTGATTATCGCTGATAAGGCTGCACTGATGGGCACTGATAGGCTGCACTGATGGGCACTGTTAGGCTGCCCTGATAGGCACTGATGAGGTGGGACTGATGGGAACTGATGAGGTGGCACTGGTGGACACTGATCAGGAGGCACTGATGAGCCTACACTGATAGGCAGCACTGAAAGGTGGCACTGATAGGCACTTGTAGGTGGCACTGATAGGCAGCACTGATGGGTGACACTGATGATGAAGCACTGATGGGCACTTATAGGTGGCACTGGTGGGCACTGATTAGCTGTACGGATGGGCACTGGTACAGTGCCTTGAAAAAGTATTCATACCCCTTGAAAGTTTCCACATTTTGTCATGTTACAACCAAAAGACATACTCAAAAAAGACTTGCAGCTGTAATTGCAGCGAAAGGTGGTTCTACAAAGTATTGACTTCGAATACAAATGCACCCCACACTTTTCACATATTTATTTGTAAAAAAAATTAAAAGCCATTCATCATTTTCCATCCACTTCACAATGATGTGCCACTTTGTGTTGGTCTATCACATAAAATCCCAATAATATACATTTACATTTTTGGTTGTAACATGACAAAATGTGGAAAATATCAAGGGGTAGGAATACTTTTTCAAGGCATTGTAGGTGGCACCGGTGGGCAAATGTTGGAACCGATGTTTCTTTAACAAAAGCCTGTTATCTTTATTATTTGCTCCTCACGCTGAAAGCGTCATTGGCTGACACCTGGTAAAGGGCCGCTGTGATTGGCCCTTTACTCCGATCTGTGATTAGCTGAGTCCACAGCAATCACAGCGCGGCCGCAGTGGGTGCGTTGGCAGTGGGCTCACGGGAGGACATCCATGGATGCCCTTCCGGCATTGTAAGCCTGCGCTGTTGCTGTCTTTCAGCTATAGCACAGGCTGTAACAAGTTAAAAGAGATTTTTAGGCCTATCTGGTCAAAGTGCTAAAATATATCTGTACATATAGTTCACAATGGGGAGTTTGATCTGACAGCCTCTCTCTCTACGAGCCACCCAGGCCCCCCAGAGCAGAGGTGAGGTCACCATTGCGACCCCTGTGATCCCTGGAGCTATGCCACTGCATTCAAGTCTATGTTACCCAAATTAGAGGCTGCTTTGATAGCAAGTGTCTGATACGCCCCACCTCCCTCTGCATTCCTCTTGCCAATGCTTGCCCCAGGCAATGCTGGGAGTCTGAGACAGGAGCCTGCAATTAAGGCAGCCATTTATTTGCTAGCTGCCGTGCCATGTGGCCATGCACCGAGGGGGGATAGCTGACACGGGGCACCTAGGAAGATAGGACATGTACTTTTATCCAATCATGAGCTAGAATTTATTTTAAAAAAGAAGTAAAAAAACTTCTTTAACACATGTTGGGATAACAAATACTGCAACTCACCTATATAAATGTGACATCAGTATGCTTTTCATAACCAGACTGCCAATTTTGAAAAAAAAAATTACTTTCTGCTATAAAACACATCAAATAAAAAAGTGTAAAACATCTGGGGCCAGATTCAGAAAGACTGGGGTATTTTTAGGCGGGCGTATCGCATCTCATATACGCTACGCCGCCGTAACTTAGAGAGGCGAGTACTGTATTCAGAAAGAACTTGCGCTCTAAGTTACGGCGGCGTAGCGTAAATGGGCCCGCGTAAGCCCGCCTAATTTAAATTATCAAGGCAGTGGGCGTGTTGTATTACAATGAGCCGTGACCCCATGTAAATGAGTGACCGATCGAACGGCGCATGCGCGCGCATGCTCAGAGTCACGTCGAAAATACTCCCTAAGATACGTCGGCTCAATGTTTTGTCGACATGAACGTAACATACGCCCAGCCCCATTCACGTACGACTTAGGCCGGGTACTAACGAGCAAACATGTACGATGAAACCGGTCCGTCGGACCGTTTTCACCGTACATGCCTGCCAGAGGGCTTCTGTACGATGGCTGTACTAACCATCGTACAGAAGTCCGCGCGTAAACAATACGCGGGGAGTGTCCGCGTCGTCGCCGCGACGATGACGCGGCGACGTGGGCGGGCCTGCCATTTAAAGGCTTCCACGCATGCGTCGAAGTCATTCGACGCATGTGAGGGACGGCGGGCGCTCGGACATGTACGGTAGGTCTGTACTGACGACCGTACATGTCCGAGCGGGCAGGATTCCAGCGGACGGTTTTAAAACACGTCCAGGAATATTTGTCTAATTTCTTCATCACTTTAGGCCAATATGTATTCTGCTACACATTTTTGGTAAGAAAAAAATCCAAATAAGCGTATATTGATTGGTTTGTGCAAAAGTTATCGGGTCTACAAACTATGGGATAGATTTATGACATTTTTTTTCTGAAATTTTGAAAGTGATAATGATGGAAATAAAAACTAACTTTTTTTGACATATTATAAGAATGTCTAATCTGTAATTTGATGCCTTTTGGAGATTTTTCCATCTTTCCTTGGCTTCGTTATGCACATTAATACAAATTTTTACCTGGGGTGCCCAAACTTTCGATCCCCACTGTACTTCCATTACAAATCCAAAGACATGTAGCCAGATTCAGGTATAGTTACGACGGCGTATCAGTAGATACGCCGTCGTAACTCCGAAACCGCGCCATCGTACATTTAAGCGTATGCTCAAACTGAGATACGCTTACATGTTGCTAAGATACGACCGGCGTAAGTCTCTTACGCCGTCCTATCTTAGCTGCATATTTACGCTGGCCACTAGGGGCGTGTACGCTGATTTACGCCTAGAATATGTAAATCAGCAAGATACGCCTATTCACGAACGTACACTCGACCGTCGCAGTAAAGTCGATTCAGAATAGGGCCGGGCGTAGGTTACGTTCACGTCGAAAGCATTGACTATTTGCGACGTGATTTGGAGCATGCGCACTGGGATACGTCCACGGACGGCGCATGCGCCGTTCGTTCGAAGCGTCATTTACGTGAGGTCACGATTAATTTCCATAAAACACGCCCACCGCTTCCACATTTGAATTAGGTGGGCTTACGCCGGCCAATTTACGCTACGCCGCCGCAACTTACGGAGAAAGTGCTTTGTGAATACTGCACTTGCCTCTCTAACTTGCGGCGGCGTAACGTAAATAACATACATTACGCCCGCACAAAGTTAAGCCGCCGTACGTGAATCTACCTAATGGGGTCCATTCCTCATTTTAGAATAGAGGGCAGAGCCTGGGCATCTAGAACCACTGGTTTATGGACGTTTACTTCATTTTAGGGTAGTTGTCATGCAAATCATTCATTTAGCACTTCAAACACTAACTGGAGCAGTAGTAGGTTTTCGAACAGTGAGAATTTTTGAGGGGGGCGCAAACAAACTGAAAAAAAAGGAATTTTATAACAGCTTACCTGTAAAATCATTTTCTTGGAGTACACCACGGGACACAGAGCCAGTCATTACATAATGGTTTAAGGGTCACCAGCAGTGATTGGACACTGGCACAACCAATTGAAGAAACTTCCCCTCCATATAACCCCTCCCATCAGGGAAGTACCTCAGTTTTGTAGCAAAGCAGTAAGGTTCCCATAAGAAGGGGGTTACCTCTGTGTCCCGTGGTGTACTCCAAGAAAAGGATTTTACAGGTAAGCTGTTATAAAAATCCTTTTTCCTTTATCGTACACTACAGGACACAGAGCCAGTCATTACATAATGGGATGTCCCAGAGCAATGCTCAATGAAGGGTGGGAGACACAGATCAAGCAAGCCGCTTACGGACAAGAAGCCCTATACTGCTGCCGGCAGCACACTACGCCCAAAGGCGGTATCCTCATGTCCTTTCACGTACAATTGATAGAATTTGGAAAATGTATGGACTGAAGACCAATTAGCAGCTTTACAGATCCGAGCCATTGAAGCCTGGTGATGCACAGCCCTTGAAGCACTTATCGCCCTGGTAGAGTGTGCCTTATTGGAAAAAGGAGGAATCCTGTTCTTTAAACCATAAGCTTGAATAATTACTTCTCAAAGTCACCTTGCTATAGTGGATCTTAATGCCGTTAATGCTGTTTGTGCATTCTTGGGACCATCTGGCAAAATAAACAAAACGTATCTGAGCGGTTGCCTGCAGATACACCTTTACTGCTCTCACTACATCTAGAGAGTGCAATAACTTTTCCTCCACTGTCCACGGATCAGGAAAAAAGGAAGGAAGAACAATATCTTGATTCAAATGAAACACCGACACCACCATTGGTCGTAGAACAATCTTGTCTTTTTTTTTTTTTTTTTTTAAAGGTAACAATCTTGTCTTTGTGACAAATTAAATATTGCTCTTTACAAGAAAGAGCTGCTAATTCTGATACTCTCCTAGCAGAAGAGATAATAATCAAAAAGGCCAATCTCCTGCTCAAAAGGATCAAAGGAATATGGCGAATAGGTTCAAAAGGTTGCTTTTGCAACACTGACAATTCCAAATTTAAATCCCATGGGCACAAGGGAGATTTGACTGGTGGATTGATCCGCAGTACCCCTGGAATGAAAGCCTGAACTAGGGAATGAGATGCCAGCGGTCTTTAAAAAAAAGACTGATAGAACCGATATTTGACCCTTGATGGTACTAAGGGCTAATTTCATATCCACTCCTAACTGGCAAAAGGCGAGAATCCTACTTATGTCATACTTCTGAGGATTCCATCTTCTGGTTTCACACCAGGAAACATATGCATTTCAGACACTATAGTAGATAAGCCTGAAGGCTGGCTTTTTAGCATTAATTAGTGTAGAAACAACTGGACCTGTGATCCCTAATTTCTTCAAAATGTGGGTCTCAGAGGCCAGACCGTCAAATTTAGCTTTTGTAAGGAAGAATGGAACATTGGACCCTGCGACAGCAAGTCGTGACGAAGCGGAAGCTTCCAAGGTCTTCCTACCGCCATCTTTATGATCTCGGCATACCAGGGCCTTCTGGGCCAATTTGGGGCCACTAGGATTACTGGAATTCCCTCCTTCTTGATCCTGCAAAGTAGCCTTTGTAGGAGAGTGATCGGAGGAAATGCATAGATCAGTGAGAACTGATTCCAGGGAATTATTAGAGCATCCGATCCGTAGGCAGAGGATCTATCGTTCTGGATACAAAGTTGTCCAACTTGCTGTTGAACCTGAAAGCTAGCAGGTCTACATCCGGGGTCCCCCATTTCTGACATATGGCCTGAAAGACATCGGGGTGGAGAGACCACCAGCTGCTGGCGACTCAGATAGTCTGCTTGCCAGTTTTCTACCCCTGGAATGAAGATTGCAGAGAGACAAGGAACATGATCTTCTGCCCATTCCAAAATCCGATTCACCTCGTTCTGAGCACCCTGACTGCGGATGCCTCCTTGGTGATTGATGTAAGCTACTGCAGTAGTATTGTCGGATTGAATCCGAACAGGGTGGCCATGTAACCCGTGTGTCCAGGTTCTGAGGGCTAAGTATACTGCCCGAATCTCCAGTATATTAATGGGCAGGCTCTCTTCGGTCTTGGCCCAGGTTCCCTGGGCTGAAGCTTCCTCTAACCCAATAGGCTGGCATACGTAGACACCACCTTCCAGGTGACTGGGAGAAAGGATTTTCCTTTCCGCAAGTTCTTGTTTTTTAACCACCAACTGAAGCTTAGGCGTACCTGTGAAGACAGGCGCATGGGTAAATCCAGAGCTTGGATCTTCCTATTCCAGGCGGCTAAGATACTGCCTTGAAGTAGTCTCGAATGAAATTGGTCGTAAGGGACAGCCTCGAAGGAGGCCACCATCTTCTCTAATAGCCTTGTGCAAAGGCCGCGAATAGACGGCCTTTTCTTTGCCTTGACCTTGTGGATCAGGTCCTTTAGAGACTTGATCTTTGGCTCTGGCAGGATTATTCTGCTTTGGGCTGTGTCTATGATCATGCCCAAATACTCTACTCTTCTTTGGGCTTGTAGAGAGGATTTTTGTAGGTTTACGATCCATCCTAAATGCTCCAGGTATTTTACTGTGGTGAGCACAGTGTGATCTAATCCTGCCACTGACTGATCAGTGTGCAGTAGCTACACCAAAGGGCAGAGCCACAAACTGGAAGTGGCGATGTTCTACCGTGAACCTTAAGAATCTTTGGTGAGCGGGATGGATAGGTACATGCATATATGCGTCCTTGATGTCTATAGACGCCATTAATTCTCCGCCTTGTAAGGTGGCGACCACGGATTGAATCGTCTCCATTCGGAAATGGTGAATATTTAGAAATTGATTTAGAGATCTTAGATCCAGGATGGGTCTGACATCTCCATTTGGTTTTGGAATTACAAAGAGATTTGAATAAAAACCTGAACCTTGCTCTTTTAGGGGTACTTCAGTGATCACCACTTGAGACAGCAAGTGATCCAATCCCTTGAAGAAAAATTCTCTTTCTAGTGGATCTTTGGAGAGCCTTGAACTTCGGAACTGAGAAGATGGGAGCTTTAGAAAATTCCAGCTTGTACCCTAGGGATACTGTGGATACTACCCACTTGTCCTGGATTTCTGCCTGCCATGCCTCTGAAAACTGACAAAGCCGTCCCCCCTTCACAAAAAGGCTTTGGGTTTTTGCTTAGTAGCTCTTGAACCCCATGGCTTCTTGTTCTTCTGAGCCTGATTTTCCTTGGCTTTTGTGGCTGGCTGAAAATGCCGTTGCCACTGGCTGGAGGCAGACTTTCCGGGAACCGTAGAAAGAGAACGTTTAAAACAAGGTCGCTTGTTTTTTTTCTTCTCTGATAAAAGAGTGGTTTTACCGCTCGATATCTTTTGGATATACTTTTCCAGATCATGCCCAAAGAGGCGTTCGCCATGGAAGGGGAAACTGGCCAAAAGCTTCTTGCATGGGGCTTCTGCTGACCAATGCTTTAGCCAGAGGATTCTACGCATATGCACCAGCTGGAGTATGAGGCAAGATGCTTGCTGAATCAAATCTCTCATGGCATCCACTGTAAAACATAAGGCTTTAGGTAAATTCTCCCAAAATTTGACCTAATCTGGAGGCAGATCCTTCAGCTCCTATTTTACCTGTTCCTTGAGGACCTGACACACACCAACTGCTGCTACCACAGGTTGGGCAACTGCGCCAGCTAAAAGGAATGAAGATTTTAGTAAAGATTCCAACCTCTAAACACTTGTACATTGTCCACTGGACAAGTCAGGCTTTTATTTACACAAGAAATTGCTGCATCTACAGAAGGCAGACTCCACTTCTTGGAAAATGTCAAATTTCTTAGGAGGAGAAAAATGCTTATCTGGGTGTTGCCAGTCTGCGTAAATTAGCTTTTCTAGCAATGGATGAACCGGAAAAGAGCATGCACCCTGCGGAGATCTTAGTAAACCCAGGGAGGAGACAGGTGATTCAGTTATCTCAGAAGAGGTTAACTTAAATGCAGAATGCACCGTTTCAGCATAACATTGCACCTGTGATTTCAGAATCTGGGAAGCAGAAAAAGGTTCCTCTGATATCCCTGATCGCTCCGACTCCTTACCTTATCCTCATCATCCTCATCCTCAGAGTTTTCTGAAAGGAGATCTAAAACAACAGAAGGAGATCTGTTTCGCTTTTTGTCCTTTTGTGAGGACTTTGCGATTAACATAGCGATTCTCCCTTCTAAGTTGCTTAGGGCAGCTGTCAAAATGTCCTCAGTGACATATGCAGGCCCAGGCACAACAGGAGAGGCTGCTACTTCTGATAGCGGCAATGACTCATCCTGTACAGGTGTGTCCGGTAATACTGGAGAGGAAGGTACTGAGCAGGCACAGCTAGAGCCTCCTGTCTTCAATTGGTTGTGCCAGTGTCCAATCACCACTGGTGACCCTTAACCCATTATGTAATGACTGGCTCTGTGTCCCGTGGTGTACGATAAAGAAACATCAATTGCAGCCACTGTGCCATCAAGCGCAGCCACTGTGCCCATCAAACGCAGCCACTGTGCCATCAAGCGCAACCACTGTGCCATCAAGCGCAGCCACTGTGCCTATCAAACCCAGCCACTGTGCCATCAAACGCAGCCACTGTGCCATCAAGCGCAGCCACTGTGCCCATCAAACGCAGCCACTGTGCCATCAAATGCAGCCACTGTGCCATCAAACGCAGCCACTGTGCCATCAAATGCAGCCACTGTGCCCATCAAGCGCAGCCACTGTGCTCATCAAACGCAGCCACTATGCTCATCAAACGCAGCCACTGTGCCCATAAATTTCCTGCCACTGTGCCTTCAAAAGCAGCGACTGTACCCATCAATTGCTGCCAGTGTGCCCATCAATTGCCGCTACTGTGCCCATCAGTTGCTGCCAGTGTGCCCATCAAATGCTGCCAGTGTACCCATCAATTGCTGCTACTGTGCCCCATCAAATGCTGCCAGTGTGCATCGCCCAGCACTTACCTGTCTTGCAGCGGGTCACGGTGGTGTCCTCCACGCTCCTCTGTGTCTTCACCTGTCCTCGGTATCAGGCATCCAATCACAGCGCCTGTCGTTTTAGCCAATCAGGTGACAGGTAACAGACCCGAGCACCTAATTGGCTGAGAGACGGTTCAGTGTTAGCAAAGCAAATTCCTTTGCTTTCCCAACACAACGCTGAGTGAACAGTGAGCGCCCAGCATGGTGCCCGCTGTTCACCTTTATGGCTCTAATCGGGTGCTTCCAAAAAACACCACCGTCGCTGCAATTCAGGTGCCTGGCGCCCAAAAAGGGTCCGGACACCTGAATAGGAGGTGTCAGCAGCGACCATAGATAGATTCATGCAATGCATGAATCTATCTATGGTGATAGAGCGGCGGTGCCAGGAGAGAGGGGGCGGCACCCTATATGGACGCACCGCCACTGTTTTTGAATGTACCTTCAGTTTGAATTTCACACTAGGCCCTATGACTGTTAGGCTGTTGGCATAGTTTAGTGTAACAGGCGCCTGTTCTTTCTGGTAATGCGTTCCACGCTGGAACGCATTACGGCGACCGCGCAATGACGTCATCGCCCAGCGCTGCTTGCATTCCACCGCATACGGCGCTTCTTTTTGAATCAGTGCTAATGCACTGCACCTGCCCTTATTCTTTAAACAAAGCGGTGTGCTGACTGCACACCGTTCTATTATTGTCAGCCGTAGCTCGGCCGTGCTACAACCACATGGTGCCATCGCTCCCCATGCTGAAACTTTGACCAGCCTGCAACTCCTGCATCAATGCTACTACATTTGCTGCAACAGACTGTCGTTGCCGGGGACAACTTTTGAGACCTTTCTTGCTGACACCCTACACTGCGCAATCCCTTGGTGCTACACTGAAGCCCTGCAAACGGATAAGTAGCAATTGTGTCATTTGTAGTTCTATAGAAACATCTGCTGCATACTTTCCACCTAAAACAATTGCTGATATTTATTATGGCTTGTGGCTATTAATATACTACTTGGGATAGACTGTTGTGCTTATGACTACTTGCTAAGGAATATCTTAAAGGAACATCTCATATGCAACTATTATTACCTGAGCTATATTGCCTCTCGTATGCAACTATTAGTTGTCACTACAACTCCCATTTACTACGTGCTTGACATAAGTACTCTTCGCTTATGGGCCTTGTCCTAACTTGTTGAACATGTTCGCTCTAACTTTTCTATGCTAAGGGTTTATGGTATTTCATACCAACTCCCTTAGTGGCATAATACATCTCTATATGTTTAAGTGATATGATGTAGAGAACCCCCAAACTCCTGTTTGCGTGGAGTGACGCCTGGGGTCCCGTACTGATAATCACTTGCATATAGAGGAGCATTGGAATCTTTAAAGTGTATAATATAATTTTAAACGCTAAGCTCTAGTCGCATGTTGTAATGCGTCCATCCTTAGTAGCTCAACGCCTTTCTTTATGTGAGAGAGAGATGATGTAGAGAACCCCCAAACTCCTGTTTGTGTGGAGTAACGCCTGGGGTCCAATATTGAATTCTCACATAAAGAAGTGCATTGAAATCCTTGCTAACCGCAGTTGTGGTTCACTCCGTTCACCAGAGCTGTTACATTTAGCACCCATGTGAGAGCTCCCTTGAGCTCTATCAAAGTGCTATGTACTTCAGATGGCAATCAATGCAAATTTGGTGTAGCTGCTATCCCAGGGGGTACTTTACATCGAAGCTTGCACTCTGCTTCAATAAGCCCCGCTCTGCTTGCTTTGGAGCTTATAGACTGCTAGGCTGCCCCTCTATATAAGCCTCTGGTTCCACTTTTCATCTTCACTGTAGTGATATTAGGGAAATGACTAAAGAATACAAAAATACAACTCTGTACTTTTATGCTATGATACCATCTCGTAGGGTGAGCAAGTGATTTCAAGAGCATCAACCCGACATCAAAAATACTGATAGCTGGTTCAAGGGATCAGACCATCTAATGTTTGGGAAGCTCTACACGTAATAAAATTTAAATAAAAACATGCACAATGTAGGATAAGCGTTTACCCCTGAAGCGTTTGCTCTTCTGAAGTTTTCTATTACAGCTTTCCTCAGCCAATTCAACATCACCTGAGCAGACACACCCAGATTGCATGTTATTCACCTCACAGCTGACCTAATATAACCTCTGTGATATTTGTTAAACTCTTCCTTCTGCTGTAGAACAAGGATGCCAGAATGTACGGTATATATTTGCAGAAGCGGTTCCCCAGGTGTATTTCTTAGCATGTGAAATGGTATAAGCTTTAGGTTGGGTAACATTTGTGACAGTGCAGTCCTTTTGAACGTTCTGCTTCACTTTATCGAGGCAAAAGCTGCAACTGACCCTTTCTCCGGACTTCAATATACGACCATACATTGCCATGTGTTATGGATAATGGCACTCTGTATTGTGTATTGCCTTTTACACGGGGTGGACTTTGTTTCGATCAGCAGGGGATCTGTCTGCCGATCTTATGCTGATCAGTGCAGAGTGGGGGGATGACAGGATCCGTGTCCGCTCAGTTTATGCAGAGCAGACACGGACAGAGCCTGCTGGCTTCTATTTGGGGGTCGGGTGTAAACGGAGTCTGCTTGTCCGTTTACATTACCTGCCCTCTGATCTGATCCACCTAGACAACGGAGGACAGATCAGCTTCTGTTTGTTTCTTAGCGGACCGGATCAGATTGGAGGTAGGCAGGTGTAAGTGGAGACAAGTCAATTTACACCCGCTGGTCCATAGGGGTAAATGGACCATTCGGTCAAGTCCACCTGAAAAACTGACAGGTGGTCCTGATTGGACCCTTCGTGTGAAAAGGGCCTTAGTGCGTTGGGGTGCATAACTTCTGCAGTTCAGGTCTTATTTAAAGTAGTTGTAAACCTGACATGAAATATAAACAAAGCATATCCCTCCACGGGTGGCCTATCTATTAATGGTGCCGCCCCCCCCTATCCATGTGTCCGACCCCTTGCAGGACACCAGATGCATGAATTCCAATTGAAGCACATGATTAGAGCCAGAGGTTCTAATAGGCTTCAAAATAGGGTGGGCTCGGGGCGCAGAGCACTGCAAACCTAGCCCACCCCGTTGTGCGACGATAGCGAATTAATATTCGCTAATTTTCAAATTAAATCTCCCCCCGCCAATCAGGAAGCAGGTCTGAGATTCGCTTCCCTGAGGGGGAGGGAGGAGATGGAAGCTGCTGACCAGGGGAAGGGAAAGCCACTGTGCCCGTGATGGCCGCAGAGGAGAGAAGGAAATGCCACCCGTGGTGCCTGCCATAAATGGGGTAAGTGCTCTGGACCTAATCGACAGGGTGGCTGTGGATGCACTGTTTGCCGCCCCACCCCTCAAAAAAATTACCACCAGCCACCACTGTATCCCTCTACAGCAAGGGTCTCCAACCCCCATTCCACGGCCCACTACCGGGCCGCAGCCTGTTTACTGGCGGGCCGCGAAGTCTGCACTGAGTTGCAGCGGCGAGCAGAGAGATTGCCGCACTTCCGCCCACACAGCTCCGCCGCACTTCCGCCCACACAGCCCCGCGGCTACACTGTTAGGGGTGAAGCAGGCGAGCAGAGAGATGACATCATCTCCCACTGCCCGCCCCGCATCACCACTGTTCCCTCATGCGGAACTCACTGTGCTTAGTGACAATGCATCTGGGAGGCAGGAGACAGTGGCATATGGCAATCTGCATCTGGTGGCATGTGGCAATATATATCTGGTGGCATGTGGCAATCTGCATCTGGTGGTATGTGGAAATATGTATCTGGTGGCATGTGGCAATCTGCATCTGGTGGTATGTGGCAATATGTGTCTGGTGGCATGTGGCAATCTGCATCTGGTGGTATGTGGCAAGTAACTGTGGCAATCTGCATCTGGTGGCATGTGGCAATCTGCATCTGGTGGCATGTGGCAAGTAACTGTGGCAATCTGCATCTGGTGGCATGTGGCAATCTGCATCTGGTGGCATGTGGCAAGTAACTGTGGCAATCTGCATCTGGTGGCATGTGGCAGGTGACTGTGGCAATCTGCATCTGGTGGCATGTGGCAATCTGCATCTGGTGGCATGTGGCAAGTAACTGTGGCAATCTGCATCTGGTGGCATGTGGCAGGTGACTGTGGCAATCTGCATCTAGTGGCAAGTGACTGTGGCAATCTGCATCTGGTGGCAAGTGACTGTGGCAATCTGCATCTGGTGGCATGTGGCAAGTGACTGTGGCAATCTGCATCTGGTGGCATGTGGCAAGTGACTGTGGCAATCTGCATCTGGTGGCAATCTGCATCCGGATGGCAATCTGCATCTGGTGGCATGTGGCTGTGGCAATCTGCATCTGGTGACAGGCACCATGACAATCTGCATCTGGTGACAGGCACCATGACAATCTGCATCTGGTGACAGGCACCATGACAAGCTGCATCTGGTGGCAGAATCTGCATTATGGTGAGTTTAACTATTTAATTTTATATTACAAAATAATAATAAAAATAATGCGCTTCAATCATCCTGACACCATATTAACCATGGTGTTGTGATGATTGAAGTACTAACACCAACCATTTCCTGACAAATTGGCCAGGAAAAACCGCATTATCACCCAGGGCCTTGGCACAATTTTCATCCACAATGCCGGTCCCCGGTGCCAAAAATGTTGGGGGCCACTGCTCTACAGCATGCATTTGTCTCACTAGGTGTCACTTTTGTCTACTGCTTCTTTCCTCTGCTATCAGCATGAATCACTTCTGACAAGTTTTCCTGACACCAAGGGAAAAACGGTGACAGGGGAGGGACCTCCAGCTGATTGAAAGGGGGGTGGTGTCCCCTCCCTCCAATCAACTGTCAGAGCTCTCCTCACTGAGCTCTGCAGAATGTGACTTCATCTCACCACCCCCTATTTTTCGGAACTCTCACACAAACTTTATAATTTAGCACTTTGAACAGATGTAGAGAAGAGGGGTCTGCAGATAGACAGATACAACTTATGTTGGAGGATTTGTTTCATCTCCATGTATCACATGAGGCCAATCACTTAACCACCAGCAAACTTAACTGGAACCTTTCCCCTGCAGTGCCCCCCAGTGGCAGAAATGCATATTACTCTTGTTTGAGAACTGCATTGAGAAGTAGAGTTACTTGGAATTGTATTCCAGGATTTGCTTATCTTCAGCTGAGAGAGCTTGCAATAATTTATGACTTTACATAAAATCACAGAAATGTGTCATTAAAGGGTTATTAAACCTTCATGTTTTTTTTTTTTTAATAACAAACGTGCAGTTCATTTTGTACAGAGTGGCCCCCATCCTCCTCTTCTGGTAGCTCATCCCCACACTGAGTGAGCCATCAGACAAGCGCTCTCCTATGGGACACCTGTGTCTATTGAAACAGAAAGCAGGACTCGGCCCCGCCCCCCGTGTCATTGGTTTAGATTGACAGCAGTGGGAGCCAATGGCTGCGCTGCCATCAATCTATCCAATCAGGACACAAGACACCAGCTACAGCTGCTGTGCCTGTCCACGGGGAGAAGAACCCCAGGTTCAGGTAAGTAAAACGGGGGCACTGGGGGGCTGCAGCACGAGAGAAGTTTTTCACCTCAATGCAAAGAATACATTAGGGTGAAAAAACATGAAAATGTTCAATTTCTCTGGGAAAAAAAAAAGCTGGTTTCATTTTTATGCAGGTCTTCCCATCTCTACTCCTCCTGAACACTGTGATCTGTGTGCTGGGCCTTAAATAACATGCTCCTCACCACTGCGCTATATATAACATGCCCTCGCCTCCTGCACCTCAAAGTGTGTATGTCACACTCCTGACCACTGCACCTTGGGCTGTATGTGACATACTTCTAACCAGTGCACCCTGTACACTGAGCTGTAAATGACATGTTCCTGACCACTGCACTCTGTGTGCTGGGTTTTACATGACAAGCTCCTGACCACTGCACCCTGTACACCGGAGTGTATGTATGACGCGCTTCTGTTTGGGGCTGTATATGACATATTCCTGACCACTGCACCCTGGGCTGTATGTTACATACTCCTGACCACTGCACCCTGGGCTGCATGTGACATACTCCTGACCACTGCACCCTGGGCTGCATGTGACATACTCCTGACCACTGCACCCTGGGCTGCATGTGACATACTCCTGACCACTGCACCCTGGGCTGTATGTGGCATACTCCTGACCACTGCACCCTGGACTGCATGTGACATACTTCTGACCACTGCACCCTGGGCTGTATGTGGCATACTCCTGACCACTGCACCCTGGGCTGTATGTGGCATACTCCTGACCACTGCACCCTGGGCTGCATGTGACATACTCCCGCCACTGCACCCTGGGCTGCATGTGACATACTCCTGACCACTGCACCCTTGGCTGATGTGATATACTCTCGACCACTGCACCCTGGGCTGTATGTGACATACTTCTGACCACTGCACCCTGGGCTGCATGTGACATACTCCTGACCACTGCACCCTGGGCTGTATGTGACATACTCCTGACCACTGCACCCTGGACTGCATGTGACATACTTCTGACCACTGCACCCTGGGCTGTATGTGACATACTTCTGACCACTGCCCCCTGGGCTGTATGTGACATACTTCTGACCACTGCACCCTGGACTGCATGTGACATACTCCTGACCACTGCACCCTGGGCTGCATGTGACATACTCCCGGCCACTGCACCCTGGGCTGCATGTGACATACTCCTGTCCACTGCACCCTGGGCTGTATGTGACATACTCCTGACCACTGCCCCCTGGGCTGTATGTGACATACTCCTGACCACTGCACCCTGGGCTGTATGTGACATACTCCTGACCACTGCACCCTGGGCTGCATGTGAGTGACATACTCCTGACCACTGCACCCTGGGCTGCATGTGAGTGACATACTCCTGACCACTGCACCCTGGGCTGCATGTGACGTACACCTGACCACTGCACCCTGGGCTGTATGTGACATACTTCCGACCACTGCACCCTGGGCTGTATATACTTCCGACCACTGCACCCTGGGTTTTATGTGACATACTTCTGACCACTGCACCCTGGGTTTTATGTGACATACTTCTGACCACTGCACCCTGGGTTTTATGTGACATACTCCTGACCACTGCACCCTGGGTTTTATGTGACATACTTCTGACCACTGCACCCTGGGTTTTATGTGACATACTTCTGACCACTGCACCCTGGGTTTTATGTGACATACTTCTGACCACTGCACCCTGGGTTTTATGTGACATACTTCTGACCACTGCACCCTGGGTTTTATGTGACATACTTCTGACCACTGCACCCTGGGTTTTATGTGACATACTTCTGACCACTGCACCCTGGGTTTTATGTGACATACTTCTGACCACTGCACCCTGGGTTTTATGTGACATACTTCTGACCACTGCACCCTGGGTTTTATGTGACATACTCCTGACCACTGCTCTCTGTACACCAGATTGTATGCATGACATGCTTCTGTTTGGGGCTGTATGTGACATACTCCTGTACACTGAGCTGTATATGACATACTTCTGACCACTGTCACATGTTACCATATATATGGCGTGTTGTCTGGTGTTTTAAGCCCTTCCCACAGTAAGCCCCAGTCCTGGCACAGTATGGCTGCCTAATTCTTCTCTGGGTACCCAATCCTGAACCCCACAGTCCTGGTTGGACATCAGGAATGATCTCGTGTGACCGGAAGCGCTCGTGTCCGGGGTCACTGCCCTGAAGGGAAAGGCTCCCAGGATATGGCGGGAAATCCCTCATCCTCCAGCTGTTCCTCACTCCTGCGCGCCCCTGGCACATCCTGCGCGGTCGCCGCCACTTGTTTTGATTTTTTTCCTCCCAGAGAAGGAAGGTGTGTGGTGTGTCGCTACGTCATATGGGCAGCCCGCCGCTGATTGGCTGCTGGCGCCTCACCAGACACGCATGTTGTTTTGGGTCGGGGCCGGTGCGGCTCCCCCCCTTCCTCTGTCTGATTCACTGAGGAGGAGGATGATGGGGGAGGGAGCGGGGCAAAGGAGGACAGAGGAGGAGGACGGCAGCGCAGAGCTACCTGGGGGCGGGAGGAGCCGCACTTCACCCTGAGAGACTCATATTTATAGAGGAGCTCACAGGAGACACTCACTAACCGGACACCTACCGACCTGTGCCCCTCTGACCGGTGAGACCTGAGGAGGGGGGATTGTGCTGCAATAGAAGTGTATGGTTGGGGGCTGTGTGATGCCATATGTCTGGGGGGTGCCATGGTGGCACTGCTGGAATGGGCACTATGCTGCCATATGTCTGGGGGGGGTAATTGTACTGCCTTATCTCTATGGTGGGGTGCAGTACATGGAGTGGGCACTATGCTGCCAAATGTCTGGCGAATGGGGGGGGGGGGGGGGCGGTGTACTGTCCTACCTGTATTGGTGTCATAGTTTGGAGGGGCATGTTACTATTGTGTTGGAATGTAATGGGGGTGCCATGGTGCTGGAGGGGGCACTATGCTGCCAAATGTCTGGTTGGTGAATGGGGGGGTGTACTGTCCTACCTGTATTGGTGTCAGTCATAGTTTGGGGGGAGCATGTTACTATTGTATTGGAATGTCATGGTGGTGGCACAGCTGGAATGGGCACTATGCTGCTGCCATATGTCCGCATAGTGATATATCTGTAATGGGGGGGATCTGCTGACTTAACTGTTTGGGGGGTATACTGCCCCATTGCTATCTATGTTGGGTACGCTGCCTGTGATGATTGGCACTGTGCTGCCATATGTCTGTATAGTGATATATCTGCAAACGGGGGGGGGGGGGGGGGGGGGGGTATTCTGTTACTATAGGTTCTGGTGTTGGGATGCTGTCATATGGCTGTGGGTGATCTATATGTGGTGGGTGTGCTTCTTATATAGCTGTATTGGAGGGGGGGGGGGGGGTGCTGCCACATGTTGCTGGGTTAGGGTGCTGCCATATGTGTGGAGGGTGCTCCATTTGGCAGGAATTGGTGGGGGGGGGGGGGTGGTTGTACTGTCCTATAACTGTACTGTAGTTGGAGTGGTTGTGTTGGAATAATGACAAGGTGGGGGGCATTGTACTGCCAGGTTGGGATGATGGCATTGTTGTAATGGGTTCTGTGCCATATGGATATTCAGTGATATTATTTGGGGGCAGGGGTTTGGGTGATTGTATGGCACAGTATTGGACTAGTACCATACGGCTGGGGTAGGGGGTGGTTTTACCACCATACATTGCTGAGATCTGTGCTTTTCATACACCTATCAGAACCTGTAGAAGCCGATGACAGATCACCTTTTATTGCCCCCTCCCTGGGGGGGGGGGGATTACACATCTTAGTATTCCCTGACATCACCAGAGCAGCTGGACATAAGAGTGACAATTGCCTTCAGCAGGGGGGAGGGGGTCCATGGCCTACTTACCCCAAACTGACGCTAGCTGAGCTCTGATTGGCACACATCACTGCTTTGATAGGAAGTCACTCCCATGGTGGTTGATATGGCTGGCACTAAGTGCCTTATGGGGGGTGATGGCACGGCTTCATTCAGAACCAGCTATGGGGTACGATTGGTCAATCTGCAGCCAGTGAGGTCTACAGAGATCAGTCAGCTACAGGCATGGACCAGATAGGTGCCCCCCCTGATATTATGGGGGTTTTCCCTGAGTGGCAGTGATCCGGTGCTCTCTTCCTTCAGCATGTAGTGAGTGGATAATCTACACCAGGGATCCTCAAACTAGGGCCCTCCAGCTGTTGCGGAACTACACATCCCATGAGGCATTGTAAAACTCTGACATTCACAGACATGACTAGGCATGATGGGAATTGTAGTTCCTGAATAACTGGAGGGCCGTAGTTTGAAGACCCATGATCTACACTGTACTTTACTTTGTTAAAATGTGACAGAGGAGGCAGATCACCTCCATGGACCCCCTATACTCCAAGCAGGGCAGTGTTGAGGTTTTGGAGGGGGTTGGGTAAGGAATGACACAGATCCTCCCAGGACACAGTGTACTGCAGACTACAGGACTCCTTTGTTCCATATCCTAGAGACACAATACATACATTCTGGGGGGATTATTATTGTATATTCATGGCATGCACATTTCAGAGTCTATAAAGTAATGATTAGCGTCCTGTGTCTGGGGATAACGGTCATCACACGGCTTCTTTAGTCCTCCATTGATAAATCGCAATGAATGGAGTTTGGTGTCACAGCGCAGAGATCCCAGTAATGGAATCTATTGATTATCCAGTCACTCCGGAGAGTCGTATTGCTGAATGACTTCACAAACTATGACGCCGGGGGGAGGGGGAGGGGGGAGTTTGGTCATTCATGAGTAGACAGATGGAGACGTGGATATGACAAGTTATCCAGGTTTGCTAAACATTTACCTTTATAAGAGTTTAGTCAGATGGTCATTAACCTTGACTAACCGATGTAACCATTTTATTCATAAATGGGCATATAGAGGCCCGCTCTTATAAATGTTGGTTTGTAAAAGTTTGGGGTCCTCGTAATAAGAAGTGGTGAAGTTGGTTTCCTGCGCACACAGCGCTTGTCCTGTCCAGGTATCAAACAAATACAAATGGCAGATACCTGTTAAAGTAATACTAAAGCCTCAGATTGTTACATTCCTCTTCACCTATTAATCACTGAACAGTTAATTGTTGTTTATAACAAGGCCATTAAACACTCACGTGTACATCATTTTACTGACCCAGCCTCCCGCTTCTTCTGTGCTGCTTTCCTGAACTTCCAGTTGGGGAGCACACACTCTGAATGCAAAATAAGTCTCCTAATTGCCTACCTTATGACTATTTTATAAAAGATTTGTGTAGTACCAGCCATTTGCACAATGCTTAACAAAGTAGAGGCAGAAGTACAGTTGACAATACAGTTGAAATCAAGAGGAATCACAGGGCCCTGCGTGTTATCTAAAGACTACCTGTCCCATCATCCCTAGCACCATTGTGTTGGTGTCCTATTTTCTACAATCTCTGGGCTATCTGTGTTTGTCCAGCTCAGGTGGGCAGCTGAAATATTCTTCATAGGGCCCAGCAAGCAAAGGAGCACCCTTACAGCAGAAATTGGGGCCAGCGATTGGGGGATCAGGTGATAAGGGAGAGTAGAAAAGTAGCCATTTCAGAAGAAGCAGACCATAGTATAAGGCCTACCTCTCTTATCTATCTTGCCAACCATGTACCACGTATGTGTTGGGGTGGGCTTTAGCATCCACATGCTATACATATGTGTTCATGGAGGCTGAGGTTTATGTCCGGAGTTTGCTCCCAGCACTGACTAAGCTGTGAGACAACTACTGGTTTCTGTTTGTGATCGGGAGCTGGCGGGACACACTCCTGATCATGTGACAGCCGATCACATGATCGGGAAGTACTCCCTGCCTCCTTGCATTAAAGGAGTTGTAAAGGCAGAAGGTTTTTTTCTTTCTATCTTAATGCATTAAGATAAAAAAAACTTCAGTGTGTAGCAGCATCCCCCAATTACCTATCTATGCCCCTTCTCTCTCCAGCGATGTCCACGATCCCCTCAGCCATCCAGTACACTCCTCCTGATTGGCATGAGACAGAGCAACTGCGCCATTGGCTCCCGCAGCTGTCAATCAAAGTCAGCCAATCAGGAGAGAGGCTTCGGAGGTCCATGTCTCAATGGACACACAGAGCTCTGACTTGGCTTACGTGCCCCCTGTAGCAAGCTGCTGGCTGAGGGGCACTCCAAGGAGGGAGGGGCTAGGAGCAACAAAGAGGGACCCGAGAAGAGGAGGATCCGGGCTGCTCTTTACAAAACCAACTGTGCAGAGGAGGTAGGTAAGTAAAACAAAAAACAAACACAAGCCTTTACAATCACTTTAAGACCAGGTTGACAGGTCAATGGGAGTGGATGGGAAGAGGGTTGAAGTGGTTACATACACCAAGTGAAGTGTAGTGACTGGCCTCAGGTGATAGAGAGATGAAACCAATCCTCCGACTTAAGTTGTACTGATCTGCAGCCATCTCTCCTTTACCTTTTAAAATGCAGAATTTATAAAACTTGTCTGAGCTGTCAGAAAAAGGAGGCAGAGAGCTCGGTAATGGGGGGGGGGGGGGTCTGTGAGCTGATTGGAGGAACTGACCCCTACCCCCCACCACCCTTTCAGAGGAACAGAGCTGTGGTTATCAATCAGCTGGTCAGAAGTGACTTTATGCTGATAGCAGAGGAATGAAGCGCAAGACAGAAATGACACTCGGTGCTCCCAATTGACACACTATAGAGGGAAATGCTTTGTTCATATTTCATGTCTGATCTTAACAACCACTTTAAATTAAGATAAGCCAATGAATGATAAGGGAAATCGCTCAGAAAAGTTCTACTTTAACTTTACTTTTGGTGATCTAGACCATTGGTTTATATAGATTTTTGTTTTTCTTCTATCCCTCAGCTACCTCCTTAAACAAATGCCAAGACTCGAGGAGCACTGCTGGAGTTGCTCTTGCACCAGAGGGAGAGACAAGAACGACCCAAAGATAAGCCTTTGGCTTGCCAGCAGAATTGGAGAAGCCATGTCCTCCTTAAACTCCCTCATTGCTTTGGCCTACAGCACCTTAGCCAGCAGTGAAGGTCGCAGCCTGATCCGGAGAAGTGTGGTTCTATTTACTGTTGGCGTTTTTTCTTGCCTTGGTGCTTAATCTTCTCCAGGTTCAAAGGCATGTGACGCTATTTCCTGAAGAGGTCATTGCGACAATATTTTCCTCCGCATGGTGGGTGCCTCCTTGCTGCGGCACTGCAGCTGGTAAGTATTTGCACAAAGCAACAGCTGGACAGGCTGTAGTGTATTACTGATGATACAATTGGTAGAATTTTTTTTTTGTGTTCAGTGGTAGTGCTCTTGCTACTAGGCTCTGCAGGAGTTAGAGGAACCTGGCAGGTAAATGAAAGCGAGGGGACAGGAGAAGGTCCTGCTCATAGAAGCTAGATTGTAGCTGTCACTTTTCTGAGTTAAAGGGGTTGTAAAGGTTCGTATTTTTTCACCTTAATGCATCCTATGTATTAAGGTGAAAAAACACTTCGCTGTCATATGCACAGAATACTAGCTCATTATGTGTCACTTATCTGAGATCGAAGCCCCTGAAGTCCGCCTCGGTCCCGTCCAGCACCGCTGCCATGTCCGCTGGATCTTCTTCCTGTTTTCGCTGCTCCGGCGCTGTTATTGGCCGGAGCTGCGATGACGTCACTCCCGCGCATGCGCGAAAACACGGCATTAACCCCGTTAATGCCATTCACGAAAGGGGCACTGCTCAATGCGCCTGCACCGCATGTGCGCCATAGACAGCGGTGACAGTTTTTGTGAAAATATCTCCTTAACCGTACAGGTAAAGGAGATATTTCTTGCATCTACAGGTAAGCCTTAATCCAGGCTTACCTGTAGGTTCAAGTTGTAACAGTGGGTTTACACTGCTTTAACCTTTCAGCATGTCTTTGTAGTGTGGGAGGAAACCCATGCAAGCACAGGGAGAACATGCCCATAGTGTGCTGAATGGGATTTAAACCCGGAATCCCAGTGCTGCAAAGCTGATATTGCTGCCCCTGGTTTTTTATTTTTGGGGTGTCCGTGTTCATCCGCCATGCTGTATAATGCCATTCCAAAAGATATTCACTGATCAGTTCTAGAGTCAGCTGTGTGACTGTCCCTGGGGTCATTGACCTCTTTGAATAACACTGATTTCCATTCGCGTGCATCTGCGCTCATAAGTGCCAAGTGGAAACGTAATACTTTGTTTTCTCTGGAATTGTGTGTGTGTGTGTGTGTGTGTGTGTGTGATGCAAGTGGTCTCTTAAGATCTGCATTAGTTATCTTGGGCACTACTTACCTGCATTGTTAGTAACCTGATCTTGTCACTCTTTGGTGTCCATTTATGAAACTGATCAGCGGTGATCCCAAGGATCACTGCTGATCAGTCCATTAATGACCAAGCCACTACCATGTCCCCCTGCCCAAATGAACATCTTGTGTTTCGGGGGAATTTCTGGTACTGTGATGTCTCACGAGATTCCAGTATCGGGGGCCGTTCTCCACTGTTTGAAGTATTTGTACATCACTTCATAAAAGGAGAAGCGATCTACACCGCTTCATAAACTGGCACGCAGAGGAGAGAGATCTCCTCTGTGAATGCCGGAGAATGGAGCAGTGAACATTTTTCACTGCTTCATAAACACCTTTTGTACAACGTGTTAGGATGCGTCTGTGTGAGAATCCTCCTATAGAAGCTGACATTTTCTTTCCTTCCAGAATTCAGGCTTGTAGTAGAACAGCCAAGTGTAATTTCTTCCTTTCTTCCTTTCTTCCTTCCTTCCATGAAAGCAGTAAGTTGGTACTTCAGGAGTCTGAGGCTGTCAGATTCTTTCTGAGGCTTCTCACACAGGCATTTCAACTTGTGACCACTTCCCTTTATTAGTCCCTTTTTTATAATTGAGTCAGATTGTGTAGTAGTGTGAGCAGGCACTCTATAAAGAATCTGTATCTCTACTAGTAAAGTATTGCTTATTTGCACCAGCCTGCATACTAAAACCTCTGTGTGTTGGTGAATGTTGAATAGGTTGCAATACTTTATTGAAGTGTCACAAAAAGACACTTCATAAAACTTTATGCAACACATCGCTTTGCGGCAACGTGTTGCGCTGTGTGAGAATACAGACACGCTGCACTTGTATGGTGTGGACAGAGGAATTGTTTTCTTTGTGCCCTTTCTTTAAGCCTGTGTGGATCAACACAGCTCAACAGACATGGTGTCAACGAACCCTGTTTTATTTCTTGCAATTACAGCTTATTTTATTGTCTCCATTGATGACTTGTCATATTTGATTATTACTGTAAAATGTTATTCCTTATATAATGTGTAATACATATCAATTGCTAAATCAAGGGTGATCCCTTAAACATCCTTCTACCCTTTTTTAATCTTTAATCAGCTTGCCACCATAGGGCAGTTATCAGGCTGAAACTCAATATGAGGATTAGAGCCGCTGCTCTCTTGACTGCAGACGTCTGCTTGGCATACTCTAGATAGCACATGAAATGTTGTAAGCTCTGAGCCTTGTGATTGGCCACCCCTGAACTGGTGAGCTGCATGCCTCAGACCTCATTGGCTTTCGTGTTTAACATACCACTACTGGGAAAGCGAAAATAAGGAAGTAATCATAGGAGGAGAATTATTGCTTGCCAGCCCTGCCATAAATGTCTCTAGAGACACTGAAAGTGAAAAAAAAGATGTCTGAGACTTTTTTCTCTATTTGCTTGCCTTAATGTTTTAATGTGTTTTTAAATATATAAAAGTATAATATTAAAGTATATGAAACTGAGTATTATTCTGAAAACTATTTTCATATTGATTCATCTGTTTTATATTTATATTCCATATTGAGAGCAGAGATAATTTAACTTAAACCTCTAGTAATGTGAGGCTGATAAAAGCGTATGGCATGCAGCAGTTCAAATAACATAACAAGTCTGCCTAAGTTTAGTTATATTCATATTTTTTTTTTTTTTTTTTTTTTTTAACTGTCCTCATTAAAGGTAACCTGTCATCATCCCCCAAAAAATTGAGGCTCTCTGCTCCTTCTGAGAATACCAGTTGCCTGACTGTCAATTGTTCCAATAGTCTGCATACCAGGCAAATCTCTAGTACTGTGTAGATGGAGGTCATTATGATGCAGGTTTTCTTGGTCGCTTTCTATCTAAAAATATTAATAGAGGCAAGGAGATCATATAAAGAGGATATGGTTTCTACTGCAATAATCCATTAAACCAGCTAGTTGTGTGCAGGCACTTCTAAAATCTTTAATAGCTATCCATTTTATAATAAAGTAAACCTAGTCACTAAAATCTAATTACTTACCATGTTAAGTTTAAAAATTACTTTTGAAATTACATTTTCAAATGAAGTTCTTTGTTCCGTTCTATAGGGTGACAAACAACGCTGTCTTAAATGTGTGCTCGCACTTTGTCACGCTCAGACATGCTTCTCTGTCACCATCAGCAAGTCCCCACTGACCTGTAGCTACCTTTGGAGTAAATGCATATAAAGCAAAAGTAGAGCTGCAGAAAAGGATGGAAGACAAAGTCTTATGTAAACAAGTATATTTTGGGGATTTGGCTTTCATTTGCTGAAACCTATGTACATAAAGACTGTTGGCTTCCATTTAACTTTTCTTTTAATATGTGTTTTAATGCCACTAATTGAAGTAATAATTCGAAGTTCTGGAGCATTTATTTAAGGTTGTGTTTTCTTTTGCAGCCTGTTGTTGGCCTTCTCTATCCTTGCATCGACAGCCATCTTGGGAACCACACAAGTTCAAGAGAGATGGGCCAGCGTCATGGGATGTATAGCAGTTTTCGTCGGCATTAATCATGCTAGTGCAGTATCCTTTTTAACCTGCATAAAAAGAAAAGCCTTTAAACATTGTTTAAACTTGGTGAGAGCGGGTTGGAATGACTACATTTTATACACTCAAGTAACATGGATGCAGAAATTGGGCTGCTTATCAGGTTTTATTGTTGCATATTTAGGTTGAAAAAAGTAATTTTTGTTCAACAAAAAGGGGGGGGGGGAATCCTCAATCAATCATATATTCCCTGGTTAAACAAGCTCTGGTGTTACTTTTTTTATATATTAGTCATTTTATATTCTGTGCCTAGGATCGCATCCAGCTCTTCTAAAATTAAGAATTTATAGGGACTAGTACAAGTGTTCCTCCACTAATTTGCAGTGATGTGGCCCAGTGACAAATCGGATTTCTATTAGTGCCATGCAATCTGTGCAGGCCCTCGGTGGAAGAATAGTCCTGTATGGGTTTTCCTACATGGATGCTGCTTTTCCCCTTAAAGTGGATTTCCACACAAAAATGGAACTTCCACTTTTTGGAATCCCCCGCCCCTCCGGTGTCACATTTTGGCACCTTTTTCATGGGGGAGGAGGGAGCAGTAACCTGTTTAATACAGGTATTTGCTCCCACTTTCAGGCATAGATCACCTCAGGGATTGAAGTGACCTACGCCATTTCCGGTGCCTACTGTCTTCTGGGAGACACACAGGTCCCAGAAGACAGCAGGGACCAGTGAGAATGCGCGACTCGCGCATTTTCAGTAGGGAACCAGGAAGTGAAGCCACAAGGCTTCACTTCTTGATTCCCTTACTGAGGATGGTGGCGATGGACAGATCGGCTTCGACTGTCGACATCGCGGGCGCCCCTGGACAGGTAAGTGTCCATATATTTAAAGTCAGCAGCTGCAGTATTTGTAGCTGCTGGCTTTTAATATATATATATATATATATATTATATAATATATATATATATATATATATATATATATATATATAATATATTTTTTTTATTATTTCTGGTGGATCTCCGCTTTAAAGTGGATGTAAACCCCTTTCATGAAATCTGACCTGGGCACATATATCTGTAGTGTTTACTTGTCTCTCTACAAAGCCCTAGGTCCCGTGTCTTTCTGCTGCTCCGTTCCTCTGTTAGCATGATAATTTCTGACACGGGAGATAAAAGCAGCTTGAAATTTGTGTCGGGGATGGAACTTGGAGATAAGCAGAGAGCTGGTCTATTCACAGCTCTGCAAGTTTCTTCTGCCTATGGGGGGGAGGGTGTCTTTCCTCCAATTGGCTCATACACAGTTTATGCCAAGACTCTCCTCCCACTGCTGAAGCAGGAAGAACATTTTCTAAAGAGTGTAGAAAGCTAAAGACAGTAGATATATATGTAGGGAGATTTGTTTAATCTGTGTGTCTTTTGAGGCTGTTCACTTCACTGGTTATATGTGAGGCATTACAACCACTTAAGGACACCTCACTGTTTATATACACGTCATTTTTTTAAAGATGGATATCTCGTAACTGCAGCAGCCGCTGCCACAACCGAGATATCCATCTTTTTAGTGAGCGGTCCTCTAAACGATAACGGTGGTTGTCCCCCGGCGGATTCGCTGCAAGATCACCGATATCAGCGACGGGAGAGGGGCCCCGCGCCCTCCGCCGCTTACCGGAGCCGGCGGCGGAGGCGATCGGGTCCTTCCTCCTGCTCAGCTGGGATACGAGTGAGGGAAAGATGGCCCCCAACCCGTCTCCCATAGCATAGCAAAACGTCACTTCCGCCCATGCTTGTTAAAGGGACATTTTCTTGTTGTCATTTTTTCAAATGACACTTTTTTTTTTTTTTTTTGCACTTTAGTCTAAATATGGGATCTGAGGTCTTTTTGAACCCAGATCTCATATTTAAGAGTACCTGTCATTCTTTTTTTCTATTTCAAGGGATGTTTACATTCCTTGTAACAGGAATAAAAGTGATTTTTATTTTTTTTTTTTTTTTTTTTATAGTGTAAAAATTAATTAAAAATAAGAAAACAAAAAAATGTTTAAAGCGCCCATCCCGACGAGCTCGCGCACAGAAGCGAACACATACGTGAGTAGCGCCCGCATATGAAAACGGTGTTCAAACCACACATGTGAGGTATCCCTGCAATCGTTCGAGCGAGAGCAACAAGCCCTAGACCTCCTCTGTAACTCAAAAAGATGCAACCTATGGAAATTTTTAAGAGTAAAAGTTTGACGCCATTCCACAAGCGGGCGCAATTTTGAAGCGTGACATGTTGGGTATCATTTTACTCGGCGTAACATTATCTTTCACAATCTAAAAATTAATTGGGCTAACTTTACTGTTTTCAAAAAAGATTTTTTTTTTCCCCCAAAAAAAGTGTGCTTGTAAGACCGCTGCGCAAATACGGTGTGACAAAAAGTATTGCAATGACCGCCATTTTATTCTCTAGGGAGTTAGAAAAAAAATTATATAATGTTTGGGGGTTTTAAGTAATTTTCTAGCAAAAAAAAAACTTTTAATCTTGTAAACACCAAATCTGAAATAACAGGCAAGGTCCTTAACCACTTACCCCCCGGACCATATTGCTGCCCAAAGACCAGAGTACTTTTTGCGATTCGGGACTGCGTCACTTTAACAGACAATTGCGCGGTCGTGCGACGTGGCTCCCAAACAAAATTGGAGTCCTTTTTTTCCCACAAATAGAGCTTTCTTTTGGTGGTATTTGATCACCTCTGTGGTTTTTATTTTTTTGCCCTATAAACAAAAATAAAGCGACAATTTTGAAAAAAATGAATATTTTTGACTTTTGCCATAATAAATATCCCCCAAAAATATATAAAAAACATATTTTTTCCTCAGTTTAGGCCGATACGTATTCTTCTACCTATTTTTCGTAAAATAAAATCGCGATAAGCGTTTATTGATTGGTTTGCGCAAAAGTTATAGCGTTTACAAAATAGGGGGTATTTTTATGTCATTTTTATTATATTTTTTTTTACTAGTAATGGCGGCGATCAGCGATTTTATTTTATTTTTTATTTTTTTTTCGGTATTGCGACATTATGGCGGACACTTTTGACACATTTTTGGGACCATTGGCATTTTTATAGCGATCAGTGCTATAAAAATGCATTGGATTACTATAAAAATGCCACTGGCAGTGAAGGGGTTAACACTAGGGGGCGGGGAAGGGGTTAAGTATGTTCCCTGGGTGTGTTCTTACTGTGGGGGGGGGGGTGGACTGACTAGGGGAAACACTGATCCTCGGTTCATACATTGTATGAACCGAAGATCAGCATTTCCCCTGCTGACAGGACGGGGAGCTGTGTGTTTACACACACAGCTCCTGGTCCCCGCTCTGTAACGAGCGATCGCGTGTGCCCGGCGGCGATCGCGCCTGCCGGGCACACGCACGGGAGTCGGGGGCGCGCCCCTAGTGGCGGCTGAAAGAGCCGACGTAGAATGACGTGCTCTCGCCCAGGAGAGCCAACTTGTCGACGTAGAACTGCGGTGCGCGGTCGGCAAGCAGTTAAAGCGGGGGTTCACCCAAAAATCAACTTTCTGCCATTAGATCCAGCATACTGCTGACATCTGCAGTATGCTGTTTTTTTTATCAGCCTTTGTTATCCGGCTCCGAGCGGGGATTCCTTCCGGGTATAGGCGTTCCTAAGCCAAGCGGAGTTGATTGACGGGCTGCTAAAGCACGTCACACCTTCCGAAAATACTCGAAGTGACAATCGAGTGTTTACGGCGCCTGCGCAGTCAGCTCTACACGGCAGGCGCTGTAAACACCCGAGTGTGACTTCGGGTATTTTTGGAAGGCGTGACGCGCTTTAGCAGCCTGTCAATCCAATCCGCTTGGCTTAGGAACGCCTATTCCCCACAGAAATCCCCGCTCGGAGCCGGATAACAACGGCTGATAAACGATAAGTACAGATGTCAGCAGTATGCTGGATCTAATGGCAGAAAGTTGATTTTTGGCTGAACCCCCAGCTTTAAGTGGTTAAAGCAGGAGGAACCTGTTGGTGTATAAGCAAGCATACCCAGTATATTTATGCATCGTTTTTTTTCTCAGGCATTCAGTCCCTAAGTAGACTTCCAACTTCAGCACATTTAATTTGCAGAATTATCCAGAAGTTCATATAGAAAATATACATACATATACAGAGCAATGCTTAGTTCCTGTTGGGGGGGGAAGGGAAACCCTTTTCCTGTTCTTTTTAGGTAGGTTAGACAGTAGAAGGTTGTTGTCCTTTTGAAAAATATAGAAAATGTTTTTGGGTTGGGTGTGTTTTTTATACGAAACCGAATGTCTAGAATTATTGAAATAATTTTTTGAATTCTTGAATGATATGATGGCGAGTCTTCTCCTTAACATTATACTCCTCCAGAAACTGGATTTTGCAAATAATGTTCAGCTGTCACTAACACTAGCAGCCTTGTCTCTGGGCCTTTGGTGGACCTTTGACCGCTCACGCAGTGGTCTTGGACTAGGAATCACAATAGCCTTTCTTGCAACGCTCATAACACAGTTTCTTGTGTACAACGGAGTGTACCAGTAAGTATCCTCCATGTTGCAACCGTTTATATAATTTTTGTGTGTTGGTTTCCTCTGGAGTTTTGTGATGTGTGCATCTGTTCTGAAAATAAAAATCAGAGTATCTCTAACATAAAAGCACCCTTATGCCACCATGTACACACGATCGGACTTTCCGACAACAATACTTGTCTCAAACTTGTCTTGCATACACACGATCACACAAATGTGATCGGAAATTCCGATCGCTAAGAACGCGGTCACGTACAACACTACGACAAGCCGGGGGAAAATTAAGTTCAATGATTCCAAGAATGCGTAGCATTTTTGTGCGTCGGAATTGCATACAGACGATCAGAATTTCGGACAAGAACTTTTGTTGTTGGAAAAATTGGGAACCGGCTCTCAAACATTTGTTGTTGGAAATTCCGACAGCAAATGTCCGATGGAGCCTACACACGGTCGGATTTTCCGACAACCAGCTCACATCGAACATTTGTTGTTGGAAATTCCGACCGTGTGCATTATACTTAAAGCGGAGCTCCACCCTCAAATCAAACTCTACATCAGGACTTTAAAAAAAAAAATATATATATATATATATATATATATATATATATATATATATATATATATATATATATATTATACTTTCATCGACACTAATACTAAAATTAAAATAAAATAAAGTTTATTGAATACAACAACAATAAAAAATACAGAAATAAAATGGTGATAACAATATACAACGCCAGTATGAAAATCCCCAATGGGGGGATAGCAGAGTGGGTTGAAGGTCACAGTAGTCTCAACTAGTTTTGCAGCATATGCTGCTTCATCAGGAGCATATCTAAAAAAGACCCCGCCAAGTGAGAGCAGCGAGGGCAACCAGACAAAAGTCCTGCGCGGTAGCCATTGGAGGACATATGTGTGGAAGGACCTTGAGAACAAGTGGGTGAGTGATACGTAAAGGGCTCACGGGAGCAGGAACCCAACTGGAACACGTGTTGAGGCACATGTGAATGCAGCAAGTAATGTGGGTAGTGGAAAAAATATGTAAGGAGGGGGACCACTAATGGTCCCGAGTTAGCATCAGGGAAGTGATGCTGACCGATGACACTGAGGGCTGGGTGGAGCCGCAGCAATCCCGGGATTCAGCGTTGAATTTACTGGAAGCAGAGTGGTCCTATTTGTATGTCCTCCACCCAGCGCTGCTGACACGTGAAATATGTCTCTAGCTATACAAAGAGGCAAGCACTTGAACCCCTTAACACTGGGGCGTTTTTCAGGCACTATAGCGTTTAAAAGAAGCTGCATCTGCAATCCCAATGTGAAAACCCGAGTGCTTTCACACTGAGGTGCTGTGCTGGCAGGGCCTTTAAAAAAAAAAAAAAAAAAAAGTCCTGTAAGCTGCTTCTTTGCACCGCTAATAAAGCACCCCTTCCCATTGAGGCACTTTGGTGGTAAAACAAAACAAAAAAACGCTGCAAAGAAACTGCTTACGGGACTTTTTTTTTTTTTTTTCACCACCAAAGCACCTGAAAACACCACAGTGTGAAAGGGTTTTACCAGCATTTTTCGGGCGCTGGCAGTGTGAAAAGGCTCTGAAAGCACTCTGGCTTTCACATTGGGATTACAGATGAGGCTTCCTTCAGGCGCTTTTTTGTTTTAGTGCCAAAGCACCTTAAAAAATGCCCCAGTGTGAAAGGGGTCTTGGAGTTGTGAAAAATGTATGGTGTAAATTTTTGTTGGATCTAAGGTTTATCTGTAGGCCATGCCTGGGGTCTAGGAGTAAGTAAGCACTTTTGGAAATAAAAAGAAATGTGCAAGGACCTTTTTGAGATTCTTTCTTCTTTTACTAATGTTACAATCCTGTATTTATTTTGATTGTGCAAATATGGTAGCGGTAGAATATTTCTGCATCATGACAGCCCAAGCCTGTGTATTGTTGAATCCTATGCAATTTTATTTACTTACTTTAAATATTCTCCTTGTATGTTTTTCAGGTATACCTCCCCAGACTTTCTGTACATCCGTTCCTGGCTGCCATGCATATTCTTCTCTGGAGGCGTGACTGTTGGGAATATAGGACGACAACTAGCAATGGTGTGTGTGTTTTTTTTTTTTTTTTGTTATAGTTCAGTTCTTGCACTGCGCCCTGCGAGTCGCATGAATGCACTTAGTTCTGCAGTCCTGTGACCCAGATTCGGCCAACAATCGAGCTAAAGTTTGCTGTCGGCTGACATCAGAACCGGTTAAGGCTCTGCAGGGATCTCAAGCCAGACACCTAACCAGCAGCTGGCTTAGCCTCTCGGTACACTGCTGAGAGTCTGAGCCCAGACGCTCCCACCCCCTGTGCAGTCCAGCACTCCAGTGAGTGCTGGACTGAGTGTAGGGGCAAAGCAAAAGAGTAGTGACTGACGGTTATCACTCTGCTCAGAGGGGACCCTAAAACTGAGCGATCAGTCATCTTTGACTGCTCATTTCTTGGTGTAGATTGAACGAGGGACAGCTGAAGCATTGATCCCACCTGGGTAAATATGTGTTTTATATACATACACACATATAGGTGCCAAATCTGTGGCCATTTTTGCTCCCCCCTGCTTTCACGCTGACCAGTGTGTTCTGGCATACCACCTGTCAGAAGGCACAATGGGGAAGATCGCCGCACCAACATTGCTTGTGTTGGTACAGTGATCTGTCACCTTCTTCCTTGCCTTCCTTCATCTGATTTTTTTGGATTTTTTTTTTTTTTTTTTTTTTTTTTTTTTTACATGTGTAACATGCTCAAGACTTATTTAGTAGGGAGCATCCAAGAACATCTGGGAATGCATCAACAAAGGAGAATTACAGAGCCTGCTGAAAAGGACAGATGTCTTGCTGCATTACTTACCTGTACAATATAATTCTGCTGTCCAGAAGTTTTAGTGGTTAATTATGATTAAGAATGTGAGAGGTGAGCTGCTTTCTGGCTGTCCCAAAGCAGGTGTGCAGATCAGAAAAAGTAATCGAGCAAGGATGACTTTAATTCCATAGACAATGTATGTTTCTTTTAGTGTCTGTCATTTAAAAAAAAAGCATTCCCCTTCTTTATTTATTTTATCCCCCATCACTACCATATGTACCTGAATCGATCTTGATCTCAGGTCTGGTGGGGTCCTGGATGAGGCTTTTATGCCTAACTGCAGTGTGGTCTGTGGGGGGAGGTTCTGGATCTGGCTACACTTTCTGACAGATTTGAAATTCATTGGCATGTGAAACTATTTTACTGTGTGTAAACTTTAGCTGTGTGTTTAGCAGTTTGTCTGTCTGGAGTTTAGCTTGAAGGAAATTGTTCTTCTTACCTGTAGCGATGGGATGAAGGCTTTTTTAACACACTTTTATCATTTTAAAACTGTGCGACACATTCAAATTTTACTTTCTGAGAATGAGGAGTTCAGACTTCTTCCATTTCCTGCTCACTTTTTTTACTAGGTCATTGAGTTGGATAATTCCAAGACAGAAAGTTCAGAAAGGGGGCAACAGTTGTATCACTTGGTGCAAATTTCCTTTAAATAAAAAACAGACCATTAACTAAATTATTCTTTCTTTGCAGGGTCCCACAGAAAAAGCACATGCTGATTAGATGCATCCAGGAAAAGACCATATTGTAGAAGAATCACGCTGGTGTTGTAAAAGCTTGCATTATGTTACTGAGTAACAATCTGCGAACTTTCCACGTGCAAACACGTTACAAATGTGAAGCCTATTTTCTTCATCGTTTGATTACTACATTTTATGGTATGCAGGACTTTTATTATTGCTCCATGGATTCTTGCACCAGACCATGACTTTTTTGGTGGAGCCAAAATGAGGAAAAAAACAAACTTGTTCAGCAATGCATCTGTTCTTCCATGATTGATGCCGGTTTTGCTAATCTGTCACTTTAGAAGTAGAATTTCAAAGTGTTCTTTTGCATGGTGTAATAAGCTGTTTGCCAGCTTCAAGTACAGGATACCAGTATTATGATTTCATTCTAAGGGGGATGAAAAAAAAAGACATGCCTATTTCAAAGCTTTGCAACAACCATGTCCCATGAAAGCCTCACAAGTGCAAGGTGCTTAAATGGGAGAAGAAGATGAAGTGTAACTAAGTAGGAGTTTGTTATTTATCTAAATGGTAAATAAGGCTGTGGGCAAAAAGTCAGGTGCATCTAATGCCAGTCAAGCTTTGGGTTGACCTCAACATGGCTAAGAATTGGGAAAAACATTTTGTTCATATTTGAAAATGGGCCAATGACCAACTATCCAGAAAAATAAGTATCGGTCTCTGCCCTGTGGCAAATGATTTAGATAATGATTATTCTCATCTTTAAGCCAGTCATGCAATCTTTGGCTCTGTAGCTGCGGTGGACCTACAAAACACAACCTGCCTTCTACCCAAGGCCTTTTAGCAAAGTATCTGGAGTATAAAGGACAGTCTGTGTTGACTGTAGCAGCCAATTGGATCCTTTCTTTCATTCTCTGACAATTTATTTTGGAATGGAGGCGTTGAGTTCTAGAAGGGCTGAAATAGAAATTATGAAGAAAATGCTGCTCTGGGTGCTGACCATGTGTCCGAAGACCTAGGTCAGCAGATTACAATGAATTTGCCTGTCTGAACAGTTCATAAGGGAGACTGGGCAGCATTTTCTCCAGGATACACTGGTATTTTAGCCATTTTAAAGCTCTTTTATTCGTTTGGTCTAGACGAATAAGCAGGAGGTGGTGATCTGTTTGGTTGTTTCATGGCTTTCCCTCTGATACTGCTATCTAAATGCCTTCTGATTCGACTTCTGAGCCCAGAGGCCAAATCGGTGTTTGGAGCTGAATAGTTCAGTATCCATTTGGGCTCAGAGAACCATGATGCACTTTTCTGTGCCTTGCTAAAATGAACGCTGGCTACAGTTTCGGTTGAGGATACTGTAACCCTTGTTCTTCCTATTGCTCCCCTCCCCCCCCCCCCCCCCCCCAGAAGAAGAGCATTGCAACTGGCAGAAGAAATTCGAATAGAACTGATGGTGTGTATCACATGTAGTAGAATTTTGCAGGCCCTATACCTCTCCATGCCATTTATACACAACATTTTTCTGTTGGCAGAAAAATTCATCACAGGGAGAAGAGGAGACCCCCTCTGTCTTTTGTCTTACAGCCTTATTAATATTTGCAGTCTGTGATTGCCTTGTAAAGAGAAAAGTGCATTTGTCACTTCATTAAACATTTTATGTTGTTTTGGATATTCTATAGTGTTTGTGAGCACAAGTTTTCATTGCAATTTATTTAATTACATGCAGTTCAATTATTAGCAAACCTTTAACAATTCTAAGTGCAATGTGTTTAAAATAACGTCAAGGGAATCTGTAGCATGTTTTCTTTTATTGCATCTCCTTATTATTTAAGGGACATTAACAATACTACATTTTGCTTTTGCATAGCTTTCCATGCATGGATCAAAACTACGGTAACTTAGAAACCATCTGTAACAACACAATACGTTGGGTTCCAGGTTACAACCAGTCATTTTCTTCTGTGTAATAAAATCAATGTTTGTGTCCCCTGTTTTTTAATGAGATGATCTTAATGAAAATCCTAGTTTATGTTGGGGGAAATTAATAAAGCGTTAATTATATTGGTGCTGGAAACTGGTGCAAGTGGCACTTTGACAAAGTAGATAAACCTGTTCCAGGTCTGCACCAGTTCAAGAGTAAAACAGAAACTAGCGCCAGTCCCCCACCTAACTAACAAAGGGATCTATTAAGACCGCTTCAGCAGATCTTCACCAGATTGGACCTGTTGTACAGAATGTGAAGTATCTGCTGTCGGCTCACTTGCATATAGACCGGGAGAGCGTATTTTCCTGCCTATATGCCTGCATGTTAACCCTGACAATACAGAGATGACAGCCTTCCTTCCTCACTCTCACCTGAGCTGTAGGGGCAGGCAAATGGAGCCAAAGCAAGTGGCTCCTGCTCCAGTATAGAAAATAGAGCAGATTGCTCTTAATTAACAAGTATGCTTGTGTCCCCTTTGTTTACTAAGGAGCAGGAGCAGTTCAAACTTAGTTTAGTAGTGCAGACTTTATGCCTTTAGCCGACCTTAGATCGTTTTGAGGTTCAGGCTGAATGTGCCCAAGTTGATTGATCAACTTTTGGTACAAGCAGTTCACTGGATTTTACATGCGATTGTCGCTAGTGACTGTTATAGTCACTAGTAATAGTCAAGCGAATTTCTTTCCTGCAACCTGTGGTCTCAGGAAAGAAATTCACTCCATCTGTGGCTGGTCTTTAATCCCCCATGGTATGTGGTGGCCCAGAAATATTAAATCACAAAGCATCGGTTTACAGTTGAGTTGCCTAAATTCAAAAGCTTTCAGACCATAGATGGAACATAATGGATTTCTTATGTTCTATTTCACCCTTTGAAGCTACATATTTGATATTTCAGGGCCCTCGTATATTGGCATTATTTTTTGAATATAGGAGTGTTTTATTTTTTAAATGTGCCAGTTTCCTATCCAAAGGGGGTGGGGCAGCACATTTGTAAGCCTAGCCTGTATATGTAACCCTGCAGGCTGTCAGAAAATCATTTTGGCATGAGCCCATGTCCCTATATGCTAAGTAAATGAGTGTGAAAACCATGTGTCAGAAAATTGCTGTTTCTGGTGGGGTTTTTTTTTCCCCCAACACATAAGACTGCCTTACATTTCATATCTGCTTGCAGTTAAAATAAATAAATGAAAAGAATTGCTAAGAAAATGGAAATGCCATTTAATTAGGGATTCTCCTTTTGTAAGATGGGCCTGATTTCCACAGGCCCAAAGTGAACAGTGGGACCCTCCTCTTGCTGTTATTTACAGTACTTGGAATACTGGAGTCCAACCAGTAAAATAGCAATTCTCTGTCAGCATTTTTATGGTCAAACTGCAATACCAGACTTCACCAGAAGATGATGCTGTCAAAGGCCCCATGTAATTGCAGTGTTTCACAGTCCTGAGGGAGCCTGGAGGAAGCCCCTTGTTATCACACAGGGTGTCCTGATCCAATGTGCTTTTCACATTTTCTTAGGATTCCACCTCAAGCAACTAATTTGATTGACAGTCTTACAGTTCTACATGTCGGCAATAACTTCATTACCTGTAATACTCTTTTATGTCTTTCTGTAATGTTAAAGTTCAGTGTAAAGTACTCCATTTATTGTTTTGTATATGTATTTTATTTTCTTTGAAATTGCCTTTACCTATTTTACTTATGCAAGGAAATCTTGCTTTTGGTTTCCATTCTTGCTGCAAGAGTGATGCAAAATCATTTACTCAACTTGCCAACAATTTATTTTTTATTTTTTTTGTTTAGCTTTTGATATATATATTACTATTAAGTCACTTAATTCACTTAGTACCTACAAGCACACTTGAAATAAACCACTTTAGAGTCTTAAAACCAATGCCTTAAGGCTACAAGGGAATATGCTATTTATTACGTAATTATAAAATTTTACAATGCAAGGTCATAAAAGTAAAGCATTAACTGACTCTACAAATCCTTACATTTTATAGTGTGTGTATATGTTAAGTTCGGTCTTGTTTCGTGACACATTTGAGACACTTTAAAGTTATATTTTTTTCTAGAATATTTTTACCTATTCCATCTTCCATGCCCAGTGAGGTTCAATGGGAACCTTCCTCTTCTTCTTTCTTTTTTTTTTTTTTTTTTTTTTTTTTTTTTTCCCAGTAAGTTCCAAACACGATTGCAGTAAAAAAAAAAGGTCATATGTTTTTTATACAACATCTCACTACCACCCAATGGAGACATTTGGTATTGCAACAGTTTGTCTCTCCATGTAGACAGATATACATTGGCCAAGTATTGGGATTCATACATTTAGTTGAAGAGGACTGGGTAACCCTGCTGTTTGTTGCTTTCATGTTTGATTCCCTTCTACATTTTTCTAAGGACTTTTCCTGATTCAGAAATATAGAGCCAAGTGGTGTATACGGAGTTCAGATTTTTTTTATGTTGCCAACACTTGTAGCAAGTTTGTGAACCAAAGTCAGCCAAGTTGAAAAAGGTAATAAAAATATTGCACTATGCTGGATTTACAAAAATAAATATATATATTTTGATTTAGTTATGAGTTCCTCATGTGTAGGATTTCTGTGGTATGCTTTATAGATGTATATAACTTTTTTTTATTAAAGGTTGTGGATTATTTGACTTTTGCCTCTGTCTAATTGGATGGTTGTGGTGTTCTCAAATGTACTGTATTTGTGTATAGGGGTCCATTCTATATAGGGGTACCTCACTTCCTCTTCATCATGTTCTTGGCAAAGTACGGTATCTTTATTTTTTCTCTCCCACTTAACTTTGGGTTCCTGAGGTCTTGATGCCCAGATGACAAGGCAATAACCAATCCTCAGCACAAGGGTAACATTCTGAGAACCTATAATCTGTAATGAAAATCCAGTGCAAGCTATTTAGTGTTGGTATGGTTGACAGTTTGCGCTGAGATTACTGAATTGGTTTAGATGTTCTTAATTTTAGAGTATTAACATAATGTCCTCTAATGCCTTGTACACATGACTGGTTTTTCAATATTGGTCGTGAAAACCGGTCGTGTGTATGCTCCCTAGCAGTTTTCTCGATGAAAAAACTGCCCGCAAAAAAATTGAAACCGGCTCTTTTTTTCTCGTCGTGTTTCCCGTCTGTCTTTTTCTCGTTGCAAAAAAAAAAAAGGTTGTGTGTGTGTGTTTTTCCGAGGGGGGGTGGGGGGGAAACGTGCATGCTCAGAATCAATTATGCAGCCCAAAGGGTGGGTCCATTTGAAAGGAACTTCCCCCTTTATAGTCCAGTCATACTTCACCGCGCTTTGGTCGGAGTTTTTTTGCATGAACGCGTGTATGCAAGTCAGGCTGGAGAGGAATCACGTCGGGGAAAAACGACTGCTTTTTGCACGTCAGAAAAAACGATGGTGTGTACAAGGCATTAGGACTTTATGGATAAAATGAGAATCACTATCTTTTTTTGCTTGGAATAAAGATCACGATTCTGAAGAACCCCATTCACCCAGCCCCCCCCCCCCCCCCTTTTTTTTTTTTTTTTTTTTTTTTTGTACTCGCTGGTAGCAAGTACTGATGCCTACTGCAACTTTTTTGTTTACACTTCAGCTGTCAGCAATGATAAAAAGCATTGAAAGGTTATTTTACAAATGAAAATGTAAATAAATAAAAAAAATTGAGTTGTTTTTTTCAATGTGAAACATGGAAATATATGTTAAAGGTATAAACCCTTTAATTACTAAAAGCAAACAAAGTTTCTAATAGTTTATAAAATAGAAGTAAATAAAAATCCATCAGGAAACTAATAAATGGAGAAGGGGAATAAGGAGTTAATAAGGCTGATTAGAGTAAATCAAGGGTAATAAGCGGTAGAGGAACAATTACATTTAAATAAAGAATTTGTGAGGTCAGATATTGATGTTGGACAAGACCTGGCTGGTAGTCACTGTTGCAAATTATCGCAAAGGTGCCCAGTAGAGGTCAGGGCTCTGTTCCGGCCACTTGTGTTCTGTCTTCCTGCAGAGGTGTGTAGTCATGCTGGAAAAGAAAAGGGTCTTTCACAAACGCACCAAAAGGTTTGAAGCGCACAATTGTATAAAATAGGGTTGTACCGATACTAGTATCGGGACCGATACCGAGCATTTGTGCGAGTACTTGTAATGCTCCTGATGCCTTGGCCCAGGGGGCTCCAAACTGGCCCTTCAAACTTTAGGGGGGCCGGTCTGTGGCCAGTGGGGTAAGAAAATGGCGTGGAATCCACAGGAGTAAACAACGCACTAGGTTTGGTGGTCAATGGGAGTAAAACATTTACATCAATGGTGTCAGTGGGAGGAATGGTGTCCCATCACTGGTGTCAGTGGGTGGAATAGTGCCCCATAATTGGTATCTGTGGAAGAATTAGTTCCCACGTCTTTAGTATCAGTGGAAGGAATAGTGCCTGGTATCAGTGGAAGGAGTAGTTTTTTCAAGGGCCGGATAAAGGCAAGCAAAGGGCCACATTGGGTCCACGGGCCGCAGTTTAAAGACCACTGCCTTAGCCGATACCTGTGGGCAGAGCTGAGGGTGGCACGTTGAGCTGGCAGGGAGTGCAGCGTTCAGGGCGACTGGGGCCGTCACATTTTGTCGCTGAAGTGGCACTCCGTGTCGACGTTGGAGACAACCCGTTTGGTACACCCTGCACCTGGAGTACCAGGATGGGTGTTGCAGGCAGCCTTCCCTAATGGCATTTTAGTGCCTGCTCATAAATGTCACCTATCGGTGCCCCCCAGCCGTCAGTGCCACCTGCCAGTGCCCCCCATCAGTGCCAGTCAGCCATCTATCGGTGCCGCCTAATCTGTATTGTGCTTTGAGAAAGTGTCACATGATGGTTAAAAAAAGTATCGTTATCGACAAGTACTTGAAAAAAAGTATCGGTACTTACAGTATACTCAGTCTTAAAGTGGTATCAGGACAACCCTAGTATAAAACGTTCTGTGTGCTGTAGCACTAACAGGTACCCTTCAATGGAAACATCTGAACTCTCATTTGGAGGGATATCCACCTACTTGTGGCCGTTTATTTAGAAGAAGAGTATGGCTCAGTAAGATATTAACCGGTTCCCGACTGCCGCACTACAATGTACGTCGTCAGAATGTCACGGCTGCACAAATGGGCATACAGGTACGTCCCCTTTAATCTGCGAGCCGCGTGGTCGCGCGCCGCAGGACCTGATCGCCGCCGGGGTCCCGTGATCATGTCACAGAGCTGAAGAACGGGAGATGTTAGTGTAAACACAACATCTCCCTATTCTGCCTAGGTGTCACTGATCGTGTTCCCTGTCATTTGGAACAACTATCGGTGACTTGTCACGGCAAGCCACGCCCCCTAACAGTTACAAGCACTCCCTAGGACACACTTAGCCCCTTCAGTAACCCCTTCACTGCCAGTGTCATTCTTAGTCAGTGCATTTTTATAGCACTGATCACTGTAAAAATGACAATGGTGTCGCAGTCACAATAAAAATTGCTGATCGCTGCCATTACTGGTTAAAAAAAATATATATTAATAAAAATGCCATAAAACAGCCCCCTATTTCGTAGGCGCTATAACTTTTGCGCAAACCAATCAAACGCTTAATGCGTTTTTTTTTGTTTTTTTTTTAACCAAAAATATGTAGAAGAATACGTATCGTCCATGGAGCGACACAGCCTTCACAAGTGTTGACATATGGGTTATCTTCCTGTTCATAGGAGAAGACTAGGCAGAACATGTTAGATATTTAACCTCTTGACGACCTCGGCATAGCCGAAAGATGGCTACAGCGCGGTCGAGTTATTCTGAGAGGATGTCTATGGACGTCCTCCCAGAATCTTGCAATACTCTGCAATACGTCCTCCTGCCACCCTCCGATGCTTCTACTGACTCACCGCTACGATCAAAGCCAGGATCGTTTATTTTTATTTTTTATTTCAGGCTTTCCAGCCTAGAGGTAAGATGTGGGGTCTTATTGACCCCACATCTCACTGTAAAGAGGACCTGTCATGCTATATTCCTATTACAAGGGATGTTTACATTCCTTATAATAGGAATAAAAGTGATCAAAAAATGTATTTTTGGGGAAAAAAAGTGTCAAACTAAAATAAAGTAAAATGAACAAAACGCTGTCCCCATGAGCTCGCATGCAGAAGCGAACGCATACGTAATTCCGGCCGGCATATGAAAACGGTGTTCAAGCTACACATGTGAGGTATCGCTGCGAATGTTAGAGCGAGAGCAATAATTTTGGCCCTAGACCTCCTCCGTAACTCAAAACATGTAACCAGTAAAAATATTTAAAGCGTCGCCTATGGGGATTTTTAAGTAGCGAAGTTTGGCGCCATTCCACGAGCGTGTGCAATTTTGAAGGGTGACATGTTAGGTATCTATTTACTCAGTGTAACTTCATCTTTCATATTATGCAAAAACATTGGGCTAACTTTACTGTTTTGTGTTTTAAGCACAAAACTTTTTTTTTATTTTTTTTAAATGCGCTCAAAAAATTTCTGCGCAAATACTGTGCGAGATAAAAAGTTGTAATGACTGCCATTGTATTCTCTAGGGTCTTTGCTAAAAAAAACATATATAATGTTTTGGGGGTTCTATATAATTTTCTAGCAAATAAATGATGATTTTTTTACATGTAGGAGAGAAATGTCAGAATCGGCCTGGGTGCTCCAGAACGCCTGATGGTGCTATCTGCAAGTATGATACTGGTATAAAAATGTGTACAACGATACCACTGCTGAATCCAGATGAGGAGAGGTTGACATCAGTCCATCGGCATGTAGATGTCCCATGAAGGGAACTATCACAACTCCCAGTGGATGGTTGTAGAATCCCAGGTTGATAGAGGGAAGTGATAGAGGGAAGTGTAACAGCCCTTGCATGTGGCAGATAGTAAGGTCCCGCCGGCATGCAGATATGAAGGCACAGCAAATGAGCCCTTCAGATGGACACGGCAAGCCCCACCAGTGTCCGTGACGTTACTGGATCTCTGACGGAACTCCCTGAAGGCCCAGAAGCCGGCGGAGAGGTGAGTACCAATCAAAAGAATTTTAATCGATCAAAAAGATTTTGATCGATCAAAAAAATTAATTTAATCGATTAATTAAAAGTTAATTTGCACAGCCCTATTAATTATATATTTAATTTCAGCATATACTCTATATGTTCGCCTTCATTATACACATTTTACATTGGTCCATCCTATGGTTAGTGTGTGGTCCGCTGTATCTATTGTAAGGGGAAAAGACCCCACACTGCTTGCCCTCCTTTCGAATCCCCGGTCTGCGTGAGGCATATCCATATTGTGCCGCAATTTAGGGTTCAATGTGAGTAGTACTTCTATGGCCGTCCCATATAAGACATTTCCTGGGTAGCTCGTAGGGGGGGGAGACATCTGTTGACACTGGAAGCGAAGGGAGAGATCCTCTGCCGCTTCCGGGTCATCCACTGACGTACAAACAGCCTATTATGGGGGCGGAATTGATGTTTGCGCACACCGGAAGTGTCGGGTGGAATGCACACCCGCTGTCACTTCCGGATACGCGGTCGCTGTGCGTCCCACTGGATGATGGGATGACAGTCCTGCGGCACGTGTGATCAGTTCAACCATTTTACACACACACACACATATATATAAAGGGGGTCAGAGAGAGGTCTAGGTACTATTACTTTTGGCTCTGAGCAGGGGCGTAACTAGAAATCACAGGGCCCCATAGCAAAATGTTGTATGGGCCCCCCCCCCCCCCTCCAAAAAAAAATGAACTAATGCCATTGAACAACACATTACTACACTCATGTGGCACAGTACCCAAGCAACAGCTTATATTAATTTTGAACAGCAAAACAAAAATGTAAATAACCATATAATAAATAAAATGCAAAATTCAAAGTATTGTGTGCACTACTTTTACTCTTTTATACTCACGATTTGTAAAGGGCAAACAAGGCAAACAGGGGGGGGGGGGGGTTCTTCTGGGGCTGAAGTAGTTAAAATGACTAGGCTAGCATACTTCAGTAAATCCTGACAAATACCGTACATATGATTCACATAGTGGGAATGACACAGTATTTGAAATCTTCAATACGTTTGTAGAGAGATAAATGTATGACGTTTACCATTGCCACTATTGCTATTACTGCTGATTTTTTTTTTTTTTGCCATTTTTTCTACAAGGACAAAAATAAAAATTCTCACTCGAATACAGGGTTTTTCTCCCCCCACAGGACACCTTACGGATACATCAAACTGGCAATGTTAGCAATCTAATCACAAACCTGTAATTCTGTGAACAACAATTTCTTATTGTGAACAGTATTGCAGCTTTTATGTTCATTTAGGTCAACTGAAGATCAGTAAGGGCTCCACAGCACACTGAGTCACCTACCTTAGCAGCCTCAGCCTTAAGTTTGTGTGCGGTCACAGCAGGGCAGGCACTGGCAGTCAGAGGAGCCGAGGAGAGCCGTGCGGCGGCCAAATTGTAATTCCCGCCATGGAGCCTGCAGCGCCTATGATGGACGTCACACGTCCCGCATCCCGCCATTGGCGCTGCAGACTCCAGAAGGCGGGGCAGCATCCAAGCACATTTTTAGCCCCGAGCCTCTGGGAGTCAGGACCATCTGATGCCGAAAGTGGCCGAGTGCCGCCAGCGCCGAGTACGGCACTCGGCCTTACTTGGTAACACTCGGAGCTGACGGCACTCGGCCACACTCGGCAACCTTCGACATCAGATGGTCCTGACTCCCAGACGCTCGGGGCTAACAATGTACTCGAATGCGGCAAACACTCGGGGCTTTTCGGGGGCCCAATTGGGGCTCCAGCCCACCAAGCCACTCCCTAACGATGCCCCTGGAGCCGGCTTACATTCTTCATCCTCACCGGGCCCCACTCGGCTGTGGGCCCCACTCGGCTATGGCGGTAGTTCCGCCACTGGCTCTAAGGAAGAGGGTTCGCCTCGCAACGCATAAGCCGTAGCTGTAATCTATGTCGTCTGGACTCTCCGGCTGTTTGGTTCCAGTAGGAGACCTTTCGGAGGCATCTATCCCTTTTATGCAGTGATGTTTATGCTTGTTTTTTACTTGGTTTGTGAGTATTCATGACTTTTTATACAATTTTAATTAAACCTAGCCATTGGTAATGCACTAGGTTGGTGCGCCCTTCTTTTCCTTTTACATTTTAGTCTCAGAACTACCTAAGTCGCCAGATGCTGGACCAAGGGGAATGGTCATTGCATCCAGAGTTGTTTCAACTCATTTGCAGGAGGTGGGGCACACCGGACGTGGATCTCCTGGCTTCTCGTCTTAATCGCAAGGTGTTGAGGTTCGTGGCCAGGTCCAGAGATCCCTGGGCAGACGTGTTGGTGGCCCCATGGGGTCAGTATCAGCTAATTTATGGCTTTCCCCCACTGAAGTTGCTTCCTCGTCTGCAGATTGGAGACCGAGGGGATCCCGATGATTATAATCGCCCCAGATTGGCCCCGGCGTCCTTGGTACGCCAATCTCGTGCGCCTGGTGGCGGATGCACCCTGGTGCCAATGCGGGAGGACCTTCTATCTCAAGGTGCCATACTTCATCATGCTTTAGAAATTGTACAATTGTAACATTGTACTTCAAACTGAACACACCATCCCCACCGTGAAACATGGGGGTGGCAACATTATGTTGTGGGGATGTTTTTCTTCAGCAAGGACAGGGAAGCTGGTCAGAGTTGATGGGAGGTTTGGATGGAGCCAAATACAGGTCAATCTTAGAAGAAAACTTGTTAGATTTTGAAAAAGACTTGAGACTGGGGCGAGGTTCACCTTCCGGCAGGACAACGACCCCAAACATACAGCGAGAGCTACAATGAAATGGTTTAGATCAAAGCTCATTCATGTGTTAGAATAGTTCAGTCAAAGTCCAGACCTAAATACAATTGAGAGTCTGTGACAAGACTTGAAAATTGCTGTTCACAGACGCTCTCCATCCAATCTGACAGAGCTTGAGCGATTTTGCAAAGTAGAATGGGCAACAAATGTCACTCTCTAGTGCAAAGCTGGTAGAGACATCCCCAAAAAGACTTGCAGCGAAAGGTGGTTCTACAAAGTATTTACTCAGGGGGGCTGAATACAAATGCACACCACACTTTTCACATATTTATTAGTAAAAGATTGTGAAAACCATTTATAATTTTCCTTCCACTTCACAATTATGTGCCACTTTGTGTTGATCTATTACATAAAATTCCAATACAATACATTTTTGGTTGTAACATCACAAAATGTGGAATATTTCAAGGGGTGTGAATACTTTTCAAGGCACTGTATGTGTAATAAATGGTCACCCAGCACCCAGACATTTATATCTATATTTCTAAGATCTGAATCTTATATTTTGCAGTTCAGTAACAAGTCATTTTTTAATTGTTCCTCAACTGCTCCAGATGTTTTTTTTATTTTTTGGTTTTTGTATACTGATTTTGCTATGTATATACTGTATCTAAGTGTGTAACAGAGCAAAAGCACAATTCTACTACTAGATAAAATTCATTGATCCTTACTTCTTATGTAGAGATTTCTAAACACGTGCTCCATCTAGTGGACAGTATTTTGTTGTTTTTACACAAAAGTCCTAAGGAATATTCAATGCTGTCAAAATTCCTTTTGTAAGACATAGAAACAAAAGTTGATCATATTAGTAAATTGCATGCCTGACAATAGTAGGGGACAAGAGAGTTCATGACTTTGGGGTCCATGGGTCCAAGAGGGGCTGGAAAATGTTCAATAAAATTGTTTTTCAACTGTGTTTATAACATTTAATAAGGGGGGTTTACGCTGATTACTCAAACCTCTCACAACAATGACCACATGCCTATAACTCCTGTTTGGGTTTATTAGGTGTAGAACATGGAAGCTTTTACTGCTCGATTTAAAAATCAGTTTTAGCAAAGCCTCTGATTGTAGTCCTATCTAGGGTAAGCATGTGAAATAAGGTTCCAAAACATCTTTGCACTGGTTTGAAAACACCATCCATTCTGTCTCCATCTTGTACCATTTACCCATATCAGAGCTGTAGGGACAGAAAGACAGAGACATGGTAAATATTTATGATGATGGAGATAATCCTAGCAATGAGGATATGTGGAGATATACAGGACAAAATTAAAGTGATGTGAATATTCACAGTAAGGTTGCAAGATTAAGATATAGGGCTGCATAGGGGTGATGTTAGGCCTCGTACACACGATAGGTTAAACAGAGGACAACGGTCCGTTTTCATCGGTCAAAAACGATCGTGTGTGGGCCCCATAGGTTATTTAACCATTGGTTAAAAAAAAGCCAACTTGCTTTAAATGTAACCGATGGGAAAAAAACGATCGTTAGTAGGCACAACCATCGGTTAAAAATCCATGCATGCTCAGAATCAAGTCGATGCATGCTTGGAAGCATTGAACGTCACCGCGTTCTGACACGATCGTTTTTTTTAACCGATGGTGTGTAGGCGCGACGGACCATCAGTCAGCTTCATCGGTTAACCGATGAAAACGGTCCAACGGACCGCTCTCATCGGATGGACTGATCGTGTGTACGCGGCATGAGCATAACAAAGGGATATATACACTTATCGGTCACTTTCTTAGGTACACCTGTTCAATTGCTTGGTAACATAATTTGCTAATCAGCCAATCACATGGCAGCAACTGAATGCATTTAGGCATTTAACCACTTGCCGACCGCCGCATGTATATGTACGTCCACAGAATGGCACGTACAGGCAGATGGGCGTACATGTACGTCCCCGCCTTTCCGCGGGTCGGGGGTCTGATCGGGAACCCCCCCGCTACATGCGGCCGTCGGATTCCCGCGGGGAGCGATCCGGGACGACGGCGCGGCTATTCGTTTATAGCCGCTCTGTCACGATCGCTCCCCGGAGCTGAAGAACGGGGAGAGCCGTATGTAAACACGGCTTCCCCGTGCTTCACTGTGGCGGCTGCATCGATCGAGTGATCCCTTTTATAGGGAGACTCGATTGATGACGTCAGCCCTAAAGCCACACCCCCCTACAGTTGTAAACACACACTAGGTGAACCCCAACTCCTACAGCGCCCCCTGTGGTTAACTCCCAAACTGCAACTGTCATTTTCACAATAAACAATGCAATTTAAATGCATTTTTTGCTGTGAAAATGACAATGGTCCCAAAAATACTACTAAAAGAAAGCTCTATTTGTGGGGAAAAAGGACGCCAATTTTGTTTGGGAGCCACGTCGCACGACCGCGCAATTGTCTGTTAAAGCGACGCAGTGCCGAATCGCAAAACCTGGCCTGGGCATTTAGCAACAAAATGGTCCGGGGCTTAAGTGGTTAAACGTGGTGAAGACGACTTGCTTAAAATCAACCCAAGCAACAGAATGGGAAAGAAAGGGGATTTAAGTGACTGTGAATGTGGCATTGTTGTTGGTGCCAGACAGGCTGGTCTGAGTATTAAAAAAACTGCTGATCTGCTGGGATTTTCACGCACAACCATCTCTAGGTCTCTAGGGTTTACAGAGAATGGTCAGAAAAAGAGAAAATATCCAGTGAGCAGCAGTTGTGTGGATAAAAATGCCTTGTTGATGTCTGAGGTCAGAGGAGAATAGGCAGACTGGTTTTAGATGATAGAAAGGCAACAGTAACTCAAATAACCATTCGTTACTACCAAGGTATGCAGAATACCCTCTCTAAATGCACAACACATTGAACCTTGAAGCAGATGGGCTACAGCAGAAAAATACCACACTGGGTGCCACTCCTGTCGGCTAAGAACAAGAAACCGAGGCTACAATTCGCACAGGCTCACCAAGATTGGACAATAGAAGATTGGATAACATTGCCTGTTCTGATGAGCCTCGATTTTAGCTGCCACATTCCGATGGTAGGGTCAGAATTTGGCTTAAACAACACGAAAGCATGGATCCATCCTGTCTTGTATCAACAGTTCAGGCTGGTGGTGGTGTAATGTTGTGGGGGATATTTTCTAGGCACACTTTGGGTCCCTTAGTAGCAATTGAGCATTATTAAAACACCACGGCCTACCTGAGTATTGTTGCTGAGCATGTCCATCCCTTTATGACTACAGTGTACCCATCTTCTGATGGCTCCTTCCAGCAGGATAATGCACCATGTCATTAAGCTCAAATCATCTCACCACTGGTTTCTTAAACATGACAATGAGATCACTGTACTCCAATGGCTTCCACAGTCACCAGATCTCAATCCAATTGAGAACCTTTGGTATGTGGTGCAAAGGGAGATTCACATCATTGATGTGCAGCCGACAAATCTGCAGCAACTGAGTGATACTATCATGTCAATATGGACCAAAATCGCTGAAGAATGTTTCCAACACCATGTTGAATCTATGGCACAAATTAAGGCAGTTCTGAAGGCAAAAGGGGGTCCAACCCGGTACTAGCAAGGTGTACCTAAAGTGTAGTGAGTGTAGATCTGCCTAGGGGAAGGATAGGGATATTCAAGTCTACAGTAGGCATGGGGAATATATAGCGCCAAAGGGATCTACAGTGCCTTGAAAAAGTATTCATACCCCTTGAAATTTTCCACATTTTGTCATGTTACAGCCAAAAACGTATATGTATTTCATTGGGATTTTATGTGATAAACCAAGCAATACAAAGTGGCACATAATGAAGGAAAATGATAAATGTTTTTCAACATTTTTTACAAAGAAAAATGTGAAAAGTGTGGCGTGCATTTGTATTCAGCCCCCTTTACTCTGATACCCCTATCTAAAATCTAGTGGAATCAATTGCCTACAAAAGTCACCTAATTAGTAAATAGAGTCCACCTGTGTAAAATTGTATCTCAGTATAAATTCAAAGAAGAAGGGACAAGATGCGCCAATCTAAGTGCAATAAGCCCAAATTTAATGGAGAATACAAATAAAATAAGTATACATGTGCAATGCCTACTCACAAACAGAGGTAGATAGTAGGCACAGAACCGGAATGGAGACATGCAGATGATCGGTGATAAGATGCGTGCCTGGAGTCATTCGGTAATCACGACTAGCGGGTGTCCAAATCGCGGGCAGCAGCAGGCTGATGATATTCGATGTCCGGGGATAGGAACACCGGAAAGGCCACAGAGATTCGGCGTGCGCTTCACCGTGGAGCGCAGCGTCCCGCCGTCGCACCGGAAGTGACGTGGGAGTCCAGGCCAGCCAATGGGATTACGCGTTTCACAGCGTCAGCTGTTTCTTCAGATCCATGCTGTCCATAGAAGACAGACGTATTAAAAAGGAAAGGAACTGCTGTGATAGGCTGGCGGCAAGCGTCAATATCAAACACAAACTGAATTAGACAGAGATGGCTAACATATAGACACTGAGCTAGCGCAATGTAAAATGAAACAAGAAGGACACAATTAATATATAACCCGGGCATCTTGGGGCATTTTAAAAGCACACATAGAAACAAAATATTAAAAATGAGAAAAAAAGAGAGAAAAATTATAAAAAAATTGGCATGTTTGAGATACATGTATAACATTAGTATGTAATATATATAAAAACTATTTTAAACATATTTCAAGAGTATTTTCAAAAAATACTTTTTTAAAAAACATCTCTAAAAAATGTTGTTAAAAAGATATAAATATATATACACATTATCCAAAAATTATTTAGAAAAATATATATATATATATATAAAAAAAGGACGTATCCTATATGGGAATGATCAAGTGATGCTAATATTGGTATTGCTCACGCGAACGCAAGCACATACATATCCAGACATATATGTATATACTCTCTACTCTCTACTCCTAATATATCGAATAGCAACAATAGAAAAAAGTAATAGGGCACAAAATCACTGTAAATATATGTGCATAGTGAATAACCAAAATATGTACAGTAAATATCTTAAAAACGCAAGAAGACTTCAAATAATGTTGTTAGTGTCAATTTCTTCATTCAAGCCATGCAGCGACATAGTGTTAAGGGAATAGATCCAATAAGTTTCTTGTTGGCACAAGCGTTGGAATCTCTCTACTGCTGTAGGGGTTTCAGGAATAGCTTCAATAACCCAAACTTGCAGTAGAGATATATCACAGTGATGGTGGGAAGCAAAATGGCGTGCTACACTGTATTTGGGGTTTGCTCCTTGAACAGCCCGCCTATGTTCGCCAAATCTCGTGCGAAGGGGTCTAATGGTACGGCCAATATATAACAGGCCGCAAGGACAAGAGATACAGTAGATGACATAAGTAGTCAAGCAATTGTAGAACGAATTCAGTGTATATGTCTTATTATTAGCTATAAAGTTCTTCTTGCCATGCGGGACATTGACACAGGCTAGACATTTTGATTTTTTACACTGATACATCCCAACCAAGGGGATAAGGGTAAGTTGTTTGAGTCTTACTAATTTGGAATTATCTGAAGGTTTAGTTTTACTGGGCGCAATCTTGCCTTTAATATTGGGTGCCCTACGGTAAGCAAATTTGGGTGAAGGGGTAATGGAAGAAGATAGACGGGGGTCCTGAGTTAAAATAGACCAGTGTTTTTCGAAAATCTTCTCCATTTTTTTGTGTTTGGCATGATATTGGGTAATAAAACGAGTGATAGGTGCTGTAGTGTTTTTTTGGGGTGGAGGTGGGGGGTCACTCCCATACAAATCACAAGCATTTTGGACAAGATTAGGGGGATATCCTTTAGAGATGAACTTGTCTTTGAGGTTAATACTCAATAAATTGTAATCTTCAGGTCTGGTACAGTTTCTTTTGAGTCGATTGAACTGGTTCTTTGGAACATTATTAATCCATCTAGGATGGTGACAACTAGAATAGTGGAGATATGAGTTGACTGCTGTGGGTTTAGTAAAGTTCTTAGCACTGATAATCTCATTGTTATGGAAAAGCTCTAAATCTAAGAAACATAATGAGTCCGGGTCATTGCACATGTATACTTATTTTATTTGTATTCTCCATTAAATTTGGGCTTATTGCACTTAGATTGGCGCATCTTGTCCCTTCTTCTTTGAATCTTTCAGAGCATCGCTTCTGCTTTAGGTGCTGCTGCCAAGTGTCCCTTACAGCCAGTCATATTATTTTAATCCAGGACTTTCATGGACATTATTTTTGGACTCTTTTATTAGACTTTTATATAACTCAGCCCATTGTGTTTGCTCTATTGGATCATGCACCACATATCCTCTTTTTTCTTGCATATCTCAGTATAAATGCAGCTTTTCTGTGAAGCCCTCAGAGGTTTGTAGGAGAACCTTAGTGAACAAACTGCATCACAAAGGCCATTGAACACACCAGACAGGTCAGGGATAAAGTTGTGGAGAAGTTTAAAGCAGGGTTATGTTATAAAAAAAAATATCCCAAGCTTTGAACATCTCACTGAGCACTTTTCAATCCATCATCTGAAAATAGAAAGAGTATGGCACAACTGCAAACCTACCAAGACATGTCTGTCACCCTAAACTGACAGTCCGGGCAAGGAGAACATTAATCAGAGAAGCAGCCAAGAGGCCCATGGTAACTCTGGAGGAGCTGCAGAGATCCACAGCTCAGATGGGAGAGTCTTGCACAGGACAACTATTAGTTGTGCACCCCACAAATCTGGCCTTTATGGAAGAGTGGCAAGAAGAAAGCCATTGTTGAAAGAAAACCATAAGAAGTCCCATTTGCAGTTTGCAAGAAGCCATGTGGCGGACACAGAAAACATGTGGAAGAAGGCGCTCTGGTCAGATGAGACCAAAATTGTAGTTTTTGTCCTAAAAGCAAAATGCTATGTGTGGCAGAAAACTAAGGCCCCAGTACACACGACCAAACATGTATGCTGAAACTGGTCCGCGGGCCAGTTTCAGCATACATGTTCGGTCGTGTGTAGGCGCGAGCGGGCCGAATTCCAGCAAACATTTGCCCGCCAGGCCTTTTCCCAGCAGACAAATATTCCTGGACGTGTTTTAAAACCGTCCGCTGGAATCCTGCCCACTCGGACATGTACGGTCGTTAGTACAGACCTACCGTACATGTCCGAGCGCCCGCCGTCCCTAACCACTTCGTTACTGGCCCATAGTCAAATGACGTCCTGTTTTTAAAGATGGATATCTCAGTAACGGCAGCAGCTGCTGTCACAACTGAGGTATCCATCTTTAGTGCCGACGGTCCTGTACACGATAACGGCGGTCTCCGCGGCGAATTCACCGCGAGATCGCCGTTATCGGTGGCGGGAGAGGGGCCCCCCCCCTCCCGCCGCTGTCCCGCGCCCTCCGCCGCTTACCGGAGCCGTCGGTAGCGGCGGAGGGGATCGCGACCATCCGGCAGCTGAGCGGGGACGAGACTGAAGGAAAAATCTCCTTCGCCCGTCCCCCATAGCTCTGCTGGGCGGAAGTGACGTCAAAACGTCAGTCCCGCCCAGCCTCTTAAAGAGACATTTTTTTTTTTTGTCATTTGAAAAAATGACATTTCCAAATTTTTTTTTTTTTTTTGCATTTAAGCCCAAATATGAGATCTGAGGTCTTTTTGACCCCAGATCTCATATTTAAGAGGACCTGTCATGCTTTTTTCTATTACAAGGGATGTTTACATTCCTTGTAATAGGAATAAAAGTGATAATTTTTTTATTTTTTTTTTATTTCAGTGTTAAAAATTGTAAAATAATTAAAAATAAATGCGAAAAGCAAAAAAAAAATTTTTTAAAGCGCCCCGTCCCGACGAGCTCGCGCGTAGAAGCGAACGTATACGCGAGTAGCGCCGACATATGAAAACGGTATTCAAACCACACAAGTGAGGTATCGCCGCGATCGTTAGAGCGAGAGCAATAATTTTAGCCTTAGGCCTACTCTGTAACTCAAAAAATGCAGCCTGTAGAATTTTTTAAACGTCGCCTATCAAGATTTTTAAGGGTAAAAGTTTGACGCCATGCCACGAGCGGGCGCAATTTTTAAGCGTGACAGTAAAATGGTATCATTTTACTCGGCGTAACATTATCTTTCACAATATATAAAAAAATTGGGCCAAATTTATTGTTGTGTTATTTTTTAATTTAAAAAAGTGAATTTTTTCCAAAAAAAGTGCGCTTGTAAGACCGCTGCGCAAATTCGGTGTGACAAAAAGTATTGCAATGACTGCCATTTTATTCTCTAGGGTGTTAGAAAAAAATATATATATAATGTTTGGGGGTTTTAAGTAATATTCTAGCAAAAAAAACTGTTTTAGTCTCGTAAACACTGAATCTGAAAAACAGGCTCGGTAACGAAGTGGTTAAATGGCAGGCCCGCCCACGTCGCCGCGTCATCGTCGCGGCAACGACGCGGACACGCCCCGCGTAGTGTTTACGCGCGGACTTCTGTACGATGGTTAGTACAACCATCGTACAGAAGCCCTCTGGCAGGCATGTACGGTGAAAACGGTCCGACGGACCGCTTTCATCGTACATGTTTGCTCGTGTGTACCGGGCCTAACACTGCACATTACCCTAACACACAGTGAAACATGGGGGTGGCAGCATCATGTTGTGGGGATGCTTTTCTTCAGCAGGGACAGGGAAGCTGGTCAGAGTTGATGGGAAAATTGATGGAGCCAAATAGAAGAATTCTAAGAAAACTTGTAAAGCCCCGTACACACAAGTGGCTTTTCCGACGTAAAACTGTGAGGAGAGCTTTTGGCTGGGAATCCCGGCCGTGTGTATGCTCCCTCACAGTTTTTCCGACGGGAAAACTGCCAAAAAACGCCTGACAAAAAAAGAGAACCTGCTCTCTTTTTTCCCGCGTGTACGAGAAAACTGGCCGTTTTTGTCCATTTGCTTTTCGGAAAAACTCAGATGAAGCATACACATGGCCCGGCCAAAAGCTCTCATCTGACTTTACCCATTGGAAAACCCACTCGTGTATACGGGAGAGCAGGTTCTTGATCTTCCCGTTGGGATTTCCGACGGATCTTGACTCGCCGGGAATTCCGACCGCATGTACAGTGCATTAGAGTCTGCAAAAGACTTGAGACTGGGGCAGAGGTTCACCTTCCAGCAGGACAGCGACCCTAAACTTACAGCCAGAGCTACAATGAAATGGTTTAGATCAAAGCATATTCATGCCCAGTCAAAGTCCAGACCTAAATACAATGGAGAATCTGTGGCAAGACTTGAAAACTGTTCACAGATGCTCCCCATCCAATCTGACAGAGCTTGAGCTATTTTGCAAAGTAGAATGGGCGAAATTTTCACTCTCTAGATGTGCAAAGCTGATAGAGACATCCCTAAAAAGACTTGCAGCTGTAATTGCAGTGAAAGGAGGTTCTACAAAGTATTGACTTAAGGCGGCTGAATACAAATGCACCCCACACTTTTCACATATTTCTTTGTAAAAAATGTTGAAAAACATTTATAATTTTCCTTTCACTTCACACTTATGTGCCACTTTGTGTTGGTCTATCCCATACATTCCCAATAAAATACATTTAAGTTTTTAGTTGTAACATGACAAAATGTGGAAAATGTCAAGGGTATGAATTAGGGCTGTGCAAATTAACTTTTAATTAATCGATTAATCTTTAATTTTTTTGATCGATCAAAATCTTTTTGATCAATTAAAATTCTTTTGATTGGTACTCACCTCTCCGCTGGCTTCTGGGCCTTCAGGGAGTATGTAAACATATGAGATCATCTCTCATTGCCGGCTCACACAGAGACAGCTTCCTGTCTCTGGAGAGGAGACCGATCTGTGTCTCTTGTACATAGGGACACAGATCGGTCACCTCCCCCCCCCCCCCCCCCAGTCACCCCCCCCCCACCTACAGTTAGAACACTATATAGGGAACATATTTAACCCCTTCCTCACCCCCTAGTGTTAACCCCTTCAATGCCAGTCACATTTATACAGTAATTTGTGCATATTTATAGCACTGATCGCAGTATAAATGTGAATGGCGCCAAAAATGTGTCAAAAGTGTCCGATGTGTCCGCCATAACGTCGCAGTCCCAATAAAAATCGCAGATCGCCGCCATTTCTAGTAAAAAAATAAATAATAAAAAATAATAATTCTGTCCCCTATTTTGTAGGCGCTATAACTTTTGCGCTTATTGTGATTATTTTTTTTTTTTACCAAAAATATGTAGAAGAATACGTATCGGCCTAAACTGAGAAAAAAAAATGTGTTTTTTTTTTAATTGGCATATTTATTATAGCAACAAGTAAAAAATATTGTATTTTTTTTTCAAAATTGTCGCTCTTTTTTGTTTATAGCGCAAAAAATAAAAACCGCACAGGCGATCAAATACCACCAAACGAAAGCTCTACTTGTGGGGAAAAAAGGACGTCAATTTTGTTTGGGAGCCACGTCGCACGACCGCGCAATTGTCAGTTAAAGCGACGCAGTGCCGGAAGCTGAAATTTCACCTGGGCAGGAGGGGGGTATATGTGCCCAGTAAGCAAGTGGTTAAAACAAGTTAAAAGCTAGAGAGTGGCATCCACCAGTTCTGTCTGGGAAAATGGTCACAGCTGCCACTCAACACTCGTAGGATTCCAGAGTAGGTCATCATTTCTGCATTGTCCTCATGTCTCAACATTCCAGGAAATGACTGCTAATCTGCAGCTAATAGCAATCATACTGTCTGGGGCAGAGGTTGAATGAATGCTGTAACTAAGGCAAATTCTTTGTAGTGTTACAGCTGCAGTAAAGCATTGAGAAAGCTTATGGCTTTCTACTGCAGAGATTAAAATGGTTTACTGTGAATGTGACAAACATTCTATGAATGTACTTTATTGTGAAACACTAAAATATTGGCCAGTAAGGTCAGAGGTTGGCATACCCACCAGACGTTGATTGCAGCTAGAGGGGACATTCCAGTTTGCTATTGGAATCCAAAACTCTGCCCTAAGTTACGTTACCAGCCTCATCTCAAAAAACTGTTCTCCTTGCTCTTCCAAAACCTCTTGCTCTTTAGCTCCTTCGTCACCTCCGCCCATGCTCTGGGATTTCTCCTAAACATCTTCATTCCACTGGAACACCCTACCTCAATCCATCTGACTATCTTCTATCATGTCCACCTTCAGGTGATCCCTGAAAACTTGGCGTTTCCGTCGAAATCCGCGTCAAGTATACAAATTAGCTAGTTACGGCGATCCACGAACGTACGTCCGGCCGGCGCTTTTTTTTTACGTCGTTTGCGTTCGGCTTTTTCCAGCGTATAGTTAAAGCTGCTATTATGAGGCGTACTCAATGTTAAGTATGGCCATCGTTCCCGCCTCGCATTTTTAATTTTTTACGTTGTTTGCGTAAGTCGTTCGCGAATAGGGATTTGCGTAGAATGAAGTCACCGTCCTAACCATTGGCTTGTTCCTGTTTAATTTCGAGCATGCGCACTGGGATACCCCCACGGACGGTGCATGCGCAGTTAAAAAAAACGTAGTTTACGTCGGGTCACGACATATTTACATAAAACATGCCCCCATCACAGAGATTTGAATGGCGCGCCATTACGCCGCCAAAGATACACTACGCCGCCGTAACTTACGGCGCGGATTCTTTGTGGATTTGAAAAAAAAAATTCAGTTACGGCGGCGTACTGTATCTTAGATACGTGGATCTGGCCCATTATCTTTTGTATCACTTGTCTTTCCATTTAGATTGTAAGCTCTCACAAGCAGGGCCCTATATAACCCTCCTGGATTGGATTGGGTTTGAACTGTGCTGTCGCTCTTCATTTTATAAAGCACTGTGCTAATTGTTGGCACTAAATAAGTACTGTATAATAATAATAATATAATAAAATGGAAGAGTTGGAGGGTATTGGGATTTGTATTTTGCCTATAATTTGATACAGTAATAGAACTACTAGCTATTATGGCTATGATAGCATTACGGATGCTTGACTGTACATCAGTAAGGCCATTGAAGGCCAATATCCTCTATACTAGCTATCTATAATAGTGTCTGTCATCTCTCATTGTCTGTGACCACTTAATGCACTTAAAGGGGTTGTAAAGGTAATTTTTTTTCCTCCAAAATAGCTTCCTTTACCTTAGTGCAGTCCTCCTTCACTTACCTCATCCTTCCATTTTGCTTTTAAATGTCCTTATTTCTTCTGAGAAATCCTCACTTCCTGTTCTTCTGTCTGTAACTACACACAGTAATGCCAGGCTTTCTCCCTGGTGTGGAGTGTCGTGCTCGCCCCCTCCCTTGGACTACAGGAAAGTCAGGACGCCCACTAACACACAGCTCCTTTCTCTATCTGCAATGTAGAGAGCGTCCTGACTCTCCTGTAGTCCAAGGGAGGGGGCGAGCATGACACTCCACACCAGGGAGAAAGCCTTGCATTACTGTGTGGAGTTACAGACAGAAGAACAGGAAGTGAGGATTTCTCAGAAGAAATAAGGACATTTAAAAGCAAAATGGAAGGATGAGGTAAGTGAAGGAGGACTGACTGCACTAAGGAAAAGGAAGCTATTTAGGGGGAAAAAATTGTACCTTTATAACCCCTTTAATGCATAATGATAATTTTTTACACCCCTTCACAAGAAGTAAACAACGTTGTGCTTTTGCCTGGTTTTCTGGAAAACAGTGAAAAAGCTTCTGGCATATGCAACTTGTTTTAAAGGAAAACAGTACTTTAAAGCATAGCCATCTTTTTTTCATGGCTGTCCTTTAAGTTTACAAACCCCTTCCACTTTAATACTATCCCATTGCAGTCTCAGAACTCGGTCATATAGAGCCAGTCTTCTAAGGCCTCGTACAGACGAACGGATCTGTCCGATGAAAACAGACCAAATTTCCCACGGACAGACGACGCGGTGATGACGCGGTTACGACGCGGTGACGTGGCGGTGACGATGACGCGGCAACGTGCGCGAACCCGGAAGTTCAATGCTTCTGCGCATGCGTCGAATCACTTCGACATCATGCGCGGGTTCTCGGGCCAGCGGACATGTCCGATGAGTCATACTGACCATCGGACATGTCCGGCGGACATGGTTCCAGCGGACATGTTTCTTAGCATGCTAAGAAACATTTGTCCGCTGGAAACCTGTCCGGTCGGCCATAAAATTGTCCGGTCGGCCCTACACACGACCGAACATGTCCGCGGAAACTGGTCCGCCGGACCAGTTTCGGCGGACATGTTCGGTCGTGTGTACGAGGCCTAAGCGGAATGAGGTCCGGTGTTATCCAACCTACATTCTGTATTTACAGGGTATTATGGGGCTTCACAAGGTGCTCTACACTTTCTGTATAATAATGGAGAAGACAGTGATTAAGTTATCACCACTCTCTGCTTTATCAAGGATTGCCCTGTGCCAGAGAAGAGGTGAAAGGAAGAAGACATCAAAAAATTGGTAAGTGTAAATAAAACAACCAATACAGGCTGGGAGCATCCAGAATGACAGGGGCGAGTAGTGTTGGGCAGGAGGTGAAGGGTAGGGTTGGGCATTTTTAAGGTTAAAACTGTTCTTTTTTTGGGGAGTTGTAAGGCCGAGTACTCACGAGCATACATGTCCGATGAAACCGGTCCGCGGACCGTTTTCATCGGACATGTCTGCTCGGGGACTGCCCGGGGACTTCTGTTCGATGGCTGTACACACCATCGAACAGAGGTCCGCGCGTAAACAATACGCGGGAGCGTGTCCGCGGTGTCGCCGCGTCGATGACGCGCTGTCGCCGCGACAATGACGCGGCGACGTGGGCGGCCTGCCTTTAAAATTCTTCCACGCATGCGTCGAAGTCATTCGACGCATGCGAGGGATGGCGGGCGGCAGGACATGTACGGTAGGTCTGTACAGACGACCGTACATGTCCGGGCGGACAGGTTTCCAGCGGACTGTTTTAAAGCAAGTCCAGGAAACAGTTGTCCGCTGGAAACCTGTCCGATCCGCCCGAAAATGGTCCGCTCGGGCCTACACACGGCCAAACATGTCTGCTGAAACTGGTCCTCGGACCAGTTTCAGCAGACATGTTTGGTCGTGAGTACGGGGCCTTAGGGTTGAAGTTTTGAGTGAAGGGATAATTTTTAGCGTGAGGTTGCAGTATTAGGTTTAAAGTCCTGGGTTAAATATATCAAGATGCTCAGTGGCAGCATGCTGGAGATCCAGACTGCCACTCTCACACAGAGTGCAGTGGTCCAGATCTTAGATCTACAGCGTTCTGATATGTCCTCTGTACAGTGCCTGTAGGGGGTAAGTTTGGACCACTATCCTGATCTCCAGTACGCTGCCAACATACGGCAAAATGATATACAGTAGCTACAAAGCACTAACACATAATAATTCTAACAAAAATTAGAAACGAAATAAAATATTCTATAATATGAAAAAAAAAAACAATAACATTAACCACAATATTGTTAAAATCACAGTAATTATAAGTGAAAAGGTCTATAAAGTGAACAATTTACTATTCATTTATTGGCTTGTATAGTGCCCCTTTATCTGTAACCCCTCATATGGTGATGTAGTGGGTGGAGTTGTTGCCCCTTTATATGCCAGCAGTAGTTGGGGCCTAGGGAATTGAGGTATGAGAGCAGGACACCCCTGATCAGCGAGATGTAGTGCTGAGGTTTGAGGAGAGAGAGGAAGCCTTTTGTGGGGCTGAACTACCAGGGTGACCAGAAGAGGACACATAGGGGAAATATGGGAAACCTTTCCACCCCGACCTTCATTTAGCAGGTCCTGTGGCTTGGTTTGGGACAGCTTCGGGGTCTAAGTGAAGAGCACCCTATGTGTGAGGATAAAACACCCTTATGCCCCGTACACACGGTCGGACTTTTGACCAGACGGAATTCCATCGGAGTAAAAAAGAACATGTTCTCTATCTAAACTCCAACGAAATTCCTCAGAATTTTCGATGAAAAAAGTCCGATGGGGCATACACACGGTCAGAATTTCCAATGGAAAAAGTCCGTCTGACTTTTTCCATCGGAAATTCCGATCGTGTGTACGGGGCATAAGTGTGTATCCCCAGGAGGAAGAATTTATTACAACTGGGAAGATGGCTGTGAAAATACTATGACTAAATCCATTGTTCTCCACTAAGAGACTACTGTCTAGATGCAATAGAGGTATAGTGTTCTGCACTAGAGGCTACTGTCGGAAAGTCATGATAAAGACTGGTGTTTTGTGAAGAAGATGTACTAGTGAATGTGTCTGAGTTGTGCAGTAAAGCATTAAAATGCAACCAGACTGGACATTCTTTTAATTACGGGTATCAGACCTGTGGCCAAGAATATGGAGGCGGTAGGCCTTTGGCCAGTGCAAAGAGTAACACAAAATGGCCAAGTATCTCCTAAAACAGGTAGGAGACTCCCATCCAAGAAGAAATGGGGCTGGTCCCAAGTCAGCATTACAGGAACCGCCAACACAAAACAAAAAAATCCTCAAATGCTTGTATTGCTCCATTATAGCTCTTATTATGCTTCCTTAACCAAAGTTTCCCAACCAGAAAAAGAAAATGTTCACCTTACGCTGGCCATACACAGCGGAAATTTCTGGCGATTGACAGGAAATTAAAGCTGGGGTTGGGCCCGCCGACACTGCCTGGTTTGACAAACTCAAAGGAGCCAGGCAAAAAAGAAAACGCAAAACAGTGACTGCTGCTGAATAACTGCAGTCACTGTTTGGGTTATCTGACAGCTGTCGCTGCTGGCCGTCGGAATACAACAGCCAGCAGCAGGAGATTCCTCTTTCCAAGCTTTTTTTAATGTACCTATGGATTTCTCTCATTTAATTCAGTGTCTTTTATGTATATGACCAGCTTTCTTTATATCCTTTCTGCTACAGAACGGATTTAAAAAATAATTAGGCGATGTTGCGCCCATCCTTCTCAACTCCCTTTTAATGTAATATAGGAAATTAATCTATCGGTATGGGTCAGTGGAACAGCTTGAAGAAAGGAAGACAAAGCACCTCCACATAGCTGGCCATATACACAGCAATGGGTGGGAGGAATGCTCTCTTCACCAGGGTGCGCCCGCTTGGAAACGCGTTGCGAGCATGCCGCTGATCTCATCCCGACCATCGCTGTGATCCAGGGAGCGCTCCAACCCTCAGCTATGGCTTTCCTCCATCACATCACCATCTTTCTGGCCACCACAGCCATCAGAGTGGCTAGGACACCTCTCTTCAGTGGACCAGTGCGATCAATGCACCACCGGACAAACAACTTTCCGTGATGTGCCTTCTATTATTGTCCCACGTGTGAGTTTTTACTTATGATTTTTAAATGCATTTTAAGTCTACACTCAGAGGCACCTGTTCTTCTTCCCTTTACAGAACAAATGTATGCTGGTTCATTAGGAATTTACTCAATTTACTCAATTTTGCTCTGTGGGTGCATCCTGCCACCTGACATCCTTCCATTGAAGAATCAAAGGAGCCAGGCAGAAAATTAAAAGCTGAACAGCGGCTGCATCCAATCTTTGGGTATTTTGACAGCTGGCAGAGTTGACTGTCAGAATACAATAGCCACCAAGATTTGTCTATTTGCACTGTTTAGCAGGGATAGAGGAATCCTTTAGATCCAGTTCAGCCTGGAGGATGAATGAAAAAAATCTCTGTTTGTATGGTCAGCTTAACTTTTCTATTCAATGTGATGTCACGCCGCCACATCGGAATCCAAATGGCGGTGATCGATGTAAGTGTCAGCAGCTTTTTTTTTACTTTTTATCCAATGTGTATGTGGATTATATGTATATACTCTTGCTGCTGCTCATATTAAAATACCACACTATATGGTGTTTTTTTGTTTCATTGTCCATGGTGTCTATTGAGCAATGAGCGGAGTATTGCCCCCTGGAAGATATAGAAATGAAAGTCAAGGATGTTTCATATTGACGTCTGTATTTGTTATCATCATTAAGCTCTTTTTGCTGCACATTCACCTGGCAGCACCATGGGCAATGAGCGCACATTGCTTGTGGGTGAAGGCTGGTGGTCTGTTGGACACTTTCACTTTGCACAGTGTGGCACTTCATTCACGGGTGCAACCTTTTAGCTGATAGTTTTTAGCAGTCTTAAGGCCCTTACACAGGACACAATCAGAAAATCGTACAAAAAATACCGCTTTCAAAGCGTTCGTATGATAATCTGATCGCTGGTACACAGTTTTCGTTCCAAAATTATCCGAAGGGACAATTTTTCTCGTACGATATTCGTTTGACCAGTATAGTTTTCATCCGAAAACACAAGACAATTACAATATTACATCACTTCCAAATTTTTGTTCTGTCATATGAGAATTTTCGTACCTCTTAATTTTCAATATAAAAAAAGCATGTAAAAAAAAAAAAATGAACGATCATTCATCTGATAATCTCATCGTGTGTACAGGGCTGGATTTGCTCTCCCTGCCGCCCCAAGGCCAGGTTCCGCAATGCACCGCCTCCCTGCCAACCGAACCCCAAATCAAAGGAGAATGGCAACCGGATGGCAGGGGCGGCACGGTTAGTTCAAATATTTTTTGTTTCTTTACTTTTTTATCACTTTTTTTTGTAGCTTGTCGTTTACTTTTTTTATTTTTGTATAATTTTCTTATTATTTTTAATATTATTTTTCTTATTCTTTAATTTTTTATTACTTTTTTATTTTATTAATTTAATTATTATTTTTATATTTAAATTTTTTTTATCATTTTTTTTTCACTTAACTTTATTGCTATCACACAGGAGAAAACAATTCCCTGTGTGATAGCAATTGAAGGTGACAAGTTCTCTTTATTGACCCTGTCACCTCCAAAACAGGAGTCCTAGCACTGTGCTAGAACTCCTGTCACAGCTGAGATGGGAACAGCACAGCTCACCCCTCTCACTGTGTACATCGGCGGCAGGGACACGAGACAGACTCGGCGGCTAGGGGGAGGACGGAGTCCCGAAGACAGAGCCAGCAGAGAGAGGTATGTGGGGGGGGGGGGGGACGGACGGCAGCACTCATTTGACAAGTGATTTCGGCGACATTGCCGCATTCACTTAACGAGCAAGCGGATTCCCCCACACAATTCTCCCACACAGCAACTTACCGCCCTTAACTGTATGTTCCGGCCGTCGGTGGACTCCATGCTGCTGCCGCCCTGAGGCCTGGCCTCGGTGGCCTTGTGGGAAATCCAGGCCTGAGTATGCGCTCTGTAGTATTCCTCGTACACCTCTAGATGGTCTCTGCCGGCTGCAGTGGAGTGTGGCTCAACAAGAGGCTTGAGACGCAAGATGGTATCCAGGCGAAGGGAGATGATGTCACTGGAAAGCGACGCGTTTTCGGAGCGTGCAGGCTGTGGATGACGGGACAGCTGCACTCCTTCTTCAAGCTAATTGACAGGGACTAGAGTGGTGATATAAGGAGAGGGGAGTGGCCAATGTGTGTAGTACACCATGATTGGATGGCGCATCAAAACAAAATATTGGTGCCAGCAGAAGCGGCTCTAGGCTTTGTGAGGCCTTAGGCAAACCTTGACATGGGGCCCCACTTGCACCCATGATGGGAAAAATAATTCAAGGACAAGAGTCTCTTTCCCACAACCCTGGGCCGGTGGTTGTGGGGGTCTGTGGGCAGGGGGCTTATCAGAATCTGCAAGCCCCCTTTAACAAACCGGCCCCCAGATCCTGCTCTTTAATAACTAAGGGGCGGGGGCCACCTGGTGATGTTACCTGGTGAACCCGCCCCTTGTGACGGTCATTGATGTCACAATAGGTGGTGTCACCGATATTCACTGGTTGTTAGGGATGCTGGCGGTCCAGCTCCTGAGTCAGGACTCATAACGCTGCCTGAGCACAGCATTACCCCAGTCAAAACTGGGATGATGCATTGGCCAAGTTAGCCGGCCGTGAGACCCCTGTGAGTGCGAGGCCTTAGGCGACCACCTAATTTGCCTAATTAAAGAGCCGCCTCTGGGTGCCAGTACGAGCGAACGGAACATAGAGGGGACAAAGATGTCTTATGGGAGATACATAATTATGACATGAATAAAAACATATTGGAAAAACGATCACAGACTTAAAAAAATTAACTAATAAAAAGAACGCAGCATATGTATATGTATGTACACAAATATGAACATGTGAAAAAGGTGGGGGGAGAGAGAGATGGTATATTGGTAATGGCAATGCGTACGGTACATAATGGATGGCATAGAGATATATATGCGCATGCAAATAGAATATTGGACTATGGAACCATAGTGTGTGGAAATACAATTTAATAGAAGTAATTAGTAAAATAAAATATTGGTTCATAGTAAAAATTCATAATTAAAAATAACTATATAATTTATAATTTAATATCAGTAGGGGTCGTAATTGATTTGATCATGATAAATGAATGGAATGGAAAAAGGTTACTGTTGACAAATAGAAAATAGGTTTAAAATGGTGTTGGGGGTCCTAATAGCATGCACACATATACATGTACTGCAAACGCATGGACACAGGAGCAGCATATGCATGCATATACATATACACAAGTAACCATCCACATGAACATGTACATGAAAGATATATATATATATATAAACAGTATAATACTATGCACATGTATACACATGATATCTAGCCATAAAAATTATTAATTATATGGGGAGTCATATGGAAAATCCACATGGGTATACAAACTTTCACTTATTAGGGTGAAGAAAAAACAAGGGGCATGAGAAGGGGAGGGGAGGAAAGAAGGGGGAAGACAAGGGGAACTGGGGATGTGCAACCATACAGTACTTACGGGTACCTGCCACCCCCATTAAATTTGAAAATGAAGAAGTGGATGGAAGACCAACCTGAAGATATTTATATCAAAAAGAATATGTTAGATATGGTACTAATCCTAAATAATCAAAAATCATTTTAGAAGTGATTATTAAAATTAATAATAAAATAATTAAAAAAATTTACAGAGAAGACACATAGGCCCAGATTCACGTAGAGCGGTGTATCTTTGAGCGGGCGTAGCGCAGCTAATATGTGCTACGCCGACGTAACATAGAGAGGCAAGTACAGTATTCACAAACCACTTGCTCCCTAAGTTACGGTGGCTTAGCGTTAATGGGCTGGCGTAAGGCCGCCTAATTCAAATTAGGAAGGTAGTGGGCGTGTTGTATTCAAATTAGCAGTGACCCCATGTAAATGAATTCCCGAACGAACGGCGCATGCGTGCGCATGCTCAGAATCACTTCAAATTTACGCCCTAAGATACGACGGCTCAATGGCAACGACGTGAACGTAACCTACGCCCAGCCCTATTCACGTAAACGACGTAAAATCCAACGGCAGTTCCGACGTCCATACCCTAACATGACTTAGACAAGCTTTTTGGTGGTTTATCTTTACGCCGGACGTTCGCCTTACGTAAACGACGTAGCTTACTGCGACGGGCGCAAGTACGTTCGTGAATCAGCGTATCTCGCTCATTTACATATTCGAAGCGTAAATCAATGGAAGCGCTCCTAGCGGCCAGCGTAAATATGCACCCAAGATAAGACGGCGTAGGAGACTTACGTCGGTCGTAGGAAGCCAAAATTCAGGCGTATCTTGCACTGTGAATACGGCGCATAGAAACAACGGCGCATCCGTGGACTTACGCGGCGTATATAAAGATACGTCGGCGTAAGTCTTTATGAATCCGGGCCATATGGTCTAAAATATGCATAGCTATGAGTACAGATGAATTATGAATGTTGCTGGTCAGAGAATAGTAGCTATTTCTATGCACTCATTGATACCTCCTGGTGAGAGGACATCGAGACTATAGATCCAATAGGTCTCTCTATTGCAGCCGGCAGAGACAATCTAGCGGTGAACGAGGAATACTACAGAGCGCATACTGACAGGATAAAGGGATCGACTTCACTGAGGACACCCCCATGTTTGGGACGATACAATGCTTTTTACTGAAATGTGAGTTGCCAGTGTAACTTTTATTTCATATTAAAAACTTGTACAAAATCTGGACCCGGAGGCGCCTCTTCCCCCATCTTGTCTTTTCAGTTACTGGGAACATTGTTTCTGTTCCTCCCGGATGGCAGCCTTGGGCATGGATGATCCCTCCTTACCCCTCCTTCCCCCTCTCCCTCCTTCCTCTTTTATTATTCCATATTATTTGTGGACTTCCTCCAAAACAATTGTATAGATCAACATCAACATCAACTAAATACTTATGGGATATATATAGTGTTTCAGTCTCTTGCGCCATTTACTTGTATGACTTGCTATGTAAACAAGGCAAACCGCTGTTCTGTCAGGGAGGAAGAAAGCGATCTTGTGTTCCTGCTAATCAGGAACACAGATCTCTCTCTTACTCCAGTTAAACCATCCCCCACACAGTTAGAAATAACTCTCTAGGAGCACACTTAACTCTTTGATCACCCCTGATGTCAACCCCTTCCCTGCCAGTGTCATTTATACAGTGACAGTACATTTTGTTAGCACTGATCACTGTATTAATGTCCCTGGTGCCCAAAAAGTGTCACTTAGTGTTCAATTTGTCGGCCGCAATGTGGCAGTCCCGCTAAAAATCACTGATCACCCCCATTACTAGTAAAAATAAAAATAAAAATGCCATAAAAATATCCCATAGTTTGTAGACGTGATAACTCTTGCGTAAACCAATCAATTCACGCTTATTGGGATTTTTTACCAAAAAATATGTAGCAGAATACATTTTGACTCAAATTAATAAAAAAACTTGATTTTTTACATTTTTTTAATTTGATATGTTTTATAGCAGAAAGTAAAAAATAATGTTTTTTTTTTTTCAAAATTGACGCTTTTTTTTGTTGATAGCGCAAAAAATTAAAACTGCAGAGGTGATCAAATACCACCAAAAGAGTACTCTATTTGTGAGAAAAAAATTACATACATTTTGTTTGGGTACAGCGCCGCATGAACATGCAATTATCAGTCAAAGCAACACAGTGTCATTCATGACCTGGTCATGAAGGGGGTGAAACCTTCCGGGGCTGAAGTGGTTAAATGAAAATCGTTCGTTCTGTTACCATATGAGAAAAATCCACGTGCTTGCCTCTTCTGATAATTTTGCATGAACTGTCATGATCAGCTCTCGAAAGCTATTTTCTAACGATCAGATTATTGGACAGACGTTTACGAAAGCGGTATTTTTCGTCCGATTTTCTCATCATATGTACTAGGCATTATGCACAACAGCCATTGGCTCCTGCTGCTTTCAATCACAGCCACTGAGGCAGGATTGAGGGGGCGGGGCTGAGCCACACTGTGTGTGTCAGTGTACACACAGAGCATGCCTCAGGATCGAACCTGCACGAGTGCCCCCATAGCAAGTTGCTTGCTATAGGGGGCACTCAGCAGGGGGGAGAAGGATGGAGCATTTTCAGGGGACCCAAGAAGAATCACTTTTTAACATCCACTGCTGGACTGAATTACATGTGATGGCACTGAGGTGTGTGTGTATTTGGTTGCAACTTACTGATTTTTTTTATTGCTGACTTCATTACTGCTTTAGGACAAGAAATGCAGAATAGCTTGTATTGCTATTATTATTATTATTACTACAGTATTATTATTATTATTACTATTATTATTATTATTATTGTTATTATTATTATTATTATTATTATTACAGTATTATTATTATTATTATTATTATTATTATTATTATTATTATTATTATTAATATTATTACTACAGTATTATCATTATTATTATTATTATTATTTCTACAGTATTATCATTATTATTATTTTTATTATTATTATTATTATTATTATTATTATTATTATTATTATTATTATTATTATTATGCTTCATTCACACAGCCTTACCTTAAAAAAATGCATTTACAAGCGTTTTTTATTTATGGATCTGAACACAGCTGAATTGTTTTCAATGGAGACACTCACACAGGTGCAAATACATACACTGCATTCAGATCCATAAAACAAAATCCAAAAATCTGCATCTTTATACATGTATACCAGATGTAGGTATTGGGGGGGGGGGGGGGACATGACAATTGTATGCAAGTATTTACTGATCATTAAACAGGATTTTTTGTGCTGGAAAATAAACATGCATAATAAAATCAGTAAAATGTTTATGCCCATGTGAATGTAACCTGATTATTATTATTAAAATTCTACTTACATTGTTATTTTTGTTGTTAATACTATTATTATGTTATAATTACCAAGATCATAGATATAAATATGTATTTTTGCTTTAGCCCTCAATTCAATTTGAAGCTCTATAATTAATGCCGCGTACACATGATCGGAATTTGCGATGAAAAAAGTCAGATGGACATTTTTCATCGGACATTCCGATCGTGTGTGGGCCCCATCTGACTTTTTTTCCGTCGGTGTTTAGAAATAGAACATGTTTTATTTTGTTCCTGTCGTCTGTGTGCAACTCCGACGGAGAAAAAACCCACGCATGCTCAGAATCAAGTCGACGCATGCTCGGGAGCATTGAACTTCATTTTTCTCGGCTCGTCGTAGTGATTTGGACGGTCGGAATTTGATCTGACACTGTGTATGCAAGACAGCTTGAACGGAATTCCGACGAAAAGTTCCATCGGTTTTTAGGCCACAGGAAAATCCGATCGTGTGTACGGGGCATTGGTATTGCTATTTTTGTTTATTATAATTTTACAGTTTTATGATTTAAAAAATATTTTTTTTTTTAGAAAAAAATACATAAATTACATTTTAAATAGCTATCTATCTATCTATCTATCTATCTATCTATCTATCTATCTATCTATCTATCTATCTATCTATCTATACACATATATATATATATATATCTATCTATCTATAAAGATATAAATATTTATATATAGATATAGATTTGTATCTATCTATATCTAGATAGATATAGATAGATATAGATAGATAGATAGATAGATAGATAGATAGATAGATAGATAGATAGATAGATAGATAGATAGATAGATAGTAATAGATCTATCTGTCTATATCTATCTATCTATCTATCTATCTATCTATAAATATATATAAATATATATATATATATATATATATTACAATTGTGAACATGTATAGGTTTTCTGGGCTTTACGTAATCCTCTATATTTAGAAGATGAAATAATTTTCTCTGCAGAGGCAGCAAAATATCATATTTTATAAATCTAGTAAAATGAATAATAAAATCAAGTACAAATGTGTAATATAATACGAACAGACCTTGCAGTTTACGAACAAGTCAGTGTAAAATGCTGCCTCTAACTATTCACAGAACAATGATCCCTTTGTCTGCAGAAGCTGCCAGTGACTTTTCATGAATAACAAGTCATGCGTGGAGTTTTTGGCAATCAGCTGCTAAGGTGCTAGATAGAGCTGGTAATTGTCCTCACTATACGCTGAACAGAGCTGCCCCCTGCTGGGTAAATGAGGAACGACCTTATTGCAACTTCTCCAACCCAACCTGAGTCACACTTCATGCTGAGAAGTAAGCTGTACAAGGCTCTATCCAATACCAATCCATTTCAGCGTGGAAAATACGTTATGGGGATCTTTAAGTTGGTCACACTGCTAATGTTTCCAATTGCTGCTGTTCCTTTTCACAAACACTGAATAAACATTGTTCTGCAGTCTGTATCTTCTATTTGGATGTGTGCTTGGAAGACCAGGAGAAAGAAAGAAAGAAAGAAAGAAAGAAAGAAAGAAAGAAAGAAAGAAAGAAAGAAAGAAAGAAAGAAAGAAAGAAAGAAAGAAAGAAAGAAAGAAAGAAAGAAAGAAAGAATAAAAATAAAAGAGCATACACATATAAAAATAATAAAATAATAGATAGATAGATAGATAGATAGATAGATAGATAGATAGATAGATCGATAGATAGATAGATAGGAGAGGTAGCTAAAAACAGGCTATAACACTAAAGAATATAACCTTATTTGTATTATACAACATGATTGATTGGAAGATAGATAAATAGATCGAAAAATAAATAGATTAATTCGTGGACAAGCTAAAAATAGCATATGGATGGAGATAGAGGTAGAAATATAATTATACCAGAATAGCTTTGCAACAATAGTACCAACAATCAGGCTTATAGATAATTAGAAACGTTGATATGTGTAGAGATCAACAAAGCACCAACTATTTCAGTATAAAATAACTAGATGAACAAATTATACATAGTTAATTTAGATTCACACAGATAGATAGATAGATAGATAGATAGATAGATAGATAGATAGATAGATAGATAGATAGATAGATAGATAGATAGATAGATAGATATAGATAGATAAATGTAACAAATATGAAAAAAAGAAGAAAAAATAAATAAATGTAACAAAAAAGAAAAAATAAATATATATATATATATATATATATATATATATGTATATATATACACACACACACACACACACACACACACACATATATATATATATATATATATATATATATATATATATATATATATATATATATATATATATATATATATACATATATATATATATAAATATATGTATATATATATATATATATATATATATATATATATATATATATATATATATATATATATATATATATATATATATATATATATATATATATATATACAGATAGATAGATAGATAGAATATATATATATATATATATATATATATATATATATATATATATAGTGTAAAATGTATATATATATATATATAAGAAATAGACAGTGTGAAGGGAAATATTACAGATAGATAGATAGATAGATAGATAGATAGATAGATAGATAGATAGATAGATAGATAGATAGATAAATGTAACTGTAAATGTAACAAATATGAAAAAAAGAAGAAAAAATAAATAAATGTAACAAAAAATTAAATATATATATATATATATATATATATATATATATATATATATATATACAGATAGATAAATAGAATATATATATAGTGTAAAATGTATATATATATATATATATATATATATATATATATATATATATATATATATATATATATATATATATATATATATATATATATATATATATATATATAATTGTAAGAAATAGACAGTGTGAAGGGAAATATTACAGATAGATAGATAGATAGATAGATAGATGCATTCGTATGTGGACAGACTAAATGAAAGTTGCATACAGATATATACATGTTGGACAGATACATAATTATAATACAGAATTGCTGTAATAAGGCAACGCAAACGATTCATTTTCAATAGCTGGCCAAATAATAGATAGATAGACGATGTTTTATCACAAAGAACAATTATTTTATTTCTCTGGGAAGTTGGTGATAAATAGATGCTCCCGGTCGCTGAGATTACCTCCTACACCACTGATGCAGACAGGATTCGTTGTTAGCATTTGTATGTAGTATGTACACACATTGTATCCCCTGACAGCGCTAATAATTCAGCTGTGAATCCCACCAATCTCCATTATTCGTTGCATTCGGAAATATAGAAGATCCCTGATTCCAGTTTGATTCACATTCCTCATTAATGAGCTCAGGGAGATGTCTCTCCAATAAAAGGAGCAGCTTTCTGTCTGCCCCACTTCCACTTGTCTCATCTTTGTCTTTAGAATGGAGTATATATATATATATATATATATATATATATATATATATATATATATATATATATATTGGTAGAACTTTGTGTCGATGTGTAACTTTTTGGACTTTGATAGATTGCTGTCTTTCTAATATGTATATAATAAAGAAGCTGCGCAGAACTCTCCCAAAATTGAGCTCAGTACTGGGACATATTGGCAAACTCCCAAATACAAATGATTTATTCCATATTTGAATCTCATTTAATTATTAATAATCGTCGGAAAGCCTGGAGATATTACAACAAAGCACCGACTATAGATAGGGGCAGTGTGATAATAAAGGGATGGATGGGGTGATAGGGGCAGTGTGATTGATAATAAAGGGATGGATGGGGTAATAGGGGCAGTATGATAATAGAGGGATGGGTGGGGTGATAGGGGTAGTGTGATAATAAAGGGATGGGTGGGGTGATATGGGCAGTGTGATAATAAAGAGATGGATGGGGTAATAGGGGCAGTGTGATAATAAAGGGATGGATGGGGTGATAGGGGTAGTGTGATAATAAAGAGATGGATGGGGTGATAGGGGCAGTGTGATAATAAAGGGATGGATGGGGTGATAGGGGCAGTGTGATAATAAAGCGATGGATGGGGTGATATGGGCAGTGTGATAATAAAGAGATGGATGGGGTAATAGGGGTAGTGTGATAATAAAGAGATGGATGGGGTAATAGGGGTAGTGTGATAATAAAGAGATGGATGGGGTGATAGGGGTAGTGTGATAATAAAGCGATGGATGGGGTGATAGGGGTAGTGTGATAATAAAGCGATGGATGGGGTGATAGGGGTAGTGTGATAATAAAGAGATGGATGGGGTGATAGGGGTAGTGTGATAATAAAGCGATGGATGGGGTGATAGGGGTAGTGTGATAATAAAGAGATGGATGGGGTGATAGGGGTAGTGTGATAATAAAGCGATGGATGAGGTGATAGGGGTAGTGTGATAATAAAGGGATGGATGGGGTGATAGGGGTAGTGTGATAATAAAGGGATGGATGGGGTGATAGGGGTAGTGTGATAATAAAGCGATGGATGGGGTAATAGGGGTAGTGTGATAATAAAGCGATGGATGGGGTGATAGGGGTAGTGTGATAATAAAGGGATGGATGGGGTGATAGGGGCAGTGTGATAATAAAGCGATGGATGGGGTGATAGGGGTAGTGTGATAATAAAGGGATGGATGGGCTACTAGGGTATAGTGTGATAATATAGCGATGGATGGGGTGATAGGGGTAGTGTGATAATATAGCGATGGATGGGGTGATAGGGGTAGTGTGATAATAAAGCGATGGATGGGGTGATAGGGGTAGTGTGATAATAAAGGGATGGATGGGGTCATAGGGGTAGTGTGATAATAAAGGGATGGATGGGGTGATAGGGGCAGTGTGATAATAAAGCGATGGATGGGCTTCTAGGGGTAGTGTGATAATAAAGAGATGGATGGGGTGATAGGGGCAGTGTGATAATAAAGCGATGGATGGGGTGATAGGGGTAGTGTGATAATAAAGGGATGGATGGGGTGATAGGGGCAGTGTGATAATAAAGGGATGGATGGGGTGATAGGGGTAGTGTGATAATAAAGGGATGGATGGGGTGATAGGGGCAGTGTGATAATAAAGAGTTGGATGGGGTAATAGGGGTAGTGTGATAATAAAGGGATGGATGGGCTACTAGGGGTAGTGTGATAATAAAGGGATGGATGGGGTGATAGGGGTAGTGTGATAATAAAGGGATGGATGGGGTGATAGGGGTAGTGTGATAATAAAGAGATGGATGGGCTTCTAGGGGTAGTGTGATAATAAAGGGATGGATGGGGTGATAGGGGTAGTGTGATAATAAAGGGATGGATGGGGTGATAGGGGCAGTGTGATAATAAAGCGATGGATGGGCTTCTAGGGGTAGTGTGATAATAAAGAGATGGATGGGGTGATAGGGGCAGTGTGATAATAAAGCGATGGATGGGGTGATAGGGGTAGTGTGATAATAAAGGGATGGATGGGGTGATAGGGGCAGTGTGATAATAAAGGGATGGATGGGGTGATAGGGGTAGTGTGATAATAAAGGGATGGATGGGGTGATAGGGGCAGTGTGATAATAAAGAGTTGGATGGGGTAATAGGGGTAGTGTGATAATAAAGGGATGGATGGGCTACTAGGGGTAGTGTGATAATAAAGGGATGGATGGGGTGATAGGGGTAGTGTGATAATAAAGGGATGGATGGGGTGATAGGGGTAGTGTGATAATAAAGCGATGGATGGGGTGATAGGGGTAGTGTGATAATAAAGAGATGGATGGGGTGATAGGGGTAGTGTGATAATAAAGCGATGGATGGGGTGATAGGGGTAGTGTGATAATAAAGGGATGGATGGGGTGATAGGGGTAGTGTGATAATAAAGAGATGGATGGGGTGATATGTCCAGTGTGAGAGGCGCTGCTGACTTGAGCACAGTGTGCAGTACCGGGGCGTCAGACGCCTGGGGGTGCGGAAATTGCGCTGGAGCCGCTCGTCGCCATTCACCTGGAACGGGGGGCTCAGAGAGGAGGGGGCCCAAGACTAATTCCGGCCACTGACTTCTCTTGTAGTTGGCTGCCTGTTTCTGTGTTCATGGAAATGAAGCAGTGCGGTCCCTAGATGGGAGTCCTAGCTCTGCAGACAAGGAGAGGGGGAGGGGGAGATAAGTAATATTTTGAAACCTATCTGCATCCTCCAGGGTGTACAATGTGAAGGTCAAGTGTCACATCCTGTCTCAGTCAGCTTTCAATATCCCTTTAGTGTCTGAAGAGAGATGGAATCATTAGCTGCGGCGTGTGGCTTCACATCACAGCCAGTTATATATATATATATATATATATATATATATATATATATATATATATATATATATATACACACACACACACATTATTATATATATATATATATATATATATATATATATATATATATATATATATATATATATATATATATATATATATATATATATATATACATACACACACACATTTTTATTATTATATATTATATACAAGTCGTGCTGAGATATCATTTCTTGTTCCTAAAATGAGCAACAAAGGCTAAGAAGACATGTAATAAGATTATTATAGTGTCCTGACCCAGGGAGGAGACATTGGAATGAGTGCTAGGTCTGTGCTCGTTTTATAATTCCAAAATTAAATTGCATCGATTGGTGAATAAAGCAAAGCTGTGCTCCCTCCAGTCATCCAATCCTGTGCATGGAAATCCGGGTTCTTTTTCATTTCTTCATCAGTAATCGGGTACTTAAATTAAACATAACTTCACTTTTTCTATACGTGCACACTGTGTTCCTTTAGTGAATCTATCTATTGATTATTTTCAATTCTAATAATATGTCCCTTTACGCTGTTTATTTTTTCATTTTATATGTATCTGTCTATTTCTATATATATATCATATTTTTTTTTTAACTTTTTTTTTTTTATCTATCTAGCTATCTATTTTTCTATTTATATTTCTATATATTTTCAATTGGTTATATTCCTCTTTACACTGTTTATTTTTTAATTTTATATATATCTGTCAATATATATATTTATCATATTTTTCATTTCTTTTTTTTCCATCTATCTATCTACCTATCTATCTATTTATCTTCCCATCCATCTGTAATATTTTCTTGTTTCCTTGTTTATTTAATTGTCTAAATTAAATTTTCTTCATATTTATCATCATTTTATCTATAGGAACATCTATCTATGTATCTATCTATCTATCTATCTATCTATCTATCTATCTATCTATCTATCTATCTATCTATCTATCTATCTATCTATCTATCTATTATATAATCCAAATATGGTTATATTCTTTAGTGTTATACCTGTTTTTTGTTTTGTTGTTGTTGTCGTTAGCTACCTCTCCTATCTATCTATCTATCTATCTATCTATCTATCTATCTATCTATCTATCTATCTATCTATCTATCTATCTATCTATCTATCTATATATCTTTTATACTTTCCATTATCTATATGAACTTGTATATATGTTCTTTCTTTCTTTCTTTCTTTCTTTCTTTCTTTCTTTCTTTCTTTCTTTTTTCTTCTTCCCCCCCTTCCCTCCCTCCCCATGTTTCTTTCTTTCTTTCTTTCTTTCTTTCTTTCTTTCTTTCTTTCTTTCTTTCTTTCTTTCTTTCTTTCTTTCTTTCTTTCTTTCTTTCTTTCTTTCTTTCTTTCTTTCTGTCTTTCTTCATATGCTAGTGCTCAGGCTATTTTAGTCGGTGGTCGTACAGAAGTGCATGAGGTTCCGAATAGGCACCCATAAACAACATGGACATTTAAAGAGAACTTATCATTAGCAAAAAAAACTAAACATTCAAGAATTCACTAATTAAATATAAGAAAAACGTTTCTACTGTGTCTGGCAGTTCCTGGATGAGTGGCATTGTAATGATAATGTAATAAGGGTGCAGACATGGTACAGCTACAGAGCAGGGTGGAGTGGTCTGCCTCCATTCAGCTCCTATGCAGCCTATGGGCCACTGTGCGACATTGGTTTTGTCCTTGGTGACAGGTTCGCTTTAAACATGGCCAACATTCAAATCGTGTCTGATTTCTAGTGAACCAAGCGCAGTGATTAAACCCCCCAGCCTATTTCCTGCAATAGAAGAGATGGCCTTTTGGTGGTGTTTGGCTCAGATCTATATCATATAATTACACAGAACAATACACCATAAACTAACTATTGTTTCTCAGCATTAATCACAAGGAAAAACATTAATTAGCTTTTGAAACGGACAATAGCAATCCTTGTGTTCTGACTCAGGGATCCACTGTATGATTTGTAGGATATCATCATTCCCAATGAGAATGATGTGTAAATGGGACTGTGGTATCTTCGAGATAATATTTATGTAGAAATGTCACCACCAATCCTACACTACTGAGCACACAACTATTCATCTATCTTTATTTAGCATAATATAGGAACAGTGTATACATTCACAGGATAACACAAAGATTTGATCATTCACAGTAGACAGGCTGTGTTGTATCATTAAACCATTTTAATCATTCATAATACCACTAATAATAATAATGAAAATATAACACCAACCATCATCATCATCACCACCATCACCACCACCATCATCATCATCAGGACCATCATCATCATCATCATCATCAGGACCACACAAGACTTGTAAACTACCCCGTGTACCTGGAGGAATTTTACATTCACCTGCATGAAATATATTGTGCAATGGCTCGTTGTTATAATACATTTATTATTGAACTGGAATAAATTATGAATACACCTTTTAGACAGTAAAAGACTTTCAGTCTAAAATTTAACTGAATACAAAAGGACATCTTAAGTGGTGCAAAGTGGAGCTTGCTGGAGTATTATCTTCTATCTGAGCATTGTGCTTGTTTCTTAATGCCAGATATACGGAATTGTGGACGTATAGAAATAAGCTCACAATAATTGCTTACACGATTTTTTGAATATTCCTATCTGTCTGCGATGTAGAATAAAGCATGTGTAAAAAGCCAAAGAGACAAAGAGCAACTGAAAAAAAAATAGAAAAGGAATGAAAAGAAAGAAAGAAAGAAAGAAAGAAAGAAAGAAAGAAAGAAAGAAAGAAAGAAAAGAAAGAAAGAAAGAAAGAAAGAAAAATAAATATACAGATAGATAATAGAAATAATACAATAATAGATAGATAGACAGGCTATAAATCTAAATAATATAACCAAATTTGTATTATATAATATGATAAATAGATAGATAGAATAAGAAAGAAAGAAAGAAATATATATATATATATATATATATATATATATATATATATATATATATATATATATATATATATATATATATATATATATATATATATATATAATGTATTTAATAATAGAAGTAAAATAACGTTTACTTAAATAGATGAAAATATAATGGAACATACGAAAATACAGGATAGATAAATAGTTGGGCAGGATAGGTATAATATAGAAAGTGAATAAAAATACATTTTCCTTAAATAGATATGGATGATGGACAGATTGATCAGTAGATAGATAGATAGATAGATAGATAGATAGATAGATAGATAGATAGATAGATAGATAGATAGATAGATAGATAGATAGATAGATAGATAGAACTGGACAAGATGGAAAATAGAATTAAAGAAGGAAAAGTATAGTAAGTGAATATAATAATAATAAAATGAATAATAATAATAATAATAATAATAATAATAATAATAATGAGAATAAATACATTTTACACAAATAGATGGAAAATATTTATCGACGATAGAAGGATAATAGAAAATAATAGATAATATAATTCACATAGATGTAGGTGGAGATATAAGTAAATGTAGAGAGATAGATAGATAGATAGATAGATAGATAGATAGATAGATAGATAGATAGATAGATAGATAGATAGATAGATAGAAAACCAAGGACAATACTTTCCCCAATCTGACAAGCACCTCAGTTACAATTTTAGTAAGAAGATGAAATACAAATATTTATCTTCCAGCTTTTATCCCGGACTTGATTTGATCTTAAACTCCTGATCCAAACATAATTACTTTTTACACCGTCTTTAATAATTAAGCATCCATCGTGTTCAGTAAACTCTTCTAGTCTATTCGTTTGTCAATAGAAAAATGAAAATCCCTCTGTGTGTATTTACTCTGGACTGCCCGGAGATAATACTTCCCCAAAACTTTCTGTCCACTTTCCCAGAGTCCACCTACCCCCAGATCCAATACTGGAGGGGTGACTGACAGCACTACACACGTGCGATGTTATCGACAGTGTCCATACACATATGTAATATATATATATATATATATATATATATATATATATATATATATATATATATATATATATATATATATATATATATATATATATATATATATATATATATATATATATATATATATATATATACTTTAAATGTATAAACTTAATCTAAACCGATTGGCAGAATATATTGTAGACAACTAGACAAAACAAATACGTGGAAATATATAACAGACAGTCACAGTCCTGAGCAGGGCACTATAGATAGTGCCATAGATGTAGAGTTCACATTATTTTATATATTATCGGTAATTCGGTATATATGTTTCCAGCTTTTATCATTGAAAAAAGTGTGTGTAGGGTTTAACATTCTGACCTCCATACTGAAGGTGTTAATCTTTCCATAATAACTGAATGTAACAGATCAGAATCAATCACACTGTACTGGCAGGAAGGTCATTGTGCCTGAGATCTGATGGAACCAGGGAAGGGTTAATACACACATAAACACACAAACACACACACACACACACACACAGATTCATAAGCAAATACACAGACCCCACTCTCACATGCACACATACACAGACACACTATAATACTAGACTATGTATAATACAATATATATATATATATCACACAGTATGCACACACACTTAATACTCAATACACAGACACACACAGATCCATAAACACATATACACACAGTTCCATACAAATGCACACACCCATCTACACACATACAGTATATATGCAGACTCATTCAGATGTACACACACACACACACACACACATACAGATCCATTCTCACATATATACACCAACACCATACACACACACACACAGAATCACATATTGATAAACACACGCAGATCCATACACACAAACACAAATTTATACACACACACAGGTACATACACACACACACACACACACACACACACACACACACATCCATACGCTCAGTTACATACACATGCAAATCCATATACAAAAACACACACAGATCCATGCACCCACACACACACATACACAGATTCATATACAAACACACAAACTCAGATTCATATACAAACACACAAACTCAGATTCATATACAAACACATACTCACACACTCAAAGATCCATGCTCACATATATACAGCCCCAAAGATCCATACACTTATATAAACCCCCCACACATAGGTGTGCGCACAGGGTGTGCCAGATGTGCCTGGGCACACCCTAATCACCTCCTTCACATTAGTATTATCGCTCTGTGCACCAACAGGAACATGGGAAAGATCTCCCTCTTATCTGCTTTGCTATAAGAGTAGTGTTTATGCACATCTCTTTCACTATGCCAGTAGGGAGATGATTGTGCAGGGGTCATATATGTGTACACACGTGTGTTTGAGTTTTAGGGTACACATCCTAATGTAATAGGCTGCACACACCTATGCATTCACACTTATACAGATCCATGTACAAACACACGCACACATACACACATCCAATCCAATCCACACACACACACATTCGATCTTTGCACACTTACACACAGAACCATACACACACAATCCTTACACACACACATCAAATCTATGTAAAAAAAACACAGATACACACACACACATCCAATCCATACACACACACACACATCCAATCCATGCATACACACACACACACACACACAGATCCATACACACACATCCATATACAAAAACACACACACCTTCCCATACATAAACACACACACACACACACACACACACACACACATTCAATCCATGCATACATACACACAGATACACACAGATCCACACACACACATCCATATACAAAAACACACACGTTCTCATACATAAACACACACACACACACATCCAATCCATACACCCACACCCATGCACACACACAGATACACACACACACACACACACACACACACACACAAAGAGATACACACATATACACACACACACACACACACACACACACACACACATACACACACATATACACCCACACATACAGATCTATTTACAAAACACACATATATACATACATACACACACGTCCATGCTCACATAGATCCATACACATACACACAAATACACACACTGGCCGGCACAGGACGGATTACACCGTCTGTTTGTTATTCTGCTGTCAGGCCGGCTTGTCAGGTACTGAGAAATGTAATAAAAGGTCAGGTAAGTGGGGCTGTCGGCAGCTGCTGAGATAGAGACATGTGTCAATCATCACCAGGGCCGGACTTACCATTGGCCTTGACTGGGCTCAAGCCCAGGGGCCCCACCCAATAGGGGGCCCCCTTTAAAAAAAAAAAAAAAAAATTTTTTTTTTTTTTTTTTTTTTTTTTTTTTAGGGGTCCGGAGGTCCCCAGGGGCCCGGAGGCCCCCAGGGCCCCGGACGGCAACCCCCCTTTTTTTTATTTATTTTTGTAAAAAAATGTTTTTTTTTATATATTTTTTATTTTTATATAATATTATATATATATATATATATATATATATATTTTTTTTTATTATTATTATTAAAGGGCCCAGGGGTCTCCAGGGCCCCGGATGGCAACCCCCCTTTTTTTTATTTATTTTTTGTAAAAAAATGTTTTTTTTATATATTTTTTATTTTTATATATATAATATATATATATGTATATATATATATATATTTTATTATTATTATTAAAGGGCCCAGGGGTCTCCAGGGCCCCCGGATGGCAACCCACCTTTTTTATTTTTTTATAAAAAAAATTACATTTTTTTTTATATATATATATATATATATATATATATATATATATTTTTTTTATTAAAGGGCTCAGAGGTCCCCAGGGCCCCATGTGGCAACCCCCCCTTTTTTATTTTTTTTATAAATGTTTATTTTTTTATTTTTGTTTATTTTTTTATTTTTTATTAAAAGGCCCAGAGGTTCCCAGGGGCCCAGAGGTCCCCAGGGCCCCCGGGTTTGGCAACCTCCCTTTTTTTATGTATTTTTTATAAATGTTTTTTTTTTTATTATTAAAGGGCCCAGAGGTTTATTTCTTCTTTTTATTAAAAGGCCCAGAGGTCCCCAGGGCCCCGGATGGCTACATATATTTATATATATTTGTTTTCTTCTTTATTTCTTCTTTTTTTTGTAAAGGCCCCCCCGCTTCTCAATTTGCGGCAGCCCCCACGCTTCTCAATTTCAGGCGGCAGCACCCCCACCCCCCCTAGGTTCTCTGCTTCAGGGGGCCCATGCCTTAAGCTGTGCAAGGGGCCCCAAAATTCCTCATGGCGGCCCTGCGCATACCTCCCAACACGCACGGATTCTGTGGGACTTTCCCGCACAGACAGCTTCTTCCCGCAGTCCCGCAAAAGGGTTAATTTTCCCGCACTGCAAGAGGAGGCAGCACGGAAGCAGGAGGAACCGGAGTGGTGTGTGGAGGACTGTGGCTGCTGAAGGGAAGATAGCCGAGAGCAGTCTGTGGCCCCGGCTGTTGGCACAGGTGAGAGGCACTCCCCCCCTCAACAACTGCAAAATCCCCCCCCCGCTCAACAACTTTAATGCGCTCCCCCCCGCTCAACAACTTCAATTCGCCCCCCCCCCCCGCTCAACAACTTCGATCCCCCCCAAAATTCTCGGCTCCAGGGGGCCCCTTCAACACTCAAGCCCAGGGGCCCCCACCACCCTAAGTCCTGCCCTGATCATCACACTGACAGGCAGTACATCTCACCTCCTGGCCAGCCCTTCACCAATGGCCAAAGTCCTACTGATACAGTCACAGAGCAGAGAGAATTAAAATGTCACAAATAGTATTGAACTTACAGCCAGATAAGAGGCGTCATGATAGCAGGAGATGAATGACTGTCTGTATAGTCTGACTTCCAACAGGTATATCTGCTCCTAACACCCAGGATATACTCCTACTACCAGCATCCCAGCACTCTACACACATCACTACAACCGCAATCCAAAGGGTTAATCATTAAGGCTGGGAGAGACAGAAGGAGGAAATATAAGAGAGAAACTGCAAAAAAAAGACTTATATAATGAATAGAGGATTAAAAAGGTGTGCAGGGCAATGAAAGGAAAGAAAAATGTTTGCCAATTTTTACTATATATATATATATATATATAGTAAATATATATATATATATATATATATATATATATATATCTATAGCTCTCTCTCTATATATATATATATATATATATATATATATATATATATATATATCAACATCCCTAAAATTACACAGAGACACACACACACACACACACACACACACACATATATATATATATATATATATATATATATATATATATATATATATATATATATATATATATATATATATATATATTAGTGTGTGTGTGTGATTTATTGTTTTTATTATTATCAGTATTATTATTATTATTAAACTATAGATTTTTATTGAAAGTATTTACTATTATTATAATGATTATTATTAATATTATAATTATTATTTTTATTATTATAATTATTATTTGTATTAATAATAGTATTATTATAAATGGGTGTGTGTTGCTTTATAGTACCTTGCTGTTTTTGTATCAAACCCCTTATTGATTTTCTTGTGGACGGATTTCTGCTTCTCTATGTAGTAGAGAACTTTGGTGATTTTGTTAAAGGTCCAAATCATGTACCAGAACTTTCTGCCTTGATCAGAGATAGGTCATCAGTTCTATGTTAACACTCTAATTACCTGATTGCTGATATCCTTTCATCTTTTCTACTTAGAGCTTGTCCAATTGACAGTATACTTTGAGAGAGTTTAGAGAGTTTTCCTCCCATAACAACTATATATTATATTGTATTATATTTTTATTATATTATATTATATTATATATTTTTTCTATATATAGTATTTTATCTAATTTCAAGTAATATCTTATACATCAGAAATAATTCATCTAATCAGTAAAATATTAATGCCTCGTTGCACCTTTTTGTGTCCTACATATTGAACACTTTCCTCCTGTGTGTACAATCCTGTGTACAATGCATCCATTTGTGGACACCAGAGGAGTGTGTTCATATTGAAGCAAATTACAAACTTTTGTATGTGAATAACATTTGTTTTTCAAAACGTTTCAGTTTACTTGAAAATAGCTCCCCCCAAGCATAGTCTAATTTAGGTCAATTTATTACAAGGCTGCATATATGTTTATATTATAAGTGCATAGGAATTGTTATAAATTATATCTATGAAAATGAATATGTGTATGGTTTTACCATATATTTGTATGTCTGTATGTATATTTAAAATTACAGCTAATCTTACATTTTTTTTAAATATATATATTTTTTTTTTAACAATTCTTAATTGACACATTTTACTTGTCCTTTAAGCACACATAAATCCGATCAGAAAATCTAATTGAGAAAATAAATATCATGCTTGCATCCCCAGCTGCCTCCACCAGGGGGGGACAAGAAATTGGAACAGAATTGTGCTTAATAACTATGCCTGTGTCCCTTATCCCTGGGAGGACCCTTCCTGAAATCATTAGGGTGTTGAAAACAAATTAAAACAATTACAGAAGTTATATTTATATGGCTGATATTGGTAGAACAAACAAAACAAGGCTGAAATGTGTAACATAAAAGCCAAGACACATGCCCAATCCTGATAGAATTCCACAATTTACTGCACATAGCCATTAATCCTACTTACCTTGCTGATATTTTCAGCTAATCCTATTTCTTCATGTATTACAATGACTGTGAAATGACATATTTTGTTCCTGTGGCGGACGTTTTACATGACAAACGCTTTGTTTGGGTGTCCCTGTCGCCATAGGTATAGAGAGCTGCTATCTGTGTGTTGGGTATTGCTAGCGAGCCGAAGGCCTTAGGACTTTCCAGGCTGCAAGACTAGACAGCAACAAAATGGGACCACTCAAGGGAAACTTCACTGGAGGAAAAAAAAACACACTCAATTTCCTGATTTTTTTCTGCCCTTTCAGGAACCAGGGTTATTTATTTATGCTGCCTCAGAAGTACAAATTGAATGTTCTTTGCAGTGGGCTCAGGCTACATTCCTCCCAAATCCTGCTGCTGTTCAAATAAACTGCGGCCTTTCTCTGTCTGCCAAACTTTTGGGTGCTCTGTAAATATAATCAAGTCTAAACTGTGACCTGGAATATATACTGCTCTATAGATCTGAGTTTCCTGCATCCATATCATACCGTCCTCATACCGTCCTAACTAATTCACAGACAAGGTGCCACCTGTACTATAGGGGTTATTGGGTGAAATGGTGCAAGGAGGCATGCTGAGTGCAGTACCCATGCCAACCAATCAGATCTTGTAATGATCTGGCTTCAGAAATTCTTTTTTTCTCTGGGTTATTGCTTTCTGTTTTGTTGGCCATTTTTTTTATAATTTTTTTTTAAATGGCAGCATCTATTCTATCATATCTATATCGTAGGCGTGCGCACAGGGTGTGCCAGGTGTGCTTGGGCACACCCTAATCACCCCATGTGCATTATCAATATCCAGGGGTGGCACCAGGTGGGTGGTTGGGGTCCAGTGGCCAGTGTAAATGCCCCCATTATATTAAAGGCTAGGTTCAAATGTAGGAAAACATTACACCTATACTTAGGATGTTACGTAATATGCTCCCAATCAACGGTCTCCCACCATCAGAGCCTCCTCCCTGTGACAGCATGTGGCGTTATTGTGTGTTTGAGCTTCGGGGTGCACACCCTAATGCAATGGGCTGCGCACACCTATGCTATCTGTCTATCTATCTATCTATCTATCTATCTATCTATCTATCTATCTATCTATCTATCTATCTATCTATCTATCTACCTATCTATCTACCTATCTGTCTCTTCATCCATTCCCAGGGCCTCCATCAGGGGGGTACAGGCATTACACCTGTAAGGGGCCCGGACGCCCCTGTTTTTTTTTTCCGTCTTTTTTCCGTCTGACCCCCCCCCCCCCCCCCGCCTTTAGCAACTTGTGTCAGGGGCCCGCCCCCTGTTTTTTTTTTATTATTTTTTGACTTTAGCAACTCACGGCAGGAGAGAGAAGAGAAAACTTGACTTGACTTTGTTTTGTTCGTCAGCAGCACCAACCAACAAGCTGGCCATAATTCAGCTGGGTCATCAGAGACTGAATTTCAATCCATCTATGGTCATTCTTGTTCATGAGAAGACGATTTAATGATCGACTTCCACAAACGGCTTTTTTGTAAAAGTTTTGTCTTCGATCAGCACTGCAGCCAATGAGCTGCAGCACTGATCAGTGTATTCTGACAGCGGAGGAGTCACCTCTGTCAGAATACAATAACAGCGGAGAGGATTCCTCCATCCACCTTAATTGGAAGGGGGAATCTATTCGGCTCGCTTTCTGATTGAAAAAACTGATCCATGTATGGGCAATTTTAATTTTTTTTAAAAACATCCGATGCTTACAAGCGCCCCCAGCCCCCCGGTTTACTTACCTGAGCCCTCAAAAGTCCCGTGTCGAGCCCTCGAAAGTCCCAATCTAATCAATGACGCTCTGGGGCCGAGTGATATACTTGGCGGATATAGCTGCCGACTGTATCACGGGAGCGCACCCGCAAGCTAACCCCCTTGGGAGAACGCTTCCCAAGGGGGTTAGGGGGAGGAGCCGAGACAGCCGCCGAGGGACCCCAGAAGACGTGGATCGGGGCCACTCTGTGCAAAACGAGCTCTACAGTGGAGGTAAGTATAACATGTTTGTTATTTAAAAAAAATAAAAATAACCTTTACAACCCCTTTAATGTTATTTTTATTACTCAACTGTCTCAACTATCACTCAGTAAAATCTATCTATCTATCTATCTATCTATCTATCTATCTATCTATCTATCTATCTATCTATCTATCTATCTATCTATCTATCTATCTATCTAACTATTTATCGTATCTATCTGTCCCTGAGACTAATTAACTAATTTAAATATATTTAATAAATTGAGTGAAGATTTAATTATGTGGAAATTAATTCCTGTGTATTTCAATTGCACATAATTGGGTATTAAGGCTGGGTTCACATATGAGCACGCAGCGGCTCACAGCAAGTGTGCGGTGTGTCCTCGTTCAACGTTTCAGGTCCAATTTCAGCCGAGATTTTCGGCTGAATTCGCACCTGAAACAGACCAAAAGACTCACAGGAAGCCGCTACGGAGATATGTGAACCGGCTCAGGGCCGTCTAAAGCCCTATACACACCATCAGATTATCTGCAGATTTTTGTCTTCAGATTTACCAAAACCATGTTGTACAAGGGCCTGCCTGATTGCATACAAATTGAAACTCTTAAGGTTTGACCTCATATTATATGGTTTTGGTAAATCTGAAGACAAAAATCTGCAGATAATCTGATGGTGTGTATGGGGCTTTACAGTAATAGCATCATGGGCCTCTGGGCAAAGTAATGCTCTGGGTCCCCTACAATGATGACAGTGCAGATAAACAGACATCAAGTAGGTAGGAGGCAGACTGCCTCCCCTGTGCATCTATCACTTTCAGTGCCATCATGGGGCCCCCAATTTTGGGGCAGCGTGGGCTCAAGGACCAGCTGCTTTGGGTATAGTGCCAGGACCCCCCAAGCAGCTAGGGCCCCTGGGCAGTGCCCAGGTGTGCCCTCTCATTAAGACAGTTCTGAACCGGCTCCATAAAGAGTCGGTCACAATCTCCTGCTGTGCGAATTAGATGCAGGGAAACCCACATCCAATTCGCACTGGCGTGAACCCAGCCTCACAGTGAATACTGCAGCAATATATCAAGTGAAGTTTCTTAGTAAATCAATATCTGTCTATCTATCTATTACAGAGATTTATAAAGTACCAATAACTGAAAGTAATTGTAAATGATCACCTTGTAAAACAACCTATTCAGTTTAAAATAGAAATGAAAGGCCAAACATTTTAGATGTAAACAAAAACATTATAAATAATTTATTTCCCTTTTTTATAAGTGATCACATTCCCTCTGTTCTCATATAAGCTGGGGGGAGGAGGAGAAGCAGCAGCACACTGAGCTTTCCAGTGGATGGCTGTGCAGCAGGGGCATGTCAGGACAAGTCTGATTATTGGAGGAGAGTACACTGAGTTCCCAGCATAGCTAGAGAAACTGACCATGGTGTGCTCTCCAGCTTAGTGTGCTCAGTTTTTAATAGGAAAGCAAGGGGACTAGCAGGGACATAAGGGATTTCACATGAAGGAAGCAATACAAGCAATACAAAGAGAACAGGATTCTTTCTCAAGTACATGGTACATGGCACATATCAGGAATATGGAGTGTTAGGGTAACAAACGCTTTAAACAGTGCTTTGCATACTATACAGTCATATCAGTCCTTGCCCCCAAAAATCTGGCACTCTATGGTATATATATATATATATATATATATATATATATATATATATATGTATATATATATATATATATATGTATATATATATATACTGGTAAATATATAGTACACATACTAGGGCCAACTTAGACAGTAACCAGTTAGCCTATCACCATGTCTTTGGAGTTTGGGAGTAGACCAGAGTACCCAAAGAAAAAAAACACACACTCATAAGGAGAGCGTGCAAACTCCATGTATATCATGTTTTGAGCTGGATTCAATACATGGACCCCAGTGCTATATATAAGGTGGAAGTGCTAACTATCTGTCATTGAAATAAATAGGGTAATGTATTTCCCTACAGAGATTCCTTCAGGTGTTTGAACAAACAAATGTTGCTGGGTTCAGATCTGGGGAATACAATGGTTGTTTAACAATTTCAGACTTTGCTTGTCTGCTGTCATCCACTGCAAGTCCAGAGCGGTGTGCAGGTGTGTCTTCCTGATGGAACTGATCTCTGTATCACGAAAAGATAAACTGTACATTAGTCACAACTTTTGAAATGCAATCTGAAAGGATCACTCTACTTAAAGCGGTTGTATACCCGCTGACTTTTTTTTTCTTTTTTACACCTGTAAGGGAAAAGGCATAATGAGCTAGTATGCTTAGCATACTAGCTCATTATGAAATACTTACCTTAGAACGAGGCGTCGGTGACCCTCCCGGTCCACGCGGAGGTAGCTGACATTTCATCTCGGCGTGTCTTCCAGGTATCGCGGCTCTAGCGCTGTGAGTGGCTGGAGCTGCAATGTCGTCACTCCCGCGCATGTGCTCGGGAGACTTTTTTCCGGCAAGGTCCGGTTTCTGCCAGGCCTTCAGCCGAGAATCCTCTGTGCGCGTGCGCCGGCTGCAGTCAGTGGTGGTGCATTGCGAGGGGAATATCTCCTAAACCGTAAAGGTTTAGGAGATATTTTTTTACCTACAGGTAACCCTTAGTATAGGCTTACCTGTAGGTAAAAGTAAAAAAAAAGACTATACAACTGCTTTAAAGCAGAAGTAGACTGCATCTGAGCACCGGAAAAAAAACAAATAATTTTCAATATTCAAAGCAATAATGTCTCCATGCTTTATTTTGCTGAGAAATCACTTTGAGCACCCCAGCATTTCACGACCAACTTGATTAAAGGATTAGTTCACCCTTTGTAACATGTTACATTCATATTAAGGGTTTAACATGTAACATGTTGCATATGCATATATGCATTGGGTCTCTCACCCCCATTTTGACAGCAACCAGGGGATCTTCTCCCCCGCCCACTGTCACACTATAAAACAAAGCAATGCGGGGCCCTGCCGGAAATAAACCCTTTTCTAAAGAAAAAGAAAACATGCCCCCCCCCCCCAAGAGCTTAAAGCATTAGCAAACCGCAGTTGATGAAAAAAAAAAAACGCGGAGAGGGCTATCATCTTCTTCTGATCTTCGTTTCGGGGTTCATGTAATTTGGCTACAGGAGTGGCCGGGTGCACGATGACGTCACTCCCACGTATGTGCACAGGAGCCGCCGTGTACGGTATGGTCACTGAAGGTCCGGCACTGTATGCCAGAACTTCAGAGTGCATGCACCGGTAACATCACTGGCTGCATGTACTCTGAATATCTCCTAAACTGTGCAAGTTTTGGAAATATTCACAGTACCTACAGGTAAGCCTTATTGTAGTCTTGCCTGTAGGTACAAGTAGTAGAACAGAGTTTACTACCACTTTAATGCCATCATGTACTAAACTGCATAATAGCACATTATCACAGACTTGTCTGCCAAACAGCACTCTTGCCTGCCATGGATGCTGCCATCTTCTCCCTGTCTTCATTCTGGGTTTGGACTCTTTAACTGCTTGACTGGCTGGGCTGCAATGACGTCTTTCCTGTGCATGCTCATAGGAGTCACATCATCACAGCACAGAGCTGTACTGTAAATGTACACTGAGCTGATCATGCACAGCTTCTTATACAGTAATGTTTAACCCCCCTGGCGGTATTCCCGAGTCTGACTCGAGGTTACATTTTTTTGCTGCGATCGGTAACCGTGATTTAGACTCGGGCTCGCCCCGCAGCATCCATAGGCAGTGTTTACTTACCTTGTCCCTGGATCCAGCGATGCCACCGCGCTGTGTGAGCAAGCGGGTGCTCGCTCGATTCACACAGTGCGTCTGTGTGCCGCCGATCTCCGTTCCCTGCGACGTTACGATGCACGGGGGCGGAGAACGGCGCCAAATTCAAAAAGGTAGACAAACGCCTTACATACAGTATACTGTAATCTTATAGATTACAGTACTGTATGTAAAAAATACACACCCCCTTGTCCCTAGTGGTCTGCCCAGTACCCTACATGTACTTTTATATAATAAAAACTGTTCTTTCTGCCTGCAAACTGTAGATTGTCCATAGCAACCAAAAGTGTCCCTTTATGTCAAAAATGGTTTTAGAGCAGCTAGAAAACAGCGATAATAAATTATAATCACTTGCAGAATTGTGCGATAGCGATTTGTGGGGAAATTTGTCATAAAAAAAAAAGTAATGACAGCGACAATTATGCAACTGAGCAAATTTCAGTGATTTTGAGTTGATTACATTATTGAATAATTTTTATTATAATTATATTATTATTTGTTATAATTATTTATAATTATTTCCTATATTATAATTTATGATTTTGTTTTTAAAAAAATGTCATACCCGGTATGCCTACTAGACTCTTGTTTGGACAGATTTAAGTGAGTTATTCCTAAAAATTGCAGGCCTACAGTATAAAACGCCAAATTTCCTTGCAAATAATGGTACCACTTTCAGCACCTAAAATCTGAAATAATCATACCGCCAGGGAGGTTAAAGGCAGGGACAAGCACTTATGGCACTAGACACCTATAGGGTCTCCTCTGTCACAAAAGTCCTACGGGGCAGCATTTTGTTTTTCAGATTCCACTTTCCATTTATTATGTGCAAAAAATCTCCCAAAAAATGTTGATCCTGACAGAAATCATGTGAGCTGCTAACCTTCTTATTTTCTCTGTCTTTGCTGTAATCAGCAGTCTAGATTGTTCTCAACTATCACTGAGAACTGCACATCACCTTCCTGCTATGTGTTGGAGAAAGAAAGAGGGGTTCTGTAGTCCTAACACACTTTCTGTCCTCTGGTAAGTGTACCTCTCCTCCAGGGCCGGCACTACCACTAGCCGGTCATGGCGCTGGTGAGGCTGCATTTGATGGGCGCTGGTGACACTGCATTTGATGGACGCTGGTGACGCTGCATTTGATGGGCGCTGGTGACACTGTATTTGATGGGTCCTGGTGACACTGCATTTGATGGGCGCTGGTGACACTGTATTTGATGGGTGCTGGTGACACTGCATTTGATGGGCATTGGTGACACTATTTGATGGGCGCTGGTAAAGCTGCATTTGATGGGCGCTGGTGACTGAGGCTACATTTGATGGGTGCAGGTGACACTGCATTTGATGGGCGCTGGTGACACTGTATTTGATAGGCGCTGGTGACACTGCATTTGATGGGCACTGGTGACACTATTTGATGGGCGCTGGTGAGCTGCATTTGTTGGGTGCTGGTGAGGCTGCATTTGATGGGCGCTGGTGAGGCTGCATTTGATGGGCGCTGGTGAGGCTGCATTTGATGGGCGCTGGTGACACTGTATTTGATGGGCGCTGGTGACACTGTATTTGATGGGCGCTGGTGACACTGCGTTTGATGGGCGCTGGTGACACTATTTGATGGGTGCTGGTGACACTGCATTTGATGGGCGCTGGTGAGGCTACATTTGATGGGCGCTGGTGACACTGTATTTGATGGGCGCTGATGACACTATTTGATGGGCGCTGATGACACTATTTGATGGGCGCTGGTGACACTGTATTTGATTTGCGCTGGTGACACTGCATTTGATGGGCGCTGGTGACACTATTTGATGGGCGCTGGTGACACTATTTGATGGGCGCTGGTGAGGCTACATTTGATGGGTGCTGGTGACACTATTTGATGGGCGCTGGTAAAGCTGCATTTGATGGGCGCTGGTGAGGCTGCATTTGATGGGTGCTGGTGACACTATTTGATGGGCGCTGGTGACATTGTATTTGATGGGCGCTGGTGAGGCTGCATTTAATGGGCGTTGGTGAGGCTGCATTTGATGGGCGCTTGTGACGCTGCATTTGATGGGCGCTGGTGACACTGCATTTGATGGGCGCTGGTAACACTGCATTTGATGGGCGCTTCGTAGAAAGGTGGGGTATACATGGGCAGGGCAAAGGAGGTGGGGTCAGGGGTAGAGCCAAGGGGGGCGGCAAAATTAGGTTTCGCCTAGGGTGTCAAAATCCTTGCACCAGCCCTGCTCTCCTCTGTAGATACAGTACTGTGAATATTGTCAGTGCTATGTACATAGTTACATAGGTAGTCTGGTTGAAAAAAGAGACAAAGAAAAGTCCATCTAGTTCAACTCACAAAAAAATAAAAAAAATAAATAGAAAATCTCCATATACAGTACATAATCCTTTGCCCACAGTTAATCCAGAGGAAGGCATTAAAAAACCCCAATGAAGCATGATCCAATTTTCTCCAGTGGAGGAAAAAAATCCTTCCTGATCCCCCAAGGCAATGGGTTATTCCCTGGATCTACTATACTATAAATATTAGGCCCCTTTCACAATAGCGAACCAATCAGGTCCGCCTGTCAGTTTCTCAGGCAGACCTGATCGGACCCTTCAGTCTCCCTATTTGTCTGGCAGATCAGATAAAATGGCAGTCAGGTGTAAACAGAGAGACATTCTGTTTACATCCGACCCCCCATAGAGGAGAACAGGCCGTATCTGCTCTGCATTAGCGAAGTGGACACGGACCAGCCATTTGCCTGCTCAGCGGGGATCAGCGAACAGATTACAAACTTAGCGGGCAGTTTAAGAATCCAGTCCTTTCTTAACCCCCCTGGCGGTATTCCCGAGTCTGGTTCGGGGTAAGATTTTTATACCAAAATCGGTATCCCCGAGTCAGACTCGGGCTCGCCACACTGCAGCCAGAGACAAAGTTACTTACCTTGTCCCTGGATCCAGCGATGCCGCCGCGCTGTGTGAGCGAGCAGGACCTCGCTCGATTCACACAGTGTCCTCCTGTGCCGCTGATCTCCGTTCTCTGCGACGTTACGACGCACGGGGCGGAGAACGCCGCCAAATTCAAAAAGGTAAACAAACACATTACATACAGTATATGTATAGATTACAGTACTGTATGTAAAAATACACCCCCCCCCCTTGTCCCCAGTGGTCTGCCCAGTGCCCTACATGTTCTTTTATATAATAAAAACTGTTCTTTCTCCCTGCAAACTGTAGATTGTCCAAAAGTGTCCCTTGATGTCGAAAATGGTTTTAGAGCAGCTAGAAAACAGCGATAATAAATTATAATCACTTGCAGAATTGTGCGATAGTGATTTGTGGGGAAATTCGTCATAAAAAAATGTAAGTGAGTTATTCCTAAGAATTACAGGCCTACAGTATAAAACGCCAAATTTCCTTGCAAATAATGGTACCGCTTTCAGCACCTTTTTTATGAAATAATCATACCGCCAGGGAGGTTAAGGCAATCTACTGAGCTCGCCAGAACCACCTAAGGAGGGAGTCTATTCCACATTTTCACAGCTCTTACTGTGAAAAAAGCCTTTCCACATTTGGAGGTTAAATCTCTTTTCCTCCAGATATAAGGAGTGCCCCCTTGTCCTCTGTGATGACCTTAAAATGAATAACTCAACACCAAGTTCACTATATGTATACATTCTGGCAGGATCATCAGGTGAAAAAAAAAGGACAAACAGCCTAAAAGAAAAAGAATGCATCCACCACATCCAAGGACTGATAGCAGCAATTTAGGGATGAGCTTGGGTTCAACACTCATAATGTTCTCATTCCTGGGCCAATCAGCTACGCTGAAACATTCCACACTTGCATGCACACAAATAAGGGGGATGCTTGTGACATTATTGACATAATATGGCCCCATGGCTATACTGAGTCAATGATATTGACCTAAGCCTGGGTACATATGGGCTAGAAATGGTTGATTCGGCAAGAACCGGCCAACTTACAGCCCATGTGTACAGCTCTGGCCGACAGAAGCCGGTCTTGCAGCTTCTGTTGAACGAGCATGCTGAAAAACCAGCATCCGATCAGCCAATGGCTGCAAGCACTGATCAGTGTGTTCGGGCGGAATGGCAGTCCCCCCTCTTTGAACACAATAGCACATGGCTTTGTTATGCAGGCCATACATGGATCTAATTACGAACACATTTTAAGTGCATTTTGTGATCTGATGATGCCACCATTGATTTTGGAATTCAATCAACCAAGCCTTCAATTTCACCTCCTGTTGCTACAGAATTTTTTTTTTGTGGCTAGGAATCTTCTCTTTTTTCCGGGAATTTATTTTCTTGTGCTCATGCGCATTTCTTTTTCTTTTATATTTCTCACATGATTCTCCCATCATTGATTAGAAAATCGTTAGGTTTTCCAAAAATTTCCAACATGCCGATCACTCAAATTTAATGGCAGCATGAAAATCCCACTAATGGTGTGAAATTTGAATGGAAATTATTAGAAAAGATTTTCAAAAGAAAATTCTTTAAGAATTGGACCCATGTTGGACCCATGTATTGCCGGCCTAAGTAAGGCAATCTGTACGTTTTTTATAGTTCAGATGGGTTGAACAAAAAAAAATGATGTACCCCACTTACTGTACTATGGTCAAATAGCCATATTAGGTCAATGATGTGCCCCACCCGTTTGTATGCGTGTAGTTGTGGGGTTACAAAATTAGTCAGTAGTGATATGCCGAACGACCCCCTGTTTGGTTCGCAGCAGAACTTTCGAACATCGCGAAAGTTCGGAACTGAATAACGAACCCCATTGAAGACTATAAAACCCAAACGGGAAAAAATAAAATTTGGAAGGCTTATATGCAAGTGATTGGGCACACAATGGTTATCGGAGTCTGGGTACTTCCCTGGGGCACATGTATCAATAACAAAAAGCTTGTAAAAGCGTCATTTTTAAATGAGCAGTGATTTATTTATGCTCTAGGTGAAAGCATAAAAAATAAAAATTACATTCCATATAATGCAGGAGTGTCCCCTTAGTCTACCTGTAAAGTGGCACATGTGTACTGTGTATAGAAGCTGCTGCAGCAATAATTGCATTTATAAAGCCAAAACATTTTTAATGGAATTTCCCTGTAAGCTTTTTTTTATTTTGTAAGCAACGGCTTGGAGAGGCCACAATGTAGTGCACTGGGAACAAGATTAGAGATTTTTGGGAAAAATTCTGATGTCTCTTCCACAGACTTTGGATAGAAGTAATAGGTGCAAAAAAATTGGTCTTTGGGTTTCGGTGGCGCCTTCACACCATAACCCTATACAGTAGAGTAAGGCCTCGTACACACGACAGAGAATCTCGTCGTAAAAGAAACATTGTTTTCCTCAACGAGTTTCTTGTCAAGCTTTCTTTGCATACACACTGTCAAGACAAAATCTCGTCGTTCTCAAACGCGGTGACGTACAACCCGTACGATTGCACTATAAAGGAGAAGTTCCATTCCATTGGTGCCACCCTTGGGCCTGCTTTTGCTAATCTCATGTTACTGCATGTTAAGTAAAAGTTTGGTGAGAGACGATTCACGCTTTTCAGTCTGTTACAGTGTGACAAATGTGCTATCTCCATTACGAACGATACTTTTACCTAAGGTGCGCTCCCGTCTCATACTTTATTCTGAGCATGCGCAGGTTTTTAAGCATACACACAAACGTTTTTCTCGTCGTAAACCAGCCCGACGAGAAACACGACGAGGAAATTGAGACTCCCGACGAGAAAAAAGAGAACATGTTCTCTTTTTTTCTCGTCGAGATCCATGGCAGGTTTCTCGACGAAAAACATACACACGACTGTTTTCCTCTGCAAAAAAGCTCTGCCACCAATTTTCTTGATGGATTTTGTCGAGGAAAATGGTCGTGTGTACGAGGCCGTACTCTTGATAAAAGCAAGAATTTGCCTTGCTGTCAAAAATTTAAATGATATGCACCTGTCAAACAGGTGTGGAGAAATTGGTCTTTGGGTGTTAATTGTGCCCATGAAACCTGCACCAAAAGAATTCTTCCAGATGAAATCAACACCCACAACGCTAGGCAGCCTAGAAGTCATGCAGAGATTCCACATCCCAAAAACACTTAATCAGTGACATCGGCATCAGGGGCTTCATAGCTGCTGGTAATCCAGGACTGATTCATTTTGATAAATGTCAGGTGGTCCACGGAGTCTGTGGACAGACACATTCTATTATCAGTAACAAAACCTCCAGTAGCACTGAATGCCTGTTCGCTAAGTACGCTGGATCCAGGGCAGTCCAGAAGCTCAATTGCATACTGGGCAAGTTCTGGCCAGTGGTCTATTCTCATGACCCAGTAAGCCAGTGGATTGTCGACTGGAAAGCTCTCCATCTCTGTTTTTGCACTTCATCCACAATGTGATGCAGATGCTGCAGATGGGATGTGAAAGCTGACAGCTCTTGGTGACGAGGACCAAAAAAATTGTGAAATGCATCACTGTCTTCTCCACTGCTCCTCTCTTGACCAACAAAAGTCTCAAAACAACATTTTCCATGGCACTGTACCCTACCTGAGTCAGGAAAAGCATTAGATAAACTCCTCTTTAAGGTGTTCTCAAGAGATTTTATCTTCTGCACTCTCTGTGGGGACAGGATGAAGTCTGAGACTTTCCCCTTGTAACAATGGTCAAGGAGGGTTGCCAACCAATCGTGATCCTTCTTCTTTATGCCATGTATTCTTGGGTCCTTTTTCAGGCTTTGAAGCATAAGGGAGCCCATGTACCACAAATATTCAGAGGCATGAGAAGCAGACTCCTCAGGGTCACTGAGGATTACAGTATCTGGAACTACCTCCTCTCAGCCATGTACTACTCCCAAGGGTTCTGGGGATGGAAAACCATCTCTTACTGTTTGACGTATGTCTTCCTTTGCTTCACTGCCTCCAAAACTGCCAGAACCCTCCTCTTCTTCCTGCTGCTCTGCCTCGAGTGTCCTGTCCATAATCCAGCAGGAACACAACAGGGATTGTGTCCCTGATGCATGCATTGTCACAGCTCACCATCTTTGTGGCCTACTCAAATGGTGAAAATAAAAGGGCATTCATCCTTTATGAGTAGCCATTGGCGTGTGGGAAAAGAGCCAAGCTGACCTGAGCATGTAGTTGTGCCATACTCACACAGGTACTCGTTGATGGCTCTCTTCTGCATGAGCAGCCGCTGCAGCATTTCCAAAGTCGAGTTCCACCTGGTGGGCATGTCACAAATCAGGTGGTTTAGGTGCAGGTGGAAATCACGCTGAATTTCAGACAGCCGAGCACTGGCTGTGTATGACCAGCTGAAATGGCTACAGACTCTTTTGGCCTGCTTTATCAGATCTTCCAACCCTCAGTACCTATTTAAGAAATGCTGCAGCACCAATTTGAGGACATGTGCCAGGCATGGTACATGTGTCAACTTTCCCTGTCTAAGGGTGGGCAGAAGGTTTGTGCCATTATGGCACAACATCATTCCTGGCTCCAGCTGACATGGTGTGAACAACCTCTGGTCCTGCCCCTGCAGAGCTGCAAGAATCTCTGCCTTCTTGTCCCCTAGACACACCAGCTGAAGCACTGCATGGCACCTTTTAGCCTTACTCATTGAATAGCCCCTTGAACACTTAGGTGTTACTTGTGGTTCACAGGACAATTCACCAGAGGAGGGAATGGAGGAGGAGGAGGGGGTAGAGCTGGCACATCTCGCATAATCCCCACTAGCTGTATGGAGACATGGGGGCACAACAAGCTGCAGCACTGAGCCCTGTCCTGCAACCTGATGCCACAACATTGCCTTCCACGTGACAGTACAGAGCTGGAATGGCCTTACCTGAAGAAGAATAGCAACTGGGAACCTGCCATTGTGGTACAGCACATTATGCAAATTCAGGGAAGGGGGCAGAATCCATCAGACAGAAAGGCAGTAGTTGTAGTGCCAGTAGCTTTGACAAGCTTGCATTTAGATGCTGGGCGGCAGCGACTGTATTTATTTTTTGCTGCAGCAGATGGGGCAGAGATTATGAGGTATTATGAGGCTGTGCATCATCAAGGTGGAAGTGGCTGGTGCTGTGTTCAAATAACTCAGCTGATTCCTCAATGCCTGATGCTCGGGCTATGGCAGCAATAGCTGTGGACAAGGAGGCAGGTTTAGCCACTCTGGACACTTTAGTGGACTGCACACTAGCCTCTGCTTAGGTGATGGAGGAGGAGGAGGATGAGGATGGTTTAGTAAGTCAGTCCACCACCTCCTCTGCATACTGTGGTTGGATAGCATTGGTAACATCACTAAACAGAGGAAATGATGCCCTGCCTGAGGACTGACCGCATCCACCTTTGCCTGTGGACACATAAACTGCTGGCCCCTTCACAGTGCCATGGGAAAGGCTGCTTCTCCTTGTTGTCCTCCCAGACATGATGGGGTGGGGCGTGCTTATTAACAAAATGTAATAAAGATGTGGAAATGTGTACGTGGTTACAATTTATTCAATGGTATGTGGTGTTTGGTGCACTTTAACTTGAGTACTCACTACACAGACACACTTCACTGATACACTATAATATACAGCAGTAAAACTGCACTGACGCACACTGCAATATACAGTACTACGTCAAACGTGCAGTAACTCACTGAATTATACTGCATTAAACGGCACGTAACACACTGAAATATACAGCGTTAAACGGTACGTAACGCACTGAAATATATAGTATCAAACTCGCAGTAACGCACTGAAATATACTGCATTAAACATACACTAATGCACAGAAATATACTGCGTTAAATGGCACGGCATTAAACTTGCAGTAACACACTGAAATATACTGTGTTAAAACAGCACTTAATGCACAGCAATATATGGCTTTAAACTTGCAGTAACGCAAAGGAGTATACTGCGTTAAATGGCATGTAACGCACTGAAATATATGGCATTAAACCCGCAGTAACGCACTGAAATATAATGCATTAAACAGCACGTAATGCACTGAAATATATGGCGTAAACTTGCAGTAACGTACTGAAATATACTGTGTTAAATGGCACGTAACGCACTGAAATATACAGTGTTAAACTTGCAGGAATGCGCTGGAATGTACTGCGTCAAACGTGCACTAACGCACAGAAATATACTGCGTTAAACGGCCCACGTAACGCACTGAAATATATGACGTTAAACTTCCAGTAACGCACTAAAATATACTGTGTTAAACGACACGTAACGCACTCAAATATACGGCGTTAAACAGAACGTAACTCACTAACATATATGACGTTAAACTTGCAGCAACGCACTGAAATATACACCGTTAAACACCGTTAAACTTGCAGTAAAGCGCTGCATAACACACTGAAATATACAGTGTTAAACTTGCAGTAACGCACTAAAATAGGCACGTTGCATACAGAAATATTCTACGTGCACTAACGCACTGAACTATACTGCAGTAAACCTGCAAAGTATATTGACCCTAATGTAAAAATGAATGGTCACTACACTCACACTGACTGAACGATCACTAGATTCACACTAAGCTGATATTCTACACTGACAATAGAATCAGAATAGCACACTATAGCACACTAACTCTCTAGTAGCACTGAACAGAGCAATGTCCTATCTCTCTCCATATCACACTGCAAATGGCTGTAATTGAAAGAATACTTTTATAGTGTGGGGACTAAGAGCAATGAGCCATGATTGGATAGAGTCATTATGACAGCGTACAATCATGGCTCTGACAGTGCTCTGTGTCATGATTGGGAAAAGCTTTCATTGCTTCAGCCAATCAGGGATTCCAATGCACTGTGCAGTGGCACAGTACATTGTGGTCATCTGGCTGGCCAAACAAACAGTCGAACGCCCTGATAATTTTAGTGTTTGTTGAAAGAGCGGACAGCCAATTTTCGGCCCGAACTCATGCTTGGGCCGAACCGTTCGCCCATCCCTATTAGTCAGGTTGAAAAATTACACAAATGCATCTAGAAATTGGGAGATGCCTTCAAGATTTGGCAGATTGAAACCCAAACTCCTACCTTAGGGCAACATATAACATTTTTGTTCTTGGATTTAGATATCCTTCAACCTTGGCATTTCTTTATGTGCACAGCTTGGTGACGTCATATTTACAGCAGTTTGCCTACAGGCTGCAGTTGGTAACAAAAAGTCAGAATAGTTTTTGAGGAGATGTTTTATTGTTAAATGATGAGATGGATTCCTATCTCTCTCTCTTCCTTTCCTGTTCTCTCTCTCTCCCCCTCTCTCTTATTCCCCCTCATTCAGAGATTTTATTATACAGGTCGCTTTTCGGATAGTGAACTTGGTATTTTCAGGCAAATGCAGCTTCTGTTCCCTTTCAAAACAATGGTGATTGTCAAAGGCCTTGAGCTCTCCAGTAGAGCCTTTCTGTGTGCTCAGCCAGCGTTAAAGCCTTCTGCAGCACAGTGCCTATGTCTGACCTATGCCACACAAAGGCAACTTCCACCTTCTGAAAACACTAAAGGCATCAAAAAAAGAGCAAAGAGAAAAGAGGAGGGGGCCTGCAAGCTAAACTCAGTCTAGTTTAAATACCCTTGTCTGTTTTAATTAAAGGTCAGTTGTATGCCAGCAATGGGATGGGGCCTGGGCTGGCTCTGGTCATGGGGAGCTTGGCTGTCATTGCCATCTCCTGTCTATGCCACCCTTTACTGCGGCTCTTCAGCCAGTGAAAAGTTGCCTTTAAGCTACAAACCTATTAGTTACGGAGTCTTTAACTTCATCTATTTTACTCATGTAATTGGTCTAATTAAGATTAGTGTATATGGCACCATAGAGCCTTGAAGTTAAGTGATTGGCAGCAAAACTTGGATGTTAGCGGCTTACTACGTGTGTCCCTATTTGAAGAATTAAATATATTTTTTAGACAATTAGCGTTGGTTTGTGAGGAGCAAATACATTGACCTGGGTACCTATAGGGCCAGTCCCTTTCGAGGATCTGTACATGAGTTTGATTATGTGTGAAAACAATGGTACATCCTACACGGCCAATAATTCAAAACAAAAGCGTTTTACCCCATTATGACTGATCTGAGCATAGCAAAACCCAACAGTTAATTTTATGTGATCATTTAGGAATATTTTTTACCTAGGGTTTGTTTTAAGATGGTACATATTTCTGTATAATATTCCATAGTTTTTATATTCATGGACACAAGTTTTTCATCATTATCATATTTTTTGTTTTTCAATTTATTTTCTTTTTTATCTATTTTAGCCCAGAGGAAGGGGATTTTTTTTTTCTTCGAAACGCGTTGGACTTTTTAATATGACAGTGTTATGAACAGTTAAAGGTATGTTGGACTCTTTCACTTACATAGTTACATTGTTAATCTGGCTGAAAAAAACAATAGTCCATCCATTTTCATCACTGGATTTCATAGATTGTTAATTGGGACTTTTTTTTATTTGTTCGCACTTTATTTTTTGGGACTATGTTATATACAAGTTTATTCATTTTTTGATTGATTTTATTTTTGTGATTGAGTTACATACTTTATGTGCTTTTTTTATTGTTCATTTTGTTATATATATTTGTTTGCATTGTTTGGGACTTTGTTATATATTTAGAACTCTTTTGCTCTTTATATATTTTTGCACTTTAGAACTCTTTTGCACTTTATATATTTTTGCACCTTTTGAGTCATGTTTATATCATGTTGATGCTATTTCTTGATTTTTATTTATTAATTTAGTTGATTTAGTGGGTGAGCGCACCTGTCTTTCTTAATTTAACCCCTTGCCACCACCTCCCAGCAGCCCTTTAAGTGGATGTTAATGCCAGGAGATGGATTTGGCTTCCTGATCACACATTCACTATGACTGGCTGTTACAAAGTTCATATTATCAGCAGAGCCCGTCTGATCGCAAGCAGTGACTGGGAATTGGCGGTGTGTTGGGAGTGTGTAGTGAGCATGATCTCATTACAGATTCTCAGAGCCTAATGGACTCATATGTGCAATGGCTAGGCATTAAAGCCCACCTGCCCTGCCTCTACATATATGTGTTGCCTGGTCAGCAAAAGGTTAATATTAGGACTTAAAATGGATGCATAAACCTTTTTTAAACCAATATTTATGCAATTTTACATGCCATGCCATAGATTTCAATGGACACTCATGAACTACTTTATGTAGGGCTTGAAGGCATGCAAAAAATATATATATATTGTTACCATCCCCAATTCTTTATGCAGTACTTCACTGCCTGTTGTACACAAGGCCTAACATGTTCTCTTTTTCTACAGAGAAAGAAACACTGCATGAAGAGGAAAAGTCTTAGATGGTATATCGCCCACTTATCTTGATCTAGGAGCTCTCTACGATCTGGACCAAGTAGTAGAAAAAAATAAGACAATCAGTGACCTGCTAATGATTGCCAGGAAATGTTGTATTTGTGCAGCTATTATTGGACACAAACTCTTGCAAACAGATTCAGCAGGTTCTTCCCAGTGCTTCCAGTTGGAACTGCAGCCTCTCCTCACATGATTCTTTGACGTGCAACTTCCTCCCATTTAGAGTAAGGCTATTTAGAAGATGGAGTAATGGCAGCTGCAGTGATTTATCTAGCAAGGAGGCCAGCTGAGCCAGGGTCAATAGCAGAGACAGTCAGCAGTTGAGCTGCATCCTTTGAGTTAGTTTGAGATCCAAACCTCTCATATTTGAATAGAATGGATTCATCAATCCACCTAAAACCCATATTCCAATTACCCCTTCTGGATTATTATACCTCTTAAGGACACCAGTGATGTGATGACCGCACTCATCTTCATCCACCTGCCTCTACCAGGGCAACTGCAACAAGATTGTGCTGTTCCTTCCTGCCATTGCAATTATTTTACATTGTAGAGAATGCAGTAGGAGGGATGAGACTCCATTGATTGGTACACTGATAATAGTAGAAACGTTAGAGCTAGATAGTGTTATCCTTTGCTTGTGGTCCAGCTATTTAAAAAAAAATTAGCATAGGAGGAAGGGAAGTGGAAGTGGTGTAAACAAATGACAATCACCCCAACCTATAATTGGCCTTTGCAGCAAGGAGCATGTGTTCCTTTGGTTGGGGTGGTTGCTCTTCATTTGTACTGTTGGTGAATTGGAGAGGGGACTCACTGGATGCCTACACTGCCATTGTGCTATTGCTGGATGTCCAGTGCGTTCCTATACTTTTGAGGGGTGGGCTCCCTCCAGGCATACCTGCCCTTAATCTATCCATTATTATATACTGTAGGTGCTCCAACTTTGTGGACTCTCAAAATGTATAGAATTAGGACTGCAGTACACTGGGGTGCCATGATGTGGCCTATGCAGCTTTAGCATTTATTTGAAAATGTGTGCAAACGAAATCCCTTGTTTTAGAGTGAAATGTTAGACAGGACAATTCTGTTTGTTGCAGGCTGGTTGGTAAGTGAGCTGGGAATTTCTCTTTTTTGAAGTGGAAGTGGTGCCAACAACAACCATTTAGTTCCTTCTTATTATTTCCTTACCTCCAATGCTTTTGCTTTGATAAATACAGCCCACTGTGGCTAACAGTTTTAGAACACTTTACAGGCATGCTGGGACTTACAGTTCTATACTCGCTGAGCAGACTTTGGTTACAAAAACCTGTTGTGAATAAGTAGTTTGAATTACCATAATGGAAAACTGCAGATCTACTAAAAATATAATGAGGGTATGGCATTGCCTTAATTAACAACACTGCACACCACATTCTGTGCCCCTGTGATTGCAACATAGGATCCCCAGGGCACCAACAGCCAGCAACCCTACTCTGGTCAATCACTCATGCTAAACCGGCCTAGTTTCTATCTATGGGTGCTTTTTTTTTTTCATTTTTCTTTTTTTTTATATATATCATTAGTCAGAGTTACCAGTTGCAAGTTTTCGTGAAAATCCTTTCCTTTAAATCCTTGAAAGTGAAAGTGTTCTAATGGAGTGAGCTGTGTGTGATTCCAATCCCCTTTTGCCTGAGCCATAGCCAGGGCAACCCAGCTTCCAGTTACTGACCCGTGGAAGGCTGATAAGTATGAGAGGTCTTCCTGCGACCTTTACAGTTCAGCAGCAGATAGCAGCAAAAAAGTCAGCAGCGTGAAAGCAATCTTCTAATGAGCACAGCTTGGGAGGGGAAGGGGGACGGAGCCGGCCACCAAGGGACCTCTTCAGGGTCTATGGGAAAACATCCAGGTCTGTGTGGCAAGGACACTAAGCCAATAAGTAAGTGGAGCGCAGACACTTTGGAATGAGCATCTTGTACTACTTGTTGCATCAGGACACTTTAATAATACATGATATATTTTGATTGAACTTGTTAGCACTATAGTTCCTTGGTGACGTCACTGATACTGAATGCTTTACGGATGAAGAATTGTTTGTGGCAACTGAGCAAGCTAAAGTTGTCTTTCAATGCCGATTTAATATATATATATATATATATTATAAATTGTATATATATATATATATATATATATATATATATATATATATATATATATATTATTATTATTATTATTAAGTTTCTTTTTCTTATTTTTACATTAATATATCTATATATATATATAGATAGATAGATAGATAGATAGATAGATAGATAGATAGATAGATAGATAGATAGATAGAGATATATAAAAAAAAATTGTGTATGCATAATTATATATATATATTTATAAATTTTTACTTATTATTTATATGTACACATACATACATACATACATACTGTATATATCATATTTAGAGTTTTTACACATTTTAACTCCTGAACTGAACGCAGGTGCTATGGTCCACTCCTTTAGTCAATAACATCTTTCATCATTTTTAACATGGTGCTAAAGATTGTAATTTAAAGCTAATGTTCTTGGTGAAAGATTGCCCTTTATATCCAGATTTCCTAGCAGTCTTGGCACCCAGGGCTTGTCTCCTACCACCAATGTTCCTGAGTGGTGCAGGCACAGCATAGGACTCGCCCTCTAACAAGAGCTGCAGAACTTTGCGGGTCAGCAAAAAATCACTGAGTCAGGAACATTTACATGAGATCATTATGGTGTACAGCCAGCCTGAGTCCCTGAGACCTCACCCGGGCTGACATTCGCCAGTCGCCCTAAATACTTCACTGCTTAATCCTGCAGGAGGGCCAGAAATAGGACAGGCTGGTGCCATTGGGGATTAAATTCAGCAGATATGTGCACAATGTAAAATGGATGGGTTTTACGCTAAAATAAATAAATAAAACAAGAGTATTTTTCTGTATTTTAATTTCTGGTAAACAACTACTGTATTTTGCAGAGCCTGGTCTTAGTCCTCACGCACCTCTGTGCACTGAACATATTTTTATGCTTATATATACATATATATATATATATATATATATATATAGACACACACAATTTTTTGCTACATATATTTTTTTTTGAGCTTATAGTTTTTATAGCTTTAAGTATGTATGTATGTATATATATATATATATATATATATATATATATATATATATATATATATATATATATATATATATATAATTATTTTTTTTAAACTTTTTATTTTATGCATTCGTTTTATTTTTATTTACATAATTACATAGTTTGAAAAGTGATTTTTACTTGTGCACTGTAGCCTTAAATATATACATTTAATACACTTATTGTTTAACTTTATGAAACATATTTCTGTTACTAATTCAGCTTATAAGGTGGAGTTTATTAAAACAAAATGGATAGACAAAGGAGGAAGTTGCTTGATTTAGATTTATAGTGCCTGTTTTAATAGGAAGCAATGTTTTAAATATTTGATGAATTTTGACAAAATAAAATCAGTGGGAAGGTGTGCATTAATAGACTACAAAGTCCCATTCAGATATGTGTCTTTCTGATTCACTGGTGCTGTAAGAGATGTTATATAGATGACGTAGAGGTCATGTAAGGATATATTCTCTTGAACCGGTTAGCTGACACACAGCTGTAGGACAGAAAGCTCCATTGTTTAAGACTGGGATCTACAATCACGTTGTTTGTTGATTGCTGGTGGTAAATTTGAAGTAGCGTTTATTATTTTTAGATGTATGAATTAAGGTTGCTAACTTTTAAACTTTGAAATACATATCAGACTTAAAAAATAATAACATTTTTAAATGTATTTGTGTTGTAAAGTACATAAAATACTAAAATTTGAATAAACATAACTATATTTAGTTTATTAAAAGTACATTTTATGACAGGATGTATAATTGATTATATATATATATATATATATATATATATATATATATATATATATATATATATATATATATATATATATATATAAATATATATATATATATTTATATTTAAATATACCAACATAAAACCTTTTATTTTAGTCTTGTGAAAGAAAACGGTGTATATTCAATATATATTTTAAGGACCATCTGCCACTGTATTACTGGTTTTAAATTGTGTCTATATGGTATTTTACATTATCTTCATAGTTCCCACGTTTCAGAATAATTTTTTTGCACATATAAGGTATACAATTTTCATGATTATTAGAATTGGTATTATTTATTTTTGGTTTGTTAACATTAGTCTTATATTTTTTTAATATACAATGGAAATGTAGCACAAAAATATATAATGTGTAATAAATACATTATAGCATTAAAAGTATAGCATAAGGGTAAAAAGGCAAAAGTAAATCTAGAATAATACTACTTTATACACCTTTTCTTAATATTTTTCTTAACCATACATCCAGTAAATTAGACAAATAAAGTACCCACCTTTACTTAATTGTGTACAATTTAATGAGTTCTCCTGCTGATAGAGGGGGCTGTAGCACACGTTTGCACAGTAGCTGTAGCCAAAAAGACTCCTTTATCCACAAAACCCTCACACATGACCTCATCAGTGGTGACTCTCATCTCATGATCAATATCTTGTCAGTTTGTCAAAACAAAGTCGTGTAGAAAAAAGAAAAAAAAGAAAAAAGGTTCACCCTCATGCTAAACATCTCTGATATGTTTCTAATAAAAAAAATTCAGAAGATAATCCCAAAGTTGAATTATGTGAACCTGTTTGACCAATAATTATTAAGGACAATTTGCATTAAAATATGTGATGAAATAGATTTCATTAAATGGACTATCTCGCACCACATGATATTGAACTAATAATAGTGGCTTGGATATTGCTATCTGATACAAGTGACTGGGGGAATCAAATTAAAATCAGATATCTAAAAATTTATTTGTAATCTTACTACCCGGGTTACCCTAGAATCACATGCTTCAAGGTTTAGCTGAGAAGTTAAAATAATAAATAAGCAAATATGAATGACTTATTATTTTATTCTAAGTTGCTTTTAAAGTATGGGGATTTTTTTTTTTTTTTTTTTACTTCAGATTACAATTTTTTTTTTTTTTTTTGTATATTTCTAAATATTCTAAATGCTGACATTATGAAAGTAATAAAATCACAATACATAGATGGCAAGGTAGATTATTTATTTTATTTATCCAAGGTAGAAAGAAAAGCCTAATAAGGTTTTATACTACGATATGGCATATAACAGTCACAAATTGCCTTGCAATACAGCCTTAATAATAAAATAAAGTTTGATCTACCTGTTATTATTATAGATAAAAAATAAATAACTGCATACACATAAACATTTTTACATTATCAGCAATGCTAAACGCACAAAAAAATATTGAGTTTTTATGTATTTTTACAATGTGATTTTGCTATGCGTGGTATATAGGCCATATCTAGATTTTGGCCATATGAAATATAATTTCCTAAATGCTTAATCTATATGCCAGAACACAAGAACCTAATGTTTTAAGACGTACATTTACTCACAGACCAACGATAAATGGAGGCGGAAGCCCTTTACAGAAACCATATGCTCTGATCATTTGTGAAATATTTTACCAGTGATAGAGTCTTCAAAGGAAACATTAGGTTTGTATAATAAACATAAAATGACATCTGTATGTTGTAATATTATGAACATCTAAAGAGATTACTTAAACAAAATAGGTTATTATTATATCATTATTGCACTTGTAATAGTAGTCTATTTATATAAAGCAGAATCCTTAAACTGCCTAGCAAATCTTCTTTCCTTTTCTTATTCCTTGTCCTTCTTCTATTCATTTTGTTGTTGAATCTAATGGTTTTCATTGTTTTCCTATTTCTTTCTATTCCAATTACTTTAAGCAGTTACTGGTGGTGGCTTCTACTGCTTACAAGACAATGTAAGACACAAAAGCTGCTATGGCACAAGATCACTAGGTCAGGCTTGATGAATTCTGTTATTTTTTTATTTTTTTGTTGGAATTACACTTACCTTCGAATCATTCATGCAGCCCTTTATAAAGCTGGCTATATACCAGCAGAACTGGATACCCAGACTGACCGTCCAGCTGACAGGACAAATGTGTGTCAGAGTTGGCCAGGCATACTTATTGGAATATCTGTAGGATCTGGCGGATCAGTGTCCAAGTCAAATGTCTGGATCATTCATGCCATTAAAAAATACTTAAATGTGAACCGCATATACAGTCAGTTGTGTCACTATAATGATTATCGCAACATCCATTATTAGTTTAGGGCCAACTGGATAATGGTCAATTTTGAGAGTTATTCTTGTACCATACATAGGAAAAATAACAACAAATGTGGTTATATTTGCTAGGCTCGTGTCTTCCAACTGATTGGCTATGGTTCCTCCAATATAACAATGATGCTAAAAGTATCTGCTGTCCACATAAAAATGTATCCATGTATCAATGGCTTTGTGTTTTTTAGCAGCCAGAAAGATTCCTGTCCATTTTTCACATATTTTCCTATTCCATGTTTCACCCGTCGTATCTTCAGGCAGTATACTTCAATGGACCAGTGCAATGCAGAAAAATAAAGGGTCTGATGTATGGTCATATATTACTAGCAAGCAATGTGTCATATAATTCCAACATCATTATTTGGTACAACTGCACAAATAAACATAATAAATAACCTTGGCATATTTGGTTGCATTGGAATACATGATATATATTTACCATAAGGAGTGTCTACGTCATCAGAGATTGAGCTGGAAAAAAGTAGATCTCAATTAGACCTAAATACTAAGTGGAAAACATTTAGTTTGAAAAAACGCTGTCAATCATAAGCATTTACACATTTTTTCATAGGACACATTGGAGGGGTTTAACTAAAAGTGGTGCACACAGAATCTTGTGCAGCTGTGTGTAGTAACCAATCAGCTTCTAACTTCACTGTGACCTGGGAAAAGTGTGCGAGCCGCTCAGGCTTGATCGGGAGGGGGTACATCGGTAGTGCATCCGCATCTGCTGCTATAGTGCTGACAGGGGATGAAGCCCGTCCTGGCTCCTGCAAAAATTCAAGAAGGGAAGGGTAACCCCTGGAAGTCTATAGTGTCCTACTGCAGTGAATGGAGTGGCAACCTCAGCCTGTACTCCGACCAGGCCACGCCCCCAATGTATTTCACTCCCCCCCATAGAGATTAGTCATGGGGAACCCCATGACTACCCCCGGGAGATTCACAGTCTCTATTTGTCTTGTTTACCAGAATCATTGAAAGTGAATATAAAAAAAATACCCACATTTTGGGTTGTCCGCAGAAAAGTAATAACGGGAAATCTTCCAATAGGGACACTAGTTCTGGTGACCTGGGGGTCCCCAAAGAATTCCCTTAATTTGCAGAAATTTCCTCTGACTTCCTGTTTGGTTATGGGACAGGAAGTGAATGGATATCTCCGCAAAGAGATACAAATGGTGGAAAAAAAATCTGACAGGGGTTATTACCCTCCCTTGCTCTATCCAAAATGAGAAAAAAAAGTTTTGCCCATAGTTCTACTTTAAAATTTGGCAATAAAACCTAGTAGCTGATTGGTTAATAATGCACAGCTGCACCAGATTCTGTGTGAACTAGTTTCAGTAAATCTCCCCCTGATTTCACTTCTTTTCACCAGCTTATTTCAGTCATTTCCCATCTACATGCACTTCAGCATCAGTTCTGGACCCGCTCCCTGGGAGTGACAACAATGAACTATTACTGCACAGGGTGGGGTGTGTCTGAACAACCATTTGTAGTATCATCCAGAGGCGCATGTAACAGCATGACAATGCAGAAGTCCATTTGGGAGACAGTTGTCTCTCTAACAGGAAGTCTCTGAAAAAGAAACCTTCATGGGAGGATGACCAGCTATTCTTTTAATAAAAGATAAAGTGATTACTAAAACTGGAGAGTGCAAAATCTGGTGCAGCTATGCATAGTAGTCAATCAGCTTCTAAGTTCAGTTTGTTCAATTAAGCTTTGCCAAAAAAAAAATGGAAGCTGCACCATTTTACACTCATCAGTTTTAGTAAATCAACCCCAAAGAACAACTTTTAAAAATGGAACTAACCTATTAAAACGTATGATATTTTGGCGATTGGGTTTGGATCTACTTTAGGTTGAAGAGTAATTCCACTTTTGTGTGTTTGGGTGATCTGTGTACATTACAAGGATTTTAACAAACTTTACTGCATGTTCCTACCTTTTGTTTATCTAAAGTAATCCCTGTGTATTTGTCGGTGTCCATGTGGAAAGGGAATCTAATGGGAGTGGTTTCATAATTAAAACAACTGCTGCACCTGCAGGGCTCTAATAAGGAAAGTGGCAGGGCTGCATAGATGTGACTTCCTATTGGGAGCATCTCACCAAAAATTACATTTTTGTTGCAGGGGGATGCCTGAAATCTGACTTCTGACTTATGTGAAAAATCAGTGACCCAATCACACAAGCAGGAAATTATGTTTCTAGGGGGCATTCTGTACACAATTTTTGTACAGAACACCTCCAGGTTGCCATAATGCATTGCATTCTACAGAAAATTACAGCGGCTGCAGATTGAAAAGAGGGACCCCTTTCACAGAGGCAGTTTTCAGGCGTTTTAGAACTAAAAATAGTGCCTGTAAAGCGCCTGAAAACTGCCTCTCATGCATCCCCATTGTGAAAGTTCAAGTGCTTTAACACTGGGGCGGTGTACTTGCGGGACGGAAAAAAAAAGTCCTGCAAGCAGCATCTTTGGGGCGGTGGAGGAGCGCTGTATACACCGCTTTTTCACCGCCCCTGCCCATTGCAATGAATGGGCAGCAATTCTGAAGCATCTGTAAAGTGCTTCAGAAGCGCCACAACACGGCGGTTTTAACCCTTTTTTCTGGTTAAAATCGCCCTGCTAGAGGCCGAAAACCGCCTCTAGAACGACTGTAAAGTGGCACCAAAACTAGCGGTGCTTTACCATTAATGGACAAGCCCCCCCAGTGTGAAAGCAGTCGAAAGGTAATTTTTAATAACATTCAATTACAATATGAGTCACAATTGTATACACTATATTATTATTTTATTTATTTGCAATGTTTTTCCCCACGAAAGTGGAGTTACCCTAAAAGTAAACGTGTTGGAATCATAGAATTAAAAGTAACAAGACATTGAATGTGACCTTTGTGACTCAATGAGCAGCAGCAGTCACATTTAAATACGTTCAACATATAATAATTTGTAGGCATGTGCAAAAGGGAAAAATTTGTTTCGTTTTAATTCGTTATTTAATTAACTTCGTTAAGTTAGATTCGTTACATGTGTTAAATTAGTTTTCGGAATTCGTTCATTTTCGACCGAATTTCGAAAAATCCGGTCGAAATCGAAAATATTTCGACCGGATTGGATAATATTTCAATCTGATTCAAAAACAAATTCTATTCGAATCAAATTCGAAAACAATTCGATTCTAAAACAAATTCGAATGAAAATTGAAAGCAAATTTGAATCAAAATCTAAAAAATATAAATCGATTTCTAAAAAAGAATACGATAAAATAGAATATAAAGTAATAAAACAATAGAATGAAAATCAAAGAATAGTAAAGAACAGAATGGAATTTAATAGAATGTAATCAAATACAATAGAATATGACCTGGCTTCTTCTATCTATCTTCTATCTATCTTCCATTTTCTGAAATTCGAAATTCATATAGAATGAACTCAAATTCGAATAGAAAAATATTAGAAGAGTAGAATAATAAAATATATTTATGGTCGTTACCCTCTGACCGAGAGAGATGTGGATCACATAAACACGCGACAAGACTTACAACAAAAATAGACCTGAAGTGTGCCTTGGTGGTCTGGTCAGTATGCCAAGAAAAGGGGGCATACCCAAGGTAAGTAATGGGTAGTTAATTGAAGAAGGATATGCTGAGAAGTGCCCTGAAAAAGGGGAGGGCGGGAGGGTGTCGAATGCGATTGAATGCGCAGACTCACGGACATGAGGTGAGCTGGGAAGAGTCGGCCCAGTGACGTGTAGTCCCGCACACTGAACCGACAAAGAGCATGTGTGAGTGGGCTGCTTAAATACCCTCCGGGCTCCTCCCATAAACTCAGGCCACCATACTGGCCTTCATATATATATATATATATATATATATATATTTTTTTTTTTTCTGCTCTATTCTAATATTTTTCTATTCGAATTTGAGTTCATTCTATATGAATTTTGAATTTCAGAAAATGGAAGATAGATAGAAGATAGATAGAAGAAGCCAGGTCATATTCTATTGTATTTGATTACATTCTATTAAATTCCATTATGTTCTTTACTATTCTTTGATTTTCATTCTATTGTTTTATTATTTTATATTCTATTTTATTGTATTCTTTTTTAGAAATCGATTTATATTTTTTAGATAAATTTGCTTTCAATTTTCATTCGAATTTGTTTTCGAATCGAATTGTTTTTGAATTCGATTCGAATAGAATTTGTTTTCTAATTCGATACGAATAGAAGTTGTTTTCAAAGTTCGACCGAATTTTGTCCACGGGTTCTCGATTCGAAAACGTTCGTTCGGATTCGGTAAATTCGTTAATATTACAATTCGGGAATTCGTATGCATCCAAATGTCCGAATAATGAAAAATTTGTCCGAATTTCGATACGGAACGAAACGAAATGCACATGCCTAATAATTTGCAATATCATAACTTATGGTACAGTTGAGTCTTCAGTAAACCATGCCAACACTGAATAATTTTCCAAGCTATTTTTTTTTTAATTGTCTTTATTTGAATTCCATACAAACTGATGATGTCTTTACCAAACACAGGCCCTGACACTTGAGTCATTGGGCATTATACACCTAATTTGCAGATCTACACCCAATCTATGCTGCACAAAGAACTCTTTTTGCCTTTTCGGGATCCAACCATTATTGATGAGCTCTGCAATGTCTGGAATAGAAGGTGTAATCATAAGCTAACCACATCTGCAACCACATGTGGGCTTTGTATATTTTCTATACTCTTCTGCAAGACATGTATATTAGGATTGGGCACTGAGGCAAAATCTGTAATAGCTGAACTCCAGGCAAACAACTAAATACACAGATCAATAAAATATATGGGGCTGTTTTATCTGTCAAAGGTTTTATATTAACATTTATCCAATGCTAAGATGTGCACAGCACTGCTACACAGCATAGCCCTGCCTGGCAGTGCTGGAGGCCTGAATCTCCTTTGAAACGAAACCCTCTCAGTCTTTATGAGCTATTTGAATTCTTATACTGCTAGCTTTAGTACATAGATAGGATGGTGGCTCTTAGCTAAGCACACCCTCCTGCCTGTATACCTGAGCTAAGGGCAGATGGATTACAGGAAGCAAATGCTACATGAATAATCTGCTCTTACTCAAGATGGCCACAGGTAGAAATGCTTGTGTTTTTCAAAGTGACTTCTCAACATAAAAATATGGCGACATGGATGAAAGGGTTTGCTTTGAATATTAAAAATGAATTAAATTGTGGTTTCGGTTTGCTCAGATACCATTACGTTCTGCTTTAAGCAACACTTAGGCTACTTTCACACTGGGGCGCTTTGCAGGCACTAAAGAGCTAAAAATAGCACCTGCAAAGCGCCCTGAAAAAGCGGCTCCACACAGGGCTTTCACACTGGAGTGGTGCGCTGGCAGGACGCTTAAAAAAAGTCCTGCCAGCCGCATCTTTGAGGCGCTGTAGGAGCGGTGTGTAAACCGCTCCTACACCGCCCCTGCCCATTGAATTCAATGGACAGGGCCGCCGAAGTGCCGGAAAAGTGGCGCTGCAGGGTTTTAACCCTTTTTCAGGCGCTAGCGGGGGGGTTAGAAATGCCCCGCTAGCGGCCGAATAGCGCTGCAAAAAGGACGGTCAAGCGCCGCTAAAAATTATGCTGTTTTACCCCCGGCGGCGCACCGCTTACAGCTCTTTTTCCTTCCCAACACCTGTTACTGAACAGTCAAAGGAGAAGCAGAAGACTGATCAGCTCATTTAAATGGGGCTGATTTACTAAAACTGGAGCGTGCAAAATCTGGTGCAGCTGTGGACGCTTTGACAAACAAAACTGGAAGCTGATTGGTTTCTATGCAGAGCAATACCAGATTTGCACTGTCTAGTGTTATTAATTCAACCCCAGTGTCACTCTGTTCTCTCTTCCCATCAACCTATCACTTGTAAGCACATGACAGGGCCATCTTTTCCATTGGGCACGCTGGGCAGTTGCCCGGGGGCCCCGCTTGCCTGGGGGGCCCCACCGGCTGCCCAGCAACTCCAGTAAAAAATTGTGGAGAGTGACGGGTTAGAACTGCCCATGCCCAGTTTGCGGAAATCACAGAGAAGATCCGATCCTCCACGAGTGCGGGGGGTTGCTGATGTAAGGGGGGAGTGAATGCAAAAATGTAAGGGGGCACTGATATCAAGGTTCCCCCTCCTATATTAGTGACCCTCCTTACCTTAGTGTATTTACTCTACGGAAGGTGGTCTCTGGTCACCAGAGTTCCCCTTTACATCAGAGTCTGCAGGATTCCCCCTTACAATGCAACTCAGTCTGCGGACCCTGATGTAAGTGGGAAAGAGAAAGCAGTGAACTCTGATATAAGGTGGTCTCTGGTCACCAGAGCCCCCCTCCACATCAGAGTTCCCTCCTTAGATCATGATCTGCAGCGTTCCCCTTTACATAAGAGTTCCCTTTCACTGTAAGGGGGAATCCTGCAGACTCTGATGTAAGAGGAAACTCTGTGCTGGTTGGGTTATAGTAACCTGACCTTCATGTCAATGAAGACATTTTTATTTTTTACTTTTGTTTAACTTAAACACATTGCTAATACCACTAGCTACTGTATATGTTTATAGTTGAAATACTGACATTTGTATTGTTCGGCACTGAAAACTGTAATTTTAGGTACTTTTTTTGCACTGGCAGTAAAAGATGTGGTTCTGCCAGTAAATTTTATGATTTTTGTCAGTAAATTCTCGTGCGTGATTGTGTAGACAGGGCCCCAGTGCACTGTATTGCCCGGGGGCCTATAATGCTCTTAAGATGACACTGGCACATGAGCATTGCAGGGCAACTGATTGGCTCTCCATCTTCCAGTGTATATAAAGAGGCTGAAATCTGTTTAGACCTGGTACTTAATGTGATTGCATTTTATAAATACATGTAATAATTTTTTAAAGAATGGAGAGCTGGATTTTGTTGTGTTTCTTATATATCCCCGTAGGTCAGTTTTAGGGACTTGGACATTTGGTGGTTGAATTAAATATGTGTGTGTTCTGGAGTTGGAACCACAGACAAGAAAAAAGCTTGAAGCTCATGTTTTCTAATGCCTCGTACACACGATCTTAATTTCCGATGGAAAAAGTACGGCTGACTTTTTCCATCGGAAATTCCGACCGTGTGTATGCCCATCAGAGTTTTTCCATCGGATATTTTGAGGAATTCCGTCTGAGTTTACATGTTCTCTTTTCCTCCGATGAAATTCCTTTAAAATTCCGATGTGAGTTTGGTCGGGCTAAAGCCGATTGTGTGTACAGGGCATTAGTCTTAAAGCATTTCTAAACTAAAGAAAAAAAAATGTAACATACTGCAGTTTACCTGTCCATAGTGTAGTGGTTGCATTAGTTTCCTTTTTTTAGACTTTTTCCTTTATTTTCACCTGGTGATCCTGTCAGGAACACACTTCCTGTCCAAGGGTGACAATGCTCACTCACCATGCCTATGTTGAAGCAAAGTTGCTACCCTAGAACAGGTCTACAGAAAACTTCCCACCCTTCTTCTCTCCATAACTTAGAAGGGGGGCATTCTGTAGTCTACATAGATTTCTGGGAACAATGTAACTGATAATAATAGAGCACAGACAGAGAACACAGAAAGTTATAAGTTAGAAAGATTTCTTGCAGTGTCAACAGGTTGCATTTTGCAATTGCCAAAATGTTTCCTATTGTATATTTACTAGACCAATGGGGAGCAAATAAAGAAGGTTTTTGTTAAGATTTAGGTTAGCCATAGACATGAGATGCTCATTGTCTAATGGTTGAAATTTGATTATGGAATAATGAGAAATGGGCTGCCAAAGACCCCTGTCTTCACCATTAGATTTATACTTCTGCAATCAGCAAAGCTCTCACTCCCTGCTTAAGAGGCTTGTGTCTGAATCAGCAAGGGATGTGTTTGATCTCTACAGAGAGACCACTGCTTCTACACAGATAGCAAGAATCCTTATCTGCAGCATGCATTGGATTTTTTATTATTTTTTTTCTACACAGGCTGAGGCTGTTTTCTAAAGAAAATGAACTGTAGGACTTTGCACACCTTTTGTTTTAATGCCCCTGCAATGTATTTAACTGATTTAAAGTGGTTCAAAGGCTGAAGGTTTTTTACCTTCATGCATTCTATTCATAAAGGTAAAAAAACTTCTCTGTGCAGTGCCCTCCCCCCAAACCTTACCTGAGCTCCCTCAGATCCAGCGATGTTCACGATAGCCTTGACTGTCCCGGGGCTCTCCTTCCTCATTTACTGAGACAGCAGCAGGAGCCCATTGGCTCCCATTGCTGTCAATCATGGTCAGGCAGCCAATAGGGAAAAAACAGGGAAAATAGGGAAAAAACAGGTAAAGGCTTTATGTGTCTTATAGACGCATAGAGCAGCAGCTCAGGAGCAAGCACACAGCTGTGCCTGCAGGGCAAGCACACAGCAGGATTTGCAGGGAAAGCATGCAGCAGTGCCCGCAGGGCAAGCAGCTTTCTCTGGGGGCAGAGCCAGGAGTGCTGAGAGAGGACCCAAAAAGAAGAGGATTGGAGCTGCTCTGTGCAAAACCACTGACCAGAGCAGGTAAGTATCACATGTTTGTTATTTAACCTCCCTGGCGGAATTCCCGAGTCTGACACGGGGTGAATTTTACATACCAAAAGCGGTAACCCCGAGCCAGACTCGGGATCGCATTGCAGGATACAGGGGAAGTTACTTACCTTGTCCCTGGATCCTGCAATGTCTCCCCGCTGTGTGTGCGAGCTGTCGCCTCGCTCGATTCACACACTGGTGACTGCCGAGTGCCACCGAGCTCCATTCCCGAGCAGCGCGATGCATGAGGGCAGAGTTCAGCGCCAAATTCTAAAAATGTAAAACACAGTATAGATACAGTATACAACTGTATCAAATTATTACACATCCTCTTTGTCCCTAGTGGTTAGTCCAGTGCCTTGCATGCACTTTTATATTATAAATACTGTTCTTTCTGCCTGGAAACTGGAGATTGTCCATAGCAACCAAAAAGTGTCAGTTTATGTCAAAAGTGTTTTTAGAGCAGCTAGAAAACAGCGATAATAAATTAGAATCACTTACAGAATTGAGTGATAGTGATTTGTGGGGAAATTCATCATCAAACACTGAAATAAAGACAGCGACAATTCTGCAACTGAGCAAATTTCAGTGTTTTTGATTACATTATTGAATATTTTTTATTATAATTACATTATTATTTGTTATAATTATTTATAGTTATTTATTATATTATAATTTATGATTTTGTGTTTCAGACTTTATCATTCCCGGGATGTCTACTAGACTCTTGTTTAGACAGATTTAAGTGAGTTATTCCTAAGAATTACACACCTACAATATAAAACGCCAAATTTCCATGCAAAATAACGGTACCGCTTTCAGCACCAAAAATCTGAAAGAATCATACCGCCAGGGAGGTTAAAAATATAATAAAAAAATTAAGCTTTAAAACCACTTTAAACTGAAATATAAGTTGGGTTTTGAAAACGGTCTCCCTATAGCAAAACTCTAATTAACCTCCCTGGCGGTCTTCCCGAGACTGACACGGGGTTAGATTTTCTTGCTACTATCGGTAACCCCGAGTCAGTCTCGGGGTTGCCTCGCTAGATCCACAGGCACTTTTTACTTACCTTGTCCCTGGATCCAGCGATGCCACCGCGCTGTGTGAGCGAGCGGGACCTCGCTCGATTCACATAGTGCCTCCGTGTGACGCCGATCTCCGTTCCCTGCGACGTTACGACGCACGGGGACGGAGAACGGCGCCAAATTCAAAAACGTAAACAAACACTATACACACAGTATACTGTAATCTTATAGATTACAGTACTGTATGTAAAAAAAACACACCCCCCCTGTCCCTAGTGGTCTGCCCAGTGTCCTGCATGTCATTTTATATAATAAAAACCTTTTTTTCTCCCTGCAAACTGTAGATTGTCCATAGCAACCAAAAGTGTCCCTTTATGTCAAAAATAGTTTTAGATCAGCTAAAAAACAGCGATAATAAATTATAATCACTTGCAGAATTGTGCGATAGCGATTTGTGGGGAAATTCGTCATAAAAAAATAAAAGTAATGACAGCGACAATTCTGCAACTGAGCAAATTTCAGTGATTTTGATTTGATTACATTATTGAATAATTTTTATTATAATTATATTATTATTTGTTATAATTATTTATAATTATTTATTATATTATAATTTATAATTTTGTTTTTAAAAAAATGTAATACACGGGATGCCTATTAGAATCTTGTTTGGTCAGATTTAAGTGAGTTATTTCTAAAAATTACAGACCTACAATATAAAACGCCAAATTTCCTTGCAAATAATGGTACCGCTTTTAGCATGTTTTTTCTGAAAGAATCATACCGCCAGGGAGGTTAAATAGCTATGAAAATTCAAATGGCCAACTCCACACCTACACAGTCGTATTATTAAAAATTGTAATTTCTCTTACCTAAATATCAAGAGTAGTGTGGGTAAAAATCATAAGAGGAAAACTGCAAATATTTGTTGATAACTGCACTGTGATTGAAGCTTTGATTTCTGGATCATACTTTAGAAGATATGTGTTTTTTGTTTACTTTTGTGATTTTCTTGGTTGAATATACCAACCCAAATTTCCTCTCTGTTTTGTGAAGTAAATAAAGCTGAATGGAGCATGTATGTCAGGATTTGAAGTAATAAATCTGTTTGTGTTTAGATCAGATTTGCTTATTGAAGAGGATTATAGTATCTAATATTTGCAGAGATTAGTTTAGCCTGTCACACTCTAATATGTCAACCCAACCAATGCACGCTATTGGCCTTTTTTAAGAACTACTAAACACTAAATATGATTTTTCCTGAGCAAGAATGGTTAGAAAGATGAACAAATATGAAAGTCAGCCTCTTGGAAACTTGTAAGAACGTATTTCATGTAAGATAAGATATTGTGATATTTTCCTTACATTGACAGGTTAGGACATATTGGCCTGCAAAATACTGCTGAACAGTGCTTACTATTCTGTCTCAATCTTTTTTATTCAGTTTTTAAATGATAATAAAAAATGATTTAATGTGGCACAGGGATATGCAGAATGACATTGTCATCGATATCATTAAACAAGAAGGTGGCGACAATAGCATATTTAAAGGATACGAGGTTTAGTCAGGAACCCAGGGAAAGTCTAGCAATAGGTACCAGGAATCAGGGCCGGTACAAGGGGTGGGGGGAAGGGGGAGGATGCCCTGGGCAGAGCAATTTATTGTAGGAAGGGGGCCAGGGTGACCCAGTGACCCAGTGATGTCATCGGGTAACCCCACCCCTATGACATCTCTCAGAGACCCCGTCCTATGAAGTCATAGGGTGAGGGGTGACCCCACCCCTTTGTTTACTTAGCAGCAGGGGGAAACGACACTGTCATTCAGTGAGTGTCAAGCGTTGGGAGTGGACGTGTTCAGCATTTTGCATTTTTCTTTTTCATGCAGATCGGCATTCATTGTGATTGATGATGGATTTACATTGGGGGAAATGTATTTATTTATTTTTAGTAAGGACCTTGTCAAAAACCATCTTGTATTTTTATTTAAAAAGGGGCTTCCAGATTCAGATAAGCTACTCCCGTACCCCCACAACCACTGGGCTTGAGTTGTGAGGAAGCGGCCCTTATCCTTACCATCAAGTGTCCCCTATGTTGAGGGCATATGGTTTGCGAGGGGTGCTTGCTCACCTCCCATTTCCTAGCCTGCAAGGCTGCATGCTAGGATAAAGGTTAGGTATAGATTTTGGGGGGACCCCAATGTCATTTTTTTGCCTTTTGTTTTTTTGGGGTTTACCTTAAACTCCATACCAGACCCAAGGCCCTGGTATGGATTGTGGGGATTCCCACGCTGTTTTTTTTTTAAATTGCCAACTTTTGTGTTTACATTCTGCTGACAGTGGGGAATCCCCTGCCAGTGGGTGCTGCCTCCTAACAACCAATGACTCATTGGTTGTAGTAGTAAAACACACATTTAAAACTTATCAAAAATGCACCAAGCCACACTGCAGCTTTACTACAAAATCACATTGAAAATTGGATTTGGTTTTACACAGAGAAACCAGCATCCTCTCTTTCTTGGGATTCCTTGCCTGTGCTCTTGGCCACTCCCTCCAATGTGGGCACCCAAGCAGGCATGTTCCATCCACACACAGAGCTGCGGCTCAGCCCTATACCCCCTCTCTCATTGGCTCACAGGCTGTGATTGACAGCAGCAGGAGCCAATGGCCCTAACTGCTGTCTCAGCCAATGAACAGGGAGAACCCTGGAGAGAGGAGGCTCTCATGCACATCGCTGGATCGAAATGTGTCTCAGGTAAGTATTAGGTCAGGCTGCTGCACAGAGAAGGTTTTTTACCTTCATGCATGAACCTTAAAATAAAAATGTTTCATGGCAGAAAGAAGAAAAGTGTTCTATTGTGATCATAATAAAATGAAAATAATCCCAAAACTGTTATGCCCTGGAAAAAACGATCGGTCAATCCGATGAGAACGGTCTGATGGATTTTTCCATCAGTTAACCGATGAAGCTGACTGATGGTCAGTCGTGCCTACACACCATCAGTTAAAAAAATGATCGTGTCAGAATGCGGTGACGTAAAACAGAACGACGTGCTGAAAAAAACGAAGTTCAATGCTTCCAAGCATGCGTCGACTTGATTCTGAGCATGCGTGGATTTTTAACTGATGAATGTGCCTACAAACGATCATTTTTTTTCTAGACAGGAGTTACGTTATTACCAGTGGAACTGCAAAAGTACCAATCTGCACTAATCTTATAAATGTACTGTATCTAGTTCACCTAGAACCAAAATGGAAAATCCTTACTGATCTCTCATTGACTAGAGGTTTGCTGTAGAGATCAGAAAAAGAGACAAAAATTGTCTCCCGGAGAAGTTTTTTTTTATTTATTTAAAACACAGTGAAATTTAGAATTGGGCAGTAAAGTAACAAACCAAAATATTGTGAATTTCTTATTTTGAGAAATGGATCACAGGGTCAGTTTTGGAAGACAATTGTAATCAATATACAATTAGCGCAACGTAAAGTACCAAAATATATTAAATAAAGATATCGCCAGTTGCAGCTAATACCTTAAAAGCGCTTTCACTACAACTAATAAAAAAATAAAATCCAAAAGTGGTGCAGCGCTACTGTGAAACTTCAGTGCATACCATGTACTATACAAATCTAATCTAACCTACCTTTTGGAAGACCATTGGAAGAATATATTTTACCAAGTTTACTCTATTGCTCAATCACCCATTAATCTTGAATATTACATGGTAGATGATATGCTATGTTTTGCATGGTCCACTATGATTGTTATAAATGGGCCCTAATCTTATGTATGAATTCTTTAGAGAAAGTTACAGAAAACAATACATAAGATTGCTTGTTTTAAATTGTATTCTCAATTGTTTTTGAGAAGTCCCCACTTTTAGCACATGAAAAATTGGATATCCACTTCTATTTTGTCATAACATCCAGCTGTGTCCACCGCAACAATTGCCATTCCATTAGTTGACATATGCTCAAAGGTCCCAGTGTGTTCACCATTTGTCATCATTCTTCAACTGTAAAAAAAAATCCAATACAGAGACATTTTACGGCAACACATATTAATGGAAGATCTGCAGAATGTCACCCAATGCACCTTGCCTGTGCAATTACATGTGCATTTCAGTGCACCACAACACGCAGATGGGTGATGTCTATACCATATTGTGGGTATGTGAAAAAAAGGGTGCACTATTTAGCATGTTAGGATACACTGACAGCTTTGCCGACCAGGCTTTTTCTGGCACTCTTTGTTTATTGCTAGAAAATTACTTCTAACCCCCAAACATTATATGTTTTTTAGCAGAGACCCTAGGGAATAAAATGGCAATCATTGCAATTTTTTATGTCACATGGTAGTTGCGCAGTGATTTTGCAAAATGCATTTTTTTTTTAAAAATACACTTTACTGAATAAAATAAAAAAACAAGGGGAAAAACACTGCGCTAAACAAAAAAGAATGATAAATATGTGAATGCTGCCAGTACCAAGAATATAGGATACAAATTCAAAGGATACGTTAAAAAAGAAATAGAGATACGGCGCAAAAACACAAAATGTGAGAATATGGTGGTGACACCATAAATTGTGAAATTAATATCAAGGATGAACCACCAGCTGAAAAAATTTAAGGTAGCTAATGTCCATAAGCAGATGACTGAATATGATATATCAAAAAAGAAAATATACTGGTAGTAACAAGTGAAAGTGTAAATATAAAATCAATCCAAACCATATAATAACAAAGTGAGAAAACTGTACATGGATTAATGTGAGACAGTGAAAGTCCATATAGGATCCCAAACATCTATAAAAGTGAAAATCCAAAATCTTCTTATAGTTGATAGTGTGACATCAAAGATAACAGATTAAGCTTCCTTCCACCAAATGGACACCCAAGTGAAGGGGATGTAGTCTCCTTACCAGATGCTGCGACCACAGGTAGGTGGTCAAACCGGGCATAGGGTTTTTAAAGTCACCCAAAAGGACTGATGGCTGGAGCAGGTTCAGATGTGCTGAATCAAACGCTGGAAAAGTTCTCAAATATAGAGACAAAAACAAAACAGGCCCATAGTGTAGACTGCAACTAAAAAACTTTAATATATAAAGTAATGCACTTACAGGAGAGAGATGTATAGGCGCGTTGTAACGACTATAATCACGACTGCAATCGCGCAATAGGCACTGGATTCTCGGCGTCTCCTTCCGTTCCTTCTCCCATGTGTGTCTCTTGTTCCAAAGAGCGTGATGACGTCGGGACGCAAGCCACACCATCTTAGATCTTAGATGAGGGCGACAATATGGAGGCTGGACTATAGTCCAGCCTCCATGTTGTTGCCCTCATCTAAGATGGAGTGGCGGCGTTATTTAAGGGCAGGCGTGATGACCGGGAGACAGCAGCCAATCCCAGACGACGTCAACATATGACGAAACGCGTAGGTGTGGCTTTCGTCCCGACGTCATCACGCTCTTTGGAACAAAAGACACACATAGGAGAAGCATTAAGGGGGGGGTGTCCACTCCCACCACTTTGGAAACCGTTCATGAGCCGTTTTTAGTTTAGTTTTAGTTTTATATATTTTTATATTTACCTATATATATATATATATGTGTGTGTACATACACACTATATTGCCAAAAGTATTAGGACATTACACACACATGAACTAGTCTGTAGGGTTCAATATTGGGCTCTGATAAAGCCTAAGAAGAACTATGGAGGCTGTGGGGCAGGTTTGTGGGCACTATGGGGGACTGGAGTTTCAGCAGAAGGAGGGCACTGTAATGGGCTAAGGGGCTCTACTGGGAGGCATAGTGAGAGGATGGAGCTGCTGTGGCTGGCAAGCGGCATGATGAAGAGAAGAGAGCCTGGGAAGCACTGTGAAGAGCTGTCAGCTGTAGAGGAAGTAGGAGGAGTTTAAGTGATACTAAAGTCTCAGTTTTTTTTTATTTAAAAATAACAAACATGTATTACTTACCTGCTGTGTGCAGTGGTTTTGCACAGAGCAACCCAGATCCTATTCTTTTCAGGTCCCTCTTTAGCACTCCTTGGCCCCTCCTTTCTGCTGAGTGCCCCCACAGTAAGCAGCTTGCTATGAGGTCACCCGAGCCGCAGCTCTGTGTGTTCTTTCACACACAGAGCCGCGGTTTATCCCCCACCGCCTCTCTCTCCTTATTGGCTCACTGACTTTAACAGCAGCGGGAGCCAATGGCGCCACGCTGCCATCTTAGCCAATAAGGAGGGAAAGTCCCTGCCAGACGAGACACTCCTGCAACATCGCTAGATTGGGATGGGCTCACGTAAACATTAGGGGCGGGGAAAAGAGGGGCTGCTGCACACAGAAGGCTTTTTATCTTCATACATAGAAGGCTTAGAAGGCTTTTTATCTTCATGCATAGAATGCATGATGATAAAAAACCTTCAGACCTAACAACCATTTTAAACTTGCAGAGGATAATGTGAACAAAGATTGCTCACTTAATTTTAAGACCTGCTGTCAGTACAGCTGCCCCATAGGTAGTTATACTTTCCTTTTACTCTCTCTTAATGCATGTGACTGATCCCTGGGAGAAGAAAACTTCCCTCCCCAGTGGGCACCCACTCTGACCAGAGGTCTGTAGCTGCTCTGCATCAGGGGAATTATTGAACTTTAACGCCTCCCCATGTTGCTAAATGGAGTAGTGCCTGGTGCCTGCAGAGTGGCCTGGATCCTAGGACACCCTGAGGAGAGCTTCCTTCAGACCACCACTCATCATCTCAGGGGCCCCAACTAGGCCTTGTCCTGGCCTGGGCCTCATAGCCACTGCATGGGTTAATATGACAATAGTTTGATGTCCATAGGTATAAAAGTATGAAAGGTTTTTAAAAAAAAAAAAAACATTTAAATGTATAGACAGAAAAAAAAATCCTTTTAGTTTTGGATAGAATATGGAAGTTTTACACCCCTGTCAATTTTTTTTGCTGTCTGTGTTCCACTGTGAGATTTCACTTCCTGCCTAGGAGACACACAGGAAATTAACGTAAATACTACCAAAGCTGGCAGAATTTCTATCTAAGACAGCTGTCTTCTGGACATTTGTCCTCATTGGATTGACATGATTTGGTGAAAACTCTGAAATATTGGATTACACATTACTGTCTATCTTATTGACAATGGTCACCAGGACAAATACAGTAATCTTCCCATTGACCAAAACGCCAAAAATAAAAAATAAATACTGGCTTTACATGCACTTTAATAATCCTTTATTCTAAATAAAAAGAGGAGGCTACAAAACAAATGACTGTCCTGTGTTATATACATTAACAAAAGGTACATAGAAAATCCATTTTTAAATATGTTGTATTAACACAATAACATTATTTCCATCAAGCTGAATACTTTTACTTGAATATCCAGAAAGTCACTGAAAAGAAGGAATATATCGCCTCTGAGCTTCTGAGGCATGAAGTAGAGATGGCATAGTGAAATTAAGGAATGAAGTTCTACTTACAATTGCTGGTATCTATAGGCGGAAGTTAGCGTGGGAATGTTTAATCCAGACAATTTATCTTACTGCCGATCTAGTGATCATGTTTTGCAAAGAATTCTCCTCCATGAAGAAAATTTGAACTCAGTTGCCCTGGGGTTTTGTTATTGCTTTCTTTTGGAACCACACAGGTAGGATTTGTTAAAGACTGACTTGTGTCTTTTTTAACACAACTTAATGGGAAAGTAGAATGGTTTTAGGGCATTTTTAGTTTTCTTTTTTCGTTTTCTATATATCCTATATTTAAAGTGACTTTGCAGACACAGAAAAACCCATCCTACAAAAAACTAAATATCACATCACTCTAATCTCCACTCTCTTGCAGAGCTTTACAGGGGAATTGTATGAGATCAGTGGGCCTGTGCATAATATCCTAAGTTGGGCCCCAATGCACTGTGGTAAAGGGTGGAAAGTAGAATAGTAATGTGTCTTGCTTAGTGCGCCACGATGAATGGTGAGTGCAGCCACATTGCGTTAACAGTGGGAGGGGATTAAAGGGGCATGGTTAACTAAAACAAAAGCCTTCTGGTACCCAAAAAAATATAGTTCGATTTTTGTCCACGTGAAAGAGTCTCACAGACCTCAGCACAATCATAAAAAAAAAACTCTTCCATTACATATGATTTGTCTATACTGAAAATAGTCAGAGAGCTAACATTTTATCTGAGCCTACCTTACAAAAGAACTTCACTAAAATGGTCATGGACTGCTTACTAACCAGCAACTGGAGACAATGAACACTTTGGTGAGAAGGATGTCATTTACAATATAGTGTATATAGTGCAGGAATGAGAATGTATTCACAGTCCTCCCCATCCTCAGGCTTCATAGTCAACCCTCCTCCTCAGTCTTCACAGTCCCCCCATCCTCTGAATTCGCAGTCCCCCCATCCTCTGAATTCACAGTCCCCCCATCTTCTGGCTTCGCAGTCCCCCGTCTTCTGGCTTCACACTCTCCTCATCCTCTGGCTTCACACTCCCCTCATCCTCTGGCTTCACAACCTCCCATCCTCTGGCTTCACAGTCCCCCCATCCTTATCCAGACTCAGACACATCTCTCACAGCCATGTGTGACTTCTCTCTTCTGGGCTCCAGTGGATGACATCAGTTGCAAAGCTGTTTGTGAACTGATCCCAGGAAGATTTGTTCATCCCTATTCTGGATCGATCTCACTTACAAAGTGGTAGCATCTCCCAATTTTTTTTTCTTGACTGACCCCTTTAGGTTTTTCCAGGGTCCAGAAAAAAACAGCATAAGGGAATAATTTAGGTGTCAAAATCAAGCCGAATATTTAATAAAATGTATATACACTATATTACCAAAGGTATTGGTATGCCTGCCTTTACATGCACATGAACTTTAATGGCTTCTTAGTCTTATTTCTTTCGTTTCTGAGCATGCATAGTCTTGCTCTTCTGGTTTTATTCGGACGAAAACTGTACTAATTAAACGAAAATTGAACACTGTGCTTACATACCACACAAATTTTAAAGCCTGCACATCCAGTTTTTGTTGTTTGAAAATTTGGAATTGTCTATCGAAAAGCACCATACTAACGATCAGAAAGTCATTTGTCAGACAAAATTTTTCTTCTGATTTTCTGATCGTGGGTACTTTAAGGATCTGGATGCCATAGCTGGGGTAGAGTGAACTAGTGGTGATATATACAGTAGGTCCTATATCTTCAATATTTCTAATGTATTATGTAGTCTAGCCATTTGGGCAAGGTAGAAATGTATAATGCTTTGATTTTAAAGCTGTAATAAACCCAAAAACAAACATTTATTATATTGCAGCTAATCAATTCTTAGATGTGATTGCTGCAATGATCAGCTTTGATTTATTTATGTAAAACCTTTCTCTTACAAGAAGAAAAATGTTTGTTGCAACTGTTTATAAAGTGTGAGCTGCAGTTTGGCTTCAATTTGTTAGTTTACCTAAATCTGCTAGTATATCTAACCCCCCCCCTCCTGAATTACCAGTGTTGCTGTCCAAAGATGCCCCTGTTCTCCTTCCTCCAGAGTGGAGTCACCCTAATACAGGAGATGTGCCAGATAATCGAAATCAGAGGGAAAAAAGTAAAAAAAAAAAACATCACCACACCACATCTAAGGATTGGTAAGCTGCAATATAATACATTTTTGGTTTTCGGTTTAATACCACTTTAATGACAAAAAGCATAGAAAATTAGTAAAAATATTTTGAAATAATACAATCAAATAGAATTTTTACAATTTCACATTGGATTGGATCCAAAATAAAAATTTAAAGGGGTTGTAAAGGATTTTTTTTTTTTTCATAATAAGTATCCTTTACCTGCAGACATTCCTCTTTTCACTTTCTCGTTGCTCGTTTTTGCTCAGAAGTTGCTCTATTTCTTCTCTGTTCTGTTCACTTCCTGCTTGTCTGATTTTACTGAGCACCGTGAAGGTAGGGTTTACTGCGGTGGTCAGTAACGTGCTCGCCCCCTCCTGGGAACTACATCGGTGCGACAGACGCTCTCTACGTGTTAGAGACTTCAAGGAGGTGTGAATTACTGGGTGTGCCGCAATTCATACTGGGAAATGCAGTTCTTACATGAACGAACGCCGCTAACCAGGAAGTGAATGAGAGAACAGAAACTAGAATGCCGGAGGTGATATAGATGAAGGAACTTAATAGGTATTTACTATTTTTTTTTAACAGAATCATTACACTATTCTGTCTGTCTACCTTGCAGACATTAATTTTAGGCATTTTTTTTTTCCTTTACAACTCCTTTAAGCCTGAATGCCAATACAGTATATAGAACCACAATGACTTAGACATAACTGCGGTAACAAAATTCAGCAGACTGCCTATAAGATCTGCTATGAAATTGAATGTATTGATGACTGGAAGGAAGGTAAAAATCTCCAATGTTCAATGTGTTCAATGTGTTAACAAGGCCTATTGGGAGCGCACAATCAAAATGACTCAGTGGTAAGGACTGAATATTTCAAAGGTTTGGAGCCTTGCTCGTGTTCAATACCTACAAAATGTACTATTTCATTTAGTTTTAAAGTTTGCTCTATGTTTGTGGAGGTGGCGGGAAGCACGAGAACCTAAGATTTCCTGCCAGAAAATATTGACTTATGACTTATCACAAGAACTTATAATATGTGTATAACTCGGGTCAGGACTTTAATGCTCCTATGGGGATGGAACCAATGTAGTTATGCGATTTAAACATTGCGTGAAATATTGAAACTGTATGATTCTAATAAGTAAATAAATACATTTATTAAATAAGACTGACATGTTACAAGTGTCTTCCTGTGCCACCATTCTGATGTTTGCTCTCATTTCTTACCTAAAATATTTTTACAAAAATAATCTATTAAGTTTTATTTGCCACCTCTAAGAGCTCAAGAAAGCATTAACATTCCCTCGCTTTACATTCCCTTCACTTTATAGAATATTCCTTTTCCCATAAATGTCATCTTATTTGTCAACCATTCTTTACCTAATGCAGAACATGTAAGATCTGTATATTTGTGGCTAAGTGGATCAATTCAGTTCATCTAACAACTAACATAGAACATTCTAAATGGTCTTTTACTAAAATTGTGTAAAAGGTGGGGGGAAGTGTCCTGGCCAGACAGCTGTCTGTATTTTTTCTCTTCATTTATTTAGTTAACACTCTTGGTTTTTGTAACGTTTTGTGGACATTGCCTCTGGTAATTCCATTTTTTCCCATGGTAATTGGTGTTTATTGATATTAATAACTCTCCAAATCCTGTGCACTATATTTTTATAGATGTTTGTATGCTGGTGTTAATCATGTTTTTCTTATATATACGTTTTTCCGTGTGTTCTAATATGTTAAAAATTGTACGTGCCATGCTTTTTTTTTTCTGTTTCAGTGATGGATCAGGAACATAAAACATTTATCAAGTTTTGCTATCTAACAAGCACCTCATATTTACGTTTTCAGGCTTTACATTTTCTGAAATCGAAATCATAAGGTTTTTGGTTATGTTATTTGTAGGAATCCTATAATTACAACAACAAAAAAAACGATTGAAGGGTGTAGCCAGGTCATACAGCCAGAGCATGCACAGGAAAGCTTTGTCTTCTTGCTTGTTGACAGCTAGGGATGTGATTTGAGTTGAGCATGGGTTCAATGTGAACCCAGCTTGGTAATGGTTCAGGAAAATAGCAAACTAAAGCGACTCTTAGCTGCAATAGCAACCAATGCCAAAATTGCACTTCCTATCCTTGAAATTTAGTCAGGGGGCTTAGAATGACCAATAATAGGAGCTTTATTATGGCCAGCCTACTCACTATAAAAGGCAGATTCCCAGCAGCTCTCCCTTTCCCCCACCATTTTTCTTTGGTCTTTTATTTGTATTTTTTTATTTTATTTTTATTTAATTTCAGGCTTTATACAGAGATACAAATGTGCCTGCTAGTGCTACTTCCAATTCTGCTAATTCCTCCATAGCCCGGCAAACTGGCTTGCAGGAACCTGCAGAATTTGTTACAGCGGCAGAGACTGGAGCGGAGGAATGTAAGGTGAAGGCAGAACAGCAGTAAGGGAAAACTTCTTGCAGGTGCAGTTGTACTATTCCACTAGATGGCACTGCCCCACAGATACAAACCACTCGCTAACTAAGGTGACCAGATTTTTAAAATGAAATCCGGGGACATATTTTTTTTTTACTAGTAATGGCGGCAATCAGCGACTCTCTGCCCGTCGCCGCCCACCTCACTGCCTGTCAAGTCTTACTCTCCGGGCCCCCGGCTACTACTTAGTGGGGAGCGGAGAAAGATCACTCCGCCAGGGAAGGCAAGGAGATAAGCAGGAAGGGGCCTGGGACTTGAGCCTAGGCAGAAAAATATGTGAGCAGGGGTGGAACGGCATGCACCCAAAACTGAAGAAATATTCCCCTTGCTCCGACCAGCACATGATCATCAGAAAGGGGCACAGATAATGAAAAAAATACCCCCCCCTAAGCTAGTGGGAGCGGCAGAGTGGGGGTGTGTAATTCAGATTTTTTTTATTTTATTCTACACCGACTGTCTTTGAAATTGTCCCAGCCCCTGTTCAAATCCAATCCGGGGACAAAACCGGGGACAGACTTGGTCCGGGGACTGTCCCCGGAAACCGGGAATGTCTGGTTACCCTACTCTAGGGCCGCTTTACAAAGCTCTGGTGTCTGGGCCATTTTACCACACATCTGCTGTTGAAAGTACTGGTGTGGTCTGCAACCTTTGCTTGCAGCATATCATTAGTGGTAAAACTATCAGAAATGTGGGTACCACATGAATCTTCAAACAAAACCCAGTCAATGAAACAATGAAACAATATCATACTATTCCTCATTCCACACTTTCCACCTCCTTCCCCACAAGATTCTCCATCACTGCAACATCTTCAGCCTCAACTGATTTGGAGGAAAGTATTACAAAGTATCAGAGATTTATCTCTGTGTCCGTGTCACTGGACCATGCAGTCAGCAACAGGATCCACGTAACCACAGACACATGGTTCAGCAAGTATGGGCAGGGAAGCTACATCTCCTTCACATCACACTGAGTAAAATTGCTGATGGCTGTGAAGGATGTAGGATAGGGACACTGCTGGAATTAGTGGTGCCACCCTGTGTCTTGCACATTGATGTAGGTGGCAGAGTAGTCTACCCCCTCCTCCTCAATGGCCTTGTCCTTGACTCTTCAGGACCACCTTTTTTCCTCAAGCATCCTAGACCCTAGGCAACACACTGCCAAACAATTGGCAGCTGCTATGCCTATGAGACAAGAGCCACACTGAGCCAGAAATTCTGGCAGCAATTCTGGGGCAGGCTGAGAGATAGCTGCCATCTGCCAGTTTCGTCTGGTGACGTCATCTGGAGCGTCACGCTCCAGGTGACGTCATCTGGAGCGTCACGCTCCAGATGACGTCACCAGACGAAACCGGTCGAGCGGGATAGCATTCAGTCGCAAACACTCGCGAGACATCTATATTGATACGCCTGATTTTCGTTTGTTAAATGTGAGTACCTGACCTTTTTTGTTAACCACTTAAGCCCCGGACCATTTTGCAGCTAAATGCCCAGGCCAGGTTTTGCAATTCGGCACTGCGTCGCTTTAACAGACAATTGCGCGGTCGTGCGACGTGGCTCCCAAACAAAATTGGCGTCCTTTTTTCCCCACAAATAGAGCTTTCTTTTGTTGGTATTTGATCACCTCTGCGGTTTTTATTTTTTGCGCTATAAACAAAAATAGAGCGACAATTTTGAAAAAAATTCAATATTTTTTACTTTTTGCTATAATAAATATCCCCCAAAAACATATATAAAATTACTACTATTGGCGGCGATCAGCGATTTTTTTCGTGACTGCGACATTATGGCGGACACTTCGGACAATTTTGACACATTTTTGGGACCATTGTCATTTTCACAGCAAAAAATGCATTTAAATTGCATTGTTTATTGTGAAAATGACAGTTGCAGTTTGGGAGTTAACCACAGGGGGCGCTGTGGGGGTTAGTGTTCACTTAGTGTGTGTTTACAACTGTAGGGGGGTGTGGCTGTAGGACTGACGTCATCGATCGAGTCTCCCTTATAAAAGGGATCACTCGATCTATACGCCGCCACAGTGAAGCATGGGGAAGCCGTGTTTACATACGGCTCTCCCCGTGCTTCAGCTCTGGGGAGCGATCGCGACGGAGCGGCTATAAACGAATAGCCGCGCCGTCGTCCCGGATCGCTCCCCGAAGGAACCCGCCCGCCGCACGCAGCAGAGGGGGTCCCGATCGAACCCCCCACCCGCTAGAAGGCAAGGACGTATATATACGTCCTTCTGCCTGTCCGTGCCATTCTGCGGACGTAAATAGTCGTGCGGCGGGCATTAAGGGGTTAAATAAACTTTTATCAACTGTATTACACTATGTGGGCACTCTCTCTCTTTTGAGCTATATACCAGACTGAACGGGTCTAAACAAGTGGAGGTTTGCCAGAGAGCGACACAGGGCTAATACTGTGAAGGCCTTTCACCCCTTGAGAGTGCCTGGATCTGGTGAGTGAGGGACCCACCAGAGCATGAGAAGACGGAGCACTGAGTGAACACTGCCAACTGTATAATATTATATGAAGCACAAAGCACTTTTTTGCATGGACTGTTAAAACCAGCATCAGATATTATTCAAAATATTCACGGCACTGAGCACTTTAATTATTTATCTTTTAACTAGCACAGATTTTTTTACATAATCTATTACCAGCTCCTGTCCCCTTTCCTGGCCTGCAGCTGTGACCATTCCGAGCTCTTGTCACCTCTGCTGGTCTGTCAATATTACCAGGTCCTGCCACCTTTCCTGGCTTTCTGTTGCCAGCGTTGCCAACTCCTGTCACCTCACCTGGCTTGCCACCATTACCAGCTCCTGCCATATCTACTGGCCTGCCCCCATTGCAAGTGCCTGCCACCTCTCCTGACCTATTAAAGTATTTGTAACCCTAAAAAGAAATTGATCCTGTTCCCTTAAAGCGTGAATAACAGGACAGTGCTTGTGCTGTGATATTTGGCCCATTGTATTATATAAAATACCTGGCTGATCCTGCCTGGTTCTGCTCTCCCCCTGTAAACTGACCACGGTTTATCATGGCTGCTGAGCCCTAATACCATGGTCAATTTACCTGCCTCCATCATCCACAGCTCTCCTCCGTCCTCCCCCCCTTCTCTCCCTGCATGTCAGCTCTGATCCCATCTCGGCTCTCCCCTCCTGCTACACTAAAACTATGTTATGTTCATACCATAGCCTCTGTTAGATAACGATATGTGTCCACTCTATATGCTGTATAAAAAAATATGCAGATTTCTACCTTATTTCAGAGCACCTCCTGGCACTCAAGTGACTGCTTGCCTCTCTTTTTCTCCCATCTCATATCAGCGGGAGTTCTCGGCCCCTCCCACTGTAGCTGTCAGATTGGAAGAGGAGAAAGGTAAGCAGTCACGTAAGCGCCGGGAGGTGTTCTGAAATAAGGTAAAAATCTGCATATCTTTTGTACAGCATATACAGTGGGGCACATATTGTTATCTAACAGAGACTATGGTATGACCATCACATGGCTTTACAACTACTTTAAGTCTGTAATATTTTACGCAGGGTAAATCCTTCAAGTTTGTGGCCTATTCTGGTTCTCAGGCCATGTAAAAATGCTACAAATAATGTTTTTGCAGCTGTACTTCAACTGCAATTTTTTTTATATCTGTGCAGGATACATTTTGCTTTGTAACTCAAAGTTTGTGATCTATTCATGTGCTCCAGCATTGTAAAATTGGCCCACATACTGTTTCCAAAGCTGTACCTCAGCTCCAGGGCTGGTGCAAGGATTTTTGACACCCTAGGTGAAACCTAATTTTGCTGCCCCATTGGCTCCACCCCTGACTCCATCCCCTTTACCCTACCCATGTGACAGGAGGTAGCGCCATACAGGAAGCATCTGCTTCCTCTAGCGCTGGTTTCTGTTCTTCAATGCGCCTCTTACTACACCTCCGATCGAATGGAGCAGCTGCCTGGGACTGAGTTAGTTACATGCTGCAGCCTGCAGAGCATGCAGACACAGAGGGAAACCAGTGTCTGGCCGCCCCTAGGCAGCAGTGTGCCCTAGGCGGCTGCCTAGTTTGCCTAGTGGTAGCACTGCCCTGCTCAGCTCCAAAATATTTGCTGCAGGATAAATCATGCCCTGCGCTTCCAAGTTTGCAACCTGCACCAGTGCTCCAGCACACAAAAATATTTGTGACTATTCTTTCTCTGAAATAATACACTCATATTTATTTTAAGGTAAAATCTGCCTTTTATATTGCGGCCTAGTCCAGCTGTCTACATACTGCTCAGTGACTGTACAATATATGTGAATATTGTCTCTGAAATAGTACACTCTAATTTTAAATAAGGTTAAAACCTGCCTCGTCTCTCCTTCTTACATTGCAGCCCAACCAAGCTGCTTACATAATCTCCAGCCACTGTACAATAAGTGTGACTATTGACTGTTAAATAATACATTCTAATTTTGTTTCAGTTAAAAACTGCCTCATCTTTGCCTCTTACCATGCAGCCTAACCAATCCGCTTACATGATCTCCAATAAATATATAATGTGTGCAGCAATTATTTGTAAAATTATCCACTCTAATCTGTTCTTCAGTATAAAAACCACCTTGTCTTTCCTCTTATTTTGTGGCCTAAAAAACTTGCTTACAAAGTCCCCAGCCACTGTACAATGTTTGCTTATTTCTCTGAAAAAATACACTTTCATTTTTATTTTAAAGAAAAAAAATCCCTCATCTCTCCCTTTTACATTTTGGCCCAGTCATGGTGCTTACATACTGCCTAGCCACTATTCAAAATGTGTGGCAATTGTCTCCAATATTTTAGGCTGTCAATTTTAATTATTGATAAAACCTGCCTCATTTATACCTCTTAAACTCTAACCTTACCTACATCTTGGATATATTTTACTTCTGATCAAGTTTAATACCGAATGTAGCCTTATGCAGTGATGAAAAAAACATACCTGGGTTTGGTTTGAGCAGGGATTGCTGAGTATGACTAAAGTAAGGGTGCTACATCCAAACCCCATTGAAGTCAATAAAAGTGTTAGGCTAGGCATTGTCTGAAAAATGTCACGTTTGGCTGGGAGTAGCGATTTTAGTGATGCCTACAGTACACATTAAAAATGCAAAACTGCACTAAAAAAACATGCATGGGAATGCATTGACCCTGTCTTTGAAGCAGGACACCTGTAGGATGTACACAACATACACAACATACTACAATAAGGGATTACCATAGAAAAAAGCATGTTTTAATATCAGGCCCCTATCATAGATGAGAGCCTGGTATGGATGTTAATGGTCATGTCCATATATGGCCAATGACATCACCCAGGATACCCCAACCTATTTGTATATATCAGCTGTCATCATTCAGACCTGTCATTTGTCAGGAGCAAATCAATGGGACCAGATGTGTGTCACCGGGCAGTGTTTTTTTCTTTCAGTAGATATAAGGCATCATGAGCATGGATTTACATTATTGGATGACATGATCATTAGTGAATGTACATCGGGGGTTGGCAAGCTGTCAATTGTGATCGACCAGTCAACCACGAGGGGCTGACAGGTGGAACGCAAGCATGGCTCTGCTTCCCCCTAGCCTCCGCCACTCTAGTGTTTGCTGCAGAGTGGAGAGCGGGAGGTGGGAGCTGGATGGGGGGCAATAATTTATGTTATTTTAGAGCATAAGGAAAACCACAAACTCATATGAATGCCCTCTAGTGGACAGATAGGCTCTCCACATTTCCAACAGTACCAAAGGAAGTGAGCGAAATTGTCAAAATCTTTATATTAAATATTATGTAACTTGATATTTGGGAATGTAGTGTACTCTTGGACATACTTATCTTAACTTATCTTAATTTAAATTTTTGTTAATTAGAATCCGGGGAGATCCGGCTTTGGGCCTTGTGATCCCGGTTGGTGGGCACATGTGGTATTACTAGACAGACTCATATCTGCATTAAGTTCCACTGCCTCTAATCAATTTTGGAGGTAGGGAATCTTTCTTTTGGGAACTAAAACTTGCTCGGTGAGTGCAATTATGACATTTTGCTTAATTTGTTATAAATATTATCTGGCAATATGGATACAATGTTCAAATTGTAGATGTCTAGATTTCTTATGTTGTTTTTGTTTATCTCATTCGTTTTTTTAATCACGCATTTTTACTGATGAAGCCAGAACAGTGAAACATGTTGAATTACAAATGTGATGAATAAAATTCTCCTCTGCTTGGTGACGGTGTATGGCAACAAATGGTTGTATAAATGTTTTAAAGCAATTTTGTAAAAAATACATTTTGCAATTTTTTTAAATAAATGTTTGTGTACTGATCTGTCTCTTCACCTGAAAAAGTCCCTTTTCCTAACCCCACTTGCTACCTGCTTTGGTAATATAGTGTACATAATAGTGTACAGGGCAGGACTTAGGGTGGTGGGGGCCCCTGGGCTTGAGTCACTTTCGGGCCCTACCTTCTATACATTACTTTAAATAGAACAAAATTATACATACACAAGCTATGTATTAAAGCTACACAATTCTGGATAAACTGAAAATAAAATAGAGATCACGATTCTGAAGTAAACCCCGGACGATTTTTGCAGTTTTTCAATTATTAAGTTATAACAGCTCATCGCAATGCAATACATATATATCTATATCCCTCAAAAACGAGGCCTGCAAATACCTTTTTTAGGATGGTTTCGTTCTCAGTATTTCCGGGTATCTCAAGCGCCATTCATACTGCTGTTATGTGATTCAAATTATGATGTCGCTTCCACCCTTACTGTGTCCCTGTCAGTAATCTCGCGCATGCGCCGTTGCGCTATAAGTATTCGTTGCTGTGTCTGCGGCTGCTGTTTTCTTTCACTCCCCTTTTGTGACGTCTTCTTTAGTCACACGGGGGAGTATCAGGAAGAGTGGAAGGAGATAAACACGTGAGACTTCTCCTCTTTGCTGGACAGAGGAGAAGTTCTCACTGACTGCATTCCGGCAAGCTTTAAATGCCGGTTTAGAGGGGCTAATGTGCACAAGCGTGGTGACGTCATGCAAATGATCAGCTGCCTGTGTTATGGGCTATTTTGTAAGACAATGTTGTGTCTGAGGGTTTACATTACAACCACTTTAAATAACTGGCATATTATTGAAAAAACTTAAACGTAAGGGGCCCCCTATTGGGCGGGGCCCATGGGCTTGAGCCCAGTCAAACCCAATGGTTAGTCCAGGCCCTGCAAGTGTATATGCATACATTGAAACTCTGGCAGCTAGAAGGGGATGAAGAACAATTGTACACCTGTACACGTATATGTGTGAGGTCTCCACAGAACAAATCTTGTGTTTTTTCGTCAGAATCTTTTCGCCAGCCTCTGCCAGCAAGATCTTGTGTATAAACTTTAGTAAGTTATTACATCCAATGTGCAAGAGGCCTAAGGCATGCTTAGCCCTTAAAAGTCGCCCGCTGAAGCTAAGTTCAAGTCTTCCACTCTTTTTTAAATCCAACTAGTCTTCCACTCTTAAACAATCCCTTAATCACTGGTGGTCAGTAACATTTTAAAAAACTTACCTCCATCATTGGTGCTCATTGGCACATTAAATCCTAGCCCCCCCCACCCCCAATAGTCCCACAGCACTGGTGGTCAGTGACATTGTATACCCCCAACTCACCTTGAATCACAACTTTCTTATGCTCCAGCCTAGAGGATTTAATGAATAGATTCATTCATTATAGCACCAGGACAGTGGAAACACCCACAAAATGGCCCCATTTTGCAAATCAAACACTCCAAGGAATTTTCTGAAAGGCATAGTGAGTCTTTTGAACATGTTGTTTTTGTCATAAGTTTTTGGAAAATGCAGGAAGGACATTTTTTTTTCTTTACACAAAGTTCTCAATTAATAAGATATTTCTGACACACATCATTGGCATACTTAGAATTACACCCCAAAACACATTCCTCTACTTCTCCTGAGTATGGTGATACCACATATGGTCAATAAACATGATAGGGTTAGTACAGGCAGCATTCAGTGGCAACATTAAACTGGTGTGGCAGTGATCACTGTTTCTAGCTTACACTGGTCTGGTGACACTGGGGACTAGTGTTTCAGCAATCAGGAACACTGCTACTGACTTACACTGTTCTGGTGACACTGGGACTAGTGTGGCAACAATCAGGAACACTGTTTCTGTCTTACACTGGTTTTATGACCCTGGAACTGATGTGGAGGTGATTAGGCACCCCAAAGCACAATGTTGAGGGCAAGCAGGCTGGTATAGTTCAGGAAGGGGGGGGGGTGCTTGCTCGTCTCCCCTTTCCTGGCCTGCCAGGCTGCTTGTTTGGATAAGGGTCTGTAATGGATTTTGGGGGGACCCATTGCCGTTTTTTTTCTTAATTCTGTCATAGGGTTCCCCATAACCACTTTAATACACTGTATTATATACTCTGCACTGCACTATATACTCTGCACTGTGTTATATACACTACACTGACTGCACTATTTACTCTGTACTGCGTTATATACACTACAGTGACTGCACTATATACTCTGCAATGTATTATATATACTACACTCATGGCACTATATACTCTGCACTGTTTTATATATACTACACTGACTGCACTATATACTCTGCACTGCATTATATACACTACACAGACAGCACTATATACTCTGCACTGTATTATATACAATACACTAACTGCACTGTATTATATATTCTACACTGACTGCACTATATACTCTACACTGTATGATTATATACACTACACTGACTGCATGCTCAATCCACTAACCTGCCTAATCTCTCTCCATTCATAAACATGGCCGCCGTGTAAGCAGCCTTATATAATGTGGGGCTTGGACTTAGCCCCAGAGACATGATTTGGCACAAGGAGTAACATTTTTAACCTGTACAAAATGAAGGCAACATTTTGTTCAAATAAAATTGTAATGGCAGTGGCATCAGGAGGGGTGGCAGCTGACCGGTGCTACAGCCCAGAGTGGGCCTCTAAAAAGCCTTGGGTCTCGTATTGCTTGTTCAGAATTATTAGCCCTAAGTCCCAAGGCCTGGGGTTGGCTGGGAACTCAATGCTATACAGGGCCGGACTGCCCTGGATCCACTTTGCAGGGAAGATCCTGGGCATGCAAGGGCTGCCTCTGAAGGGAAGGAAGGCAAGCGCCACTGGATTACACAGAGCGGGATCTCCTGCTTACCCAGCTATGTGAAGTACCGCCTCCTGGAATAGCTTCTGTGTGACAAACCTAAAATTTTGGGCTTAATAAATACAACAATGGAATGAAGCACTTTTGCATGAGAAGGTCTAACCCAGATACTAGCAAGTCATTTTAAAAGGCATTAATGTGTTGTCAAAAAAAGATGGTGAATGTGCTTTGTAAGGTTAATGCATCTTTGGTGTAGTTGGGGGAGCATCTTGGGGAATCTTACATTAAGCCCTGTATAAATATACCCTTTTACCCTTATACTGAAATAGCTTCCTCTTTCTGTATTCATAATGCAGAGGGTGCTTGTCCTCAGCTGTATTTCATGTACTATTGAAAAACAGACCTAATCACCTATGGTAGCCAAAATGCTACAGGGAAATATGTTTTATGTGTGACTGGCACATCTTCCTATAAATAGACCATGAATATTGAGCTAAAAACATTATGTTCATGAGTGCTTCCATTTATAAATTCATCATATTAAAATACATGCAAACGCTTTCATTTCAGTTTTAACAAGATCATGTCAGAAATAAAATCATTCCCTATGGACAGAAGTACAAACAAGCATCAAGTAAACTATTATGAAAAATAGTATCTCAATTTATTTATGTGAAGAAAAAAAAAAGTCTTAATCTTCCAAAATTATCTGAAAACTGTAGTGGCTCGCTATAAGCTATTAGCCAGTGGTTGTCACTCATTTGACTGGAGTTGGTTTACTGAAGACGATGAGGCTGTTCACTTACCAAAGTGAAGGTTCACTTAGTTAAGTGGAGAAGATAAACTGGGTAAAATCAATCATCCACACACGTTTAAGCAAAAATCCTATTTATTTTTAGTTCCCTTTCATATGATTCGATATTTAAAGTGAACACAGCTTCACCTTATATATTTTTCTATGTTAACTGTCTCTACTGCTTTAGTATATAAACCTCATATATATTGCAAGAAGAGCAGTAACTTAACCACTTGCTTACTGGGCACATAAACCCCCTTCGTGCCCAGGCAAAATTTCAGCTTCCGGCACTGCATCGCTTTAACTGACAATTGCGCGGTCGAGCGACGTGGCTCCCAAACAAAATTGACGTCCTTTTTTCCCCACAAATAGAGCTTTATTTTGGTGGTATTTGATCACCTCTGCGGTTTTTATTTTTTGCGCTATAAACAAAAAAAGAGCGACAATTTAAAAAATATATATATATTTTTTACTTGTTGCTATAAAAAATATCCCAATTTTTTTTAAAAAAACAATTTTTTTCTCAGTTAGGGCCGATACGTATTTTTCAACGGATTTTTGTAATAAAAAAAAAAAATCGCAATAAGCGACTGGTTTGCGCAAAAGTTATAGCGCCTACAAAATGGGGAACAGAATTATGATTTTTTTTATTTTTTTTTTTTTACTAGTAATGGCAGCGATCTGCGATTTGTATTGGGACTGCGATATTGCGGCGGACGTATCGGACACTTTTGACACAAATTTGGGACCATTCACATTTATACAGCGATCAGTGCTATAAAAATGCACTAATTACTGTATAAATGTGACTGGCAGGGAAGGGGTTAACACTAGGGGGTGAGGAAGGGGTTAAATGTGTATCCTGGGTGTGTTCTAACTGTGTGGGGGGAGGGGGGTGACTGGGGGAGGTGACCGATGCTGTGTCCCTATGTACAAGGGACACAGATCGGTCTCCTCTGACAACACGTGGAGCTCTGTGTTTACACACAGAGCTCCACGTCCCTGCTGTGTTACCGACGATCGCGTGTACCCGGCGGACATCGCGGCCGCCAGGTACACGCATCGGCTCGTCAGCGATGCGCCGGGACAGTGTTTACCCGCTGCGCGCCCCCCAGAGGCGCGCGCGGGTAATGCACTTTAAATGACGTCCAAAGACGTCCACCCGGCACTTGAGAGCCGCGCTGTTGACGTCTTTTGTCAATAGCGCGGGTCTCAAGTGGTTAAAGTGGTAGTACATTTCCATCTCTGATTTGTACCTATAGGTAAGCCTATAATAAAACTTACCAATAGGTATTGTAAATATCTCCTAAATGTGCACCGTTTAGGAAATATTTACTATATTTGCAACCAATGACATCATCAGCGCATGTGCTCTGAAGGAACGGCCATCCGGGACGTTCGTTTAGAGCTCTGTGCCGTAAACAGCGGCTCCCCCACGGATGTGCGGGGGGGACGTCATCGTGGCTCCTGCCAATCATACAGCCAGAATCTATGGACCCCGGAAGAAAGACGGGTGAAGATGGAAGCGGCCTCTTGCAGTGACATTGCATCGCTGGAATGCTTTGTTTTCAGGTAAGTTTCACATAATGTGCTAGTATGTGATGCATATTAGCACATTATGCCTTTACCTTGCAGGTAAGAAAAAAAACTCGCCCAGTGGTTTACAACCACTTTAAAGCCTTGTGAAGTAATGTAGAAAGTGAAACGTGCATATATCATTTGTAAATATGGCTACCCCATATACCGTATTTATCGGTGTATACCTTGCACTTTTTCCCCCTTAAAATCAGGGCAAAATCGCGGGTGCGCGATATACACCGATACTGCTGTTCCCAGGTGCCGCCGAAATAGACCGAGCCGAGTGTACTGCGCACTTGGCTAGGCTCGGCCAAGCTCAGCTCCGCCCGCAGCCACGCGAGTGAAGTCGAGACAAGCCGAGAGGAGCCGAACACACAGGAAATCCGACTCCTCTCGGCGCCAAATGCAAAAAACAAATACCGCTGCAACCCCCGGGCAAGGTGCGGATGGACGGACCCCGCAAGGAAGCCGCAGACGGACACCTCCAAAGCCGCAGACGGACACCCACAAGGCTGGACGGACCCCGCGCAAGGCCGCAGATGGACGCCGGACAAGGCCGCCGATTGACGCAGAGCAAAAATTTAAGTTTTTTTTTCCCTTAAACTACCTTTCTAGGTTAGGGGTGCGCATTATACGCCGGCGCGCGGTATACCCCGATAAATACGGCATATTTCATTAGAAATTACAAGGTCTGTTTTCTAAAACATTAACACATAATGGAGATGATTTGCTAAAGGCAAATAGACTGTGCACTTTGCATGTGCAGTTGCTTCACAGCTGAGTAAATGAGGTAAAGCTTCATTTTACAAAAACTACCCAATCAGATTCAAGGAAGATAAAAAAAATTGTTTTGCATGCACATGGATGATGGAAGTCAGCAGAACTTCCACTCATTTACTAAGTTCAGTAGCAACTGCTCTTACAAAGTGTACAGTCTATTTACTAATAGTAAATAAACCCCAATGATCAAACCAAGACATAGCAGACTAATCAGGTGCATTTAAAGGTTGTCACCTTAGCACACAGTGCAAGATCAATTATTTTACTGGGCAATGTATATAATTCATGTGCATAGCACCAAAATATTCCGTAAAGCTCAATGAAATTCAAATCAGTCCATCCTTTGAAGGATTTCACAATCTAATCTAAAATCAAAGACAGAGGGCAATTACCTAACTGATAAATTCTACGGTGGAAGACAAAATAAGCACTCAGGAAATATATAGAAATTCATGTAGATCGCATTCCCATTGGAAATTAAACTCAGAATCTGTAAGGCCTTAATAAGTCAAAGAACTGCCCATAGCTGTATTTGACAAAATTCAGCCTGTACAGTAGACTACTATATCCCAAAGTGTTAATGTGTGATGTCAGAACCAAGCTTTAAGGAGGTGTACCTTTGTGCTGCTGAAGGTCATTGCAGTGTTGACCTACATTATTGCATGTGGGTCATCATTTCCCCTAGCAATAGGATATTTTGCAGTATGGTCTGTACAATGTCAAATGTGATACCACTGTTTGTTTTTTGTTTTTCTTTTTTGTAGTATATGTTTTTATGCTATGAAGGAGTCTTTGCCTATGAATGGCCATCTGTGAGTACCTTGAAACTAGTCATCCAGGAAGATAGATGTGAAAAGTAACAAGTGAGACACACGTCCTTTGATGTGGCACCACATCTAAGAATACATATAGAAAACAATGAGAAATAGTTGAATGGATTATAAAGGTTGCCACCTTTAACCCCAAATGTAGGAAATTAGTATTCCAAATGCATACACAATACAAAAGTTGTTTAACAACATCAATGAGCTAAAATATCTATAGCATAAAAAAACACATAAATCCCACATTTATTAGACATTATGGACTACATTCCCCATAGAAATGGGAACAATGGTCTGAATGTGCTGAAACTTATATTGAGTGGCCCAATATAAATCTAACACATACTGTGGGGCAGATCCACAGACATCTGTGCCGGGCGCAGCGTATCTAAGATACGCTACGCCGCCGTAACTTATCTTTTTTAGTTTGAATCCTCAAAGAAATTGCGCCGTAAGTTACGGCGGTGTAGTGTATCTCTCGCGGCGTAAGGGCGCAGAATTCAAATGGCTGTGATGGGGGCGTGTTTTATGTTAATACGTCGTGACCCAACGTAAACAACGTTTTTTTTAACTGCGCATGCACCATCCCTGGGGGTATCCCAGTGCGCATGCTCGAAATTAAACCGGAACCCGCCAATGCTTACGACGGTGATGTCATTCTACGCAAATTTCTATTTGCGAACGACTTACGCAAACGTTGCAAAAAATTTAAAATTGTACGCGGGAAGGACGGCCATACTTAACATTGAGTACGCCTCAGTATAGCAGCTTTAACTATATGCCAGAAAAAGCCGAACGCAAACGACGGAAAAAAATGTGCCGGCCGGACATACGTTCGTGGATCGCCGTAAATAGCTAATTTGCATACTCGACGCGGATTTCGACGGAAACGCCACCTAGCGGCTGCCGAAAAATGTCATCTTAGATCCGACGGTGTACTATGACGTACGCCTGTCGGATTCAAAACAATGATACGGCGCCGGAATTTATTTACGCCGGCGTATCAATAGATACCAATCCACATGAGTGAACCTTGTATTTGGCCCCACATATGGAAGAACTTGCATCACATTCATATACCTATGTGTTAGATTAATATTGGGCCACTCAATACAGGTGTCAGCACACTCGGACCGTTATCCTCATTTCTATGGGAATGTATTCTATAATGTCTGATGACATTGGGATTTATGTGTTTTTATGCTATGGATATTTTAGCTAATTAATGTTGTTAATAAACTATTATATTTTATATACTTTTGGAGTACTAATTTCCTACATTTCTGGTTAAAGGTGGCAACCTTTGAAGTCCATTCAACACTTTCTTTTTATTTTTTATCCGATCGTGGATTATATTTAAGAGAAAAAGACTGGTTTATGCACTGATGAATGTTATGGTTACACAATTGACATATTGATTTGGATATACACATGAAATTATTTTTTTTGTTGGCACACTTTATATGAAGTTGTGTATTAAACACCTAGGGGTTGATTTACTAAATCTGGAGAGTGCAAATCAGCTTCCATTTAAAAAAATAAATAAATTGTCAAAGCTTAATTGAAAAAGCTGATGTTAGACGCTGATTGGCTACCATGCATAGCTACACCAGATTTTGCACTCTCCAGTTTTAGTAAATCAACTTCTTTGTAAATATAAGTGTGATATGATTTAGTTAAATTTTTTGAGGCATGTAACCCTTTTGGATTTGACACTTTAGGTGATTAGTACTTTAAAGGGCTGCTATATTATATATGTAATAACAGATCACTTATACTAGTTCACGTTCACAAGCTGTCTTACATGTGCCACTTTAAATATGAGATACAAATGTGAGCTGAAATCTTTCAAACCTTTAGTATTTGTATATTTTTTTATTTTATATTTTTAATATGAGGTTCCTGTTATTCTGTTTGCTGTTCTTTAAACTCTTTGTTCTGTGGGGGTTGCCAATGCATGCATGTTGATTATATACTCTACTGTAAAACACTACAAAATATATTGGAGCTTTATAATATAACGATATACTGTATATAAATGATATTAAATAAATATATATGATACTGCAGAAGCCTCTCACTGCCAACCAGTTTGTCAGCTTGAACATTTTTTATTACAAGGATGTAAAATTAAGAAGCATCTGTAATGATTTTAGGTCTTTTTAAATGGTTTTACATGGTTGTGCTAAAAAGGATTTCTAAAAATAGCTTTGTGTGGAAGTAGGCCTCTTAATTTCAGTTAGTTATGCTGCGTTCCTTTATGTTGGCCAGGCATGTAAAGGTTGTTATCTTTGTCACAGTGATTATAATTAGGAATAAGGATAAAGAAGTAGTCAGCTTTATTAATAGGAAAATGTGAAACCTTTCCAGCATAGTTATGAATGTTTTTTAAATTGGTGAATTCATTTTTTAATTTTGCTCTTTAAATGATTTAAAAAGAAAACGTAAAAAAGGCAAAATAAAAAACAGACAAGCCCACCAAACATCCTTAGTAGATTTCTTTACCTTTCCACACTGCCTCATAGTGAATCTTTTCCAAGTTCTCGTTCTTTGAATACTGCACATTTCAAGTATTGAAAGGAAATGTACTTTCAACAGCTTTTTTGGTGCTCAGAGGTTGAAAAGCTTTGGCCTGGCTTAGCCCAGAGAACAAACACACATAGAAACACAGTTAAATAATAACGTATTACTATTTACATTCACCTCGGGTCATTATTTCAATAAATGGTGCATAGGGCAGCTGACAGGAAACCAATACCTTTTTTTAACTGTCAGCACTTGCAAAGAGGAAGGAAAAGCTTGGAGCTTTTTTTAACTATGAGGACCATAAAAAAGCATTCTGCCAGGCCTGAGGGATGAGGAGTCTGGAGGATCCCAAGAGGGCTTCTGGTTGCCCCTTCCTTCTTCTCACCCTGTTTGCCAGAATCCTTTTAACCATTTCTGTGACTGGAAGGGGGTGATTGAAAACAGCTAGCCAACCGTGGTTTTTGTTAAAAACCTTGTCGGCATTGAACAAGTTAAACCTCTCTTCTTCTGAGGGATTGCAAAACCTTTCATGCATGTGAGAGAAAAAAAACACTCCAAGTCTTCTCACTTAGATCGATAAAATGTTATTTTTACACGAACAGGAGCACTGATTTATCAAAGTTTCCCGAACTTTTGCACTCAGGCAATGAAGCAAGCTACCGATATTCTCTGTGGAAGCCAACACAGTGCTAAGTCAAGTGTTACACTTGAGTATTTGATATATATATATATATATATATATATATATATATATATATATATATATATATATATATAATTGTATTATTATATTATTGTATTACAGTATATATTTAATAGTATACACTTAGTCAAATAAAAAAAATGTAAACTGTAGGTTTTACATTAAATTCAAGATACCTATAAGTTTAATCAACTGTTATAAATTATGTATTTGGGGAAGACACAGTAAGAAAGCTATAGTTAATCACCCCAGGAAAAATATCCTGTTTTAAGATTCATATTTTAAATGTTTTACATCACTAATACCTTTAGCTTAATTTTCTATCAAAGTAAAAAAAAAAAAAAAAAGTTAACGTATATAATATGTAGTAGTGAATTTCTTGCAAAAATATGCCATACTAGCTCCATTAGATCACAAGCTTCACCTTTTCTGTAACTTTTCTCGCTGCATTGCCTCTCTCCAGAAGGCCTGCTGTGGTACAAAACACTTGCTGCTTTCTGTTGGAGTAACAAGGCTTCTGCATCATTTCCTTTTAAGAATTAATAAAAGTATTTATTTTCTGCTGTGTCCATAGAAACAGTCTACCTTTGACAGCAGTGTTATGATGGACACCATTGTAGAAAGCTATTATTTAGGTTCTCTAAGCTGTATATTCTCATGATGTTAATTATTGCCAGTTGTTTGAGAGAATGGCATAAATAGATTGATAATTTTCACATAGCAATGTGTGAAATATGATAGGAATGTGTTTTGGAGCCAGTTATGTCAGTTAAAATATGGCTGAATTACTGTTTAACTGCATTATACAATGTACAAAATAAATCAATTTGGATAGCAAGCACTTCAACATAGAAAATTAGCAATAGCTTACTATTGATAAAAAATTAAATAGTTGTCAAAATACTATTAGAATTGCTTACAATTTACAATACAACAACTTACAAATTACAATACAAACATTTTCAAATTACAGTACAAAAATCTTACAGTTTTCAAAACAAAAGTGGGTAACAAGAGATAGTTTTTATGTTGTCTTACTTGAAACAACTTATCAGGACTGTGGAAAAATGTAATTACATTTTTTATTTTTTTATGGTCTCCTTACTACAGAACATTCATGAAAAATTGCATTTTAGCAGTATTATCTACATTTCATACTTAGCTTTGTAAAGTAAGTGAACTGTGGTGAAAAGGGACTTGCCTCATCTACTATATGTTGTTGATTGCAGCTCAGCATGTCTGAATGTCAAACTGATTAGACAACTTAATATTCCTTATATGCTGGTCAAGTGTGGATGATGTTCGCACACCTCTTTTTCCACTGGACAGATTCTCCCAAGTGAGGAAAACTGGACAGTTTGATGCATCAGATATGTATATATATATATATATATATATATATATATATATATATATATATATATATATATATATTTGTATACATAATCAATATAATTTAAGTACTAGAGTCAATAAATACAAAAAAAAGTCAGGGTAGAAATATATGAACTGCTGTAGCAAGCAGGGGGTCAGAGGTCACCTGAGGTCTGACAGTCGCTTGCTTGTCAACTGCTTGACTGCACAAACTGGGATTGATTTACTAAAGAACATAAATTGTGCTCAAGTAACCAATGAGGTTAAGGAGAAATAAAAAAAAAACAGGATAGAAGTTAATACAGTTTTCACCTATAAATTCAGCTAAGTGATAATGTACAGTACATTTCAAATTGAAAAAATCTCTGTTACACGAGTAAATTAACTCCATTGTCTTGTGGCCTTATTTGACGATAGATGATGGCCATAGATGTGTATAAATGTGGTGGTTATCAGGTTAGTGAAGTCATGTTATAGAGAGGCAGCAACTCTTTCTAAGGCTCCATGCACACTGGCGTAAAAATCAGGAGTTTTGTGTTTTGCCTGTAGAAGCAACTCAATGTTATCCTATGTGTCCATACACATTAGGACGTTTACAGGAATATTTTGAGATCAACATTTAGGCTCCATGCACACTGGCGTCGAAAATGGTGCTTCTACGGAGTTTTGTATTCTGCCTGTAGAAGCAACTCAATGTTGTCCTATATGTCCATGCTCATTTTGAGATCAATGTTATATTTTGAGATCAACGTTAGAGGCAGGAAAGAAAACCTCATTCACGTCTCTGATTGGAGCTCACTGGCAGAAAAAACTTAAAACTCTCCCAAACGCATCTAAACTTTCTACAAAATATGCTCTATATGAGCGTTTTTGAGCGTTTTTTTACTCCAATGAGAACATACGTTTTTTTAAGCCCAGTATGCATGAAGCCTTAGGCCCCGTACACACGACCGAGTTTCTCGGCAGAATTCAGCCAGAAACTCGATGGGAGCCGTATTCTGCCGAGGAAACCGGTCGTGTGTACACTTTTGACCTGTCAGGAATGCTGGTAGATCAGACTGTGTGACCGCACAGAGGAACCAAACAAGGTGAGTAGTGAAATAAAAGGTGTTTATTTACAAATGTGTGAACCACCAGTGCACAATAAAATGACAAAGAGTATGTACAAATAAAGGGGAATACCGTATTCATAAACGAGCCAAGCCAAGGTCATACACATGGGAGGTCAGTAGATGGGTAAGGTTGGGGACAGGAATCAGGACACAGGGAGGACAAGTCCAGGCAAGGATCAGGATCAGGTCCCCCCCCCCAAAGGATCAGTACCCCCCCCCCAAAGGAGCGGCCTCCGGACGCTCCAATTAGATGTTGCTGGGGGAAGTCCGTGGTGTCAAGCTGGGCAGCAGATAAAGTCACATCAGGTTGGGCCGGATGAAAGTCCATGACTTTTAACAGGGCAAAGTGCAGCTCAAGCTGGGCAGCGGGTACAGAAATCTTAAGTTGGGCAAAAAGTACATCAAGCTGGGATGCAGATAGGGGCAAATCAAGCTGGGCAGCAGACTCCGGGTCGTCGAGCTGGGCAGCAAACTCCGGGTCGTCGAGCTGGGCAGCAAACTCCGGGTCGTCGAGCTGGGCAGCAAACTCCGGGTCGTCGAGCTGGGCAGCAAACCCTGGGTCGTCGAGCTGGGCAGCAAACTCCGGGTCGTCGAGCTGGGCAGCAAACTCTGGGTCGTCGAGCTGGGCAGCAAACTCCGGGTCGTCGAGCTGGGCAGCAGGCTCCGGGTCGTCGAGCTGGGCAGCAGGCTCCGGGTCGTCGAGCTGGGCAGCAAACTCCGGGTCGTCGAGCTGGGCAGCGGGCAGGGACACCTCAGACTGGGCAGCAGATGGGACTGAAACAGGCAGGGCAGATAGGACTGAAACAGGCAGGGCAGATGGGACTGAAACAGGCAGGGCAGATGGGACTGAAACTTCAGGCTGGCAAACTGCACAGCAACTTCAGGCTGGCAAACTGGCACAGCAACTTCAGGCTGGCAAACTGGCACAGCAACTTCAGGCTGGCAAACTGGCACAGCAACTTCAGGCTGGCAAACTGGCACAGCAACTTCAGGCTGGCAAACTGGCACAGCAACTTCAGGCTGGCAAACTGGCACAGCAACTTTAGGCTGGCAAACTGGCACAGGAACTTTAGGCTGGCATACAGGATCAGGCTGGCAAACTTGCCGCATAGCAGGTAGAGGTTTGGCAGAATCAGGTTCAGCTGGCATGCAAGCAGACTGGAGCAGGTTGGTTGGTGTGGAGACAGGTTGGGTTACTGGCAGGATCATCTTGGTTGGGAAAAACTTTCGTTTTTTCTTGGGCTTAGCCACAGAAGCTCTGTAGGTAAGGGGTGCAGCGGACTGGAAAGGAGGATTGGGATATGGCAGAGTAGAGGGAACAGTAGCTGGAGGAAGTTTTTGTGGGTTAGTAGGCGGCTGAGAAGAGACAGGTGGGTTGTATGCAGGATAGGTACAGGGAGCAGAGACTGGATATTGGTATCTGGTGGGAAGCAGTGTATACTGAGCTTCGACTGGGGTTGCCATTGGTGATGGACAGATGGATCTTTGGGAAGGTGAGTGGTTAATGGCAGGGCTGGAAACGGTGGTGGTTTGGCAGAAATCAGGAGATCTGACCATGCCTGCAGCACAGGCTGAACAAAAGCAGGTTCACACACACCTTGCCTAATCAGAGCCTGCACAGAACAAATGCACTCAGACAACTTTTGCTGGGGACAGGAGGAATAATGCTCATCAAAAGACGCTGGATCATCCTCTAATAACCACACCAGGGATTCAACTTGGTCATGACTGAAGGGGGGAGAGAAATCGTCACTGCCATCAGGAATAAATGACAGAGCTGGCTTTACACACAACCGAATTAATGCCTGAACATCATTGAAAGTTATGCAACCCTGATCCACCCAGGAATGAGCTGATCGGATAGTTTCCATCAGCTGGTCACTAGTCCACCCCTCCAGAACCTGGCGACAATACTCCTCATCCTCCTCTGCCAGCAGAGAATAGTAAATGATTTCATTGAAATCCATCTTTAGAGCCACACACTACACCAGTATGATTCCTCAAAGCAATCACGTCTGATCAAGGGAGGGCCCTGGTATACTGTCAGGAATGCTGGTAGATCAGACTGTGTGACCGCACAGAGGAACCAAACAAGGTGAGTAGTGAAATAAAAGGTGTTTATTTACAAATGTGTGAACCACCAGTGCACAATAAAATGACAAAGAGTATGTACAAATAAAGGGGAATACCGTATTCATAAACGAGCCAAGCCAAGGTCATACACATGGGAGGTCAGTAGATGGGTAAGGATGGGGACAGGAATCAGGACACAGGGAGGACAAGTCCAGGCAAGGATCAGGATCAGGTCCAGAAATCAGGGTCAACTACAAGCTCAGGTCCAGGAGGTATGACGATACCAGGGCGAGGAGTGATTACACACGCCGGGTATTTATAGAGGCGTGCTGATTGCATTCAGGTCACACCTGAACGCAGGAAGGGCTGTGTGCTCCACACTGCTAAGAACGCCCCGCTGGTGGACGCCAGTACTGCAGCCCAAGGATAACATAGCACCACCAGGGAAGAACTCCCCCGACAGTCCAAGACTGTCGGGAGACACCTGGTGGTGGGCCACAGTACTGCACGCCAAATACCAGGCAGTAACACCAGCAGGGGGAACCTTCCCTGACATGACCGAGGAAACCGACGAGGAACTCGTTAGTCAATGGGGAAACTTGGCTCGCCGAGATCCTCGGCGGCTTCACAAGGAACTCGACGAGCAAAACGATGTGTTTTGCCCGTCGAGTTTCTCGGACGTGTGTACGGGGCCTTAAGTCTGCTTCAGTCATTAGTTTGGCTTCCCATTACCCTTACAACCATTTATGGGTAGGAACAGAGCCTTGAACTAGTAGGGAGACCTAGGAAGATATAAGAAGCCAGAGGAGGCCTTATTCTACCATGCTCTACCTATAAATGTAACTCTTTTAGAGTAGACTGACCTTTTATTTGCACTGTTGGTGTTGCAAAGGCAAATTAAAAAAATAATCACTAACCTTCATTTGTTAGTTCTGTCATTTGTGAAATATATTTCTCTGCATTACATATGGCACTGTTAATTATTTTGACTTCTTCATTCTTTCATAGCATTATTTCAGTAATGGCAATCACTTTTGTTTCACATAACACTGGTTTACCAGAATACTGTAATCTAAACTTAAAAAAAAGGAAATTATCGATCTGATAATGATTTGAATAAATAATCATTGCAATGGTTTACATTTAAATTACTGGAGACAGGGTTCTCCCATGAGAAAACATTGTATATTTGGGGCAATGTGGAATGTCTCTTCCAGTTTCCTTTATACAGTGTAATCATTGTAACTGTTCGGATGTTTTAAAACACCAGCACAGTTACTGGCTTGAACTCTATGCTCAATAACTGGAATAGATTAATTTCAAAATGAAATCCACCTGTAATAGTTACATAGCATGAATGAATATGTCTAAGGTAGCACACATTTAGATTTTGTCTCTTTCCCTGCCTTAAAGTGTAACGTCTAAGTAAAATAATTATTTTTGCTTTAATTAGTGCATCCCTCCATGTGAATGTTCACATAATGCCTGGTGCTTTGTCCTCTTTCATCCCCAATTGCTAACCTGTTGATCAAGCCAATCTTCCCCTTTCTGAATCCCTTACCTCCGATTAGGTGTACTAACCATCGGACATGTCCGACGGACATGTTTCCAGCGGACAAGTTTCTTCGCTTGCTAAGAAACTTTTGTCTGCTGGAAACCTGTCCGCTAGGCCGTACACATGGTCGGACATGTCCGCGGAAACTGATCCGCGGACCAGTTTCAGCGGACATGTTCGACCGTGTGTACGCCGCCTAAGGTGTGCACTTTCTGGCCCTACAGGAAGTTATAGAAAGCAGAAGCAAATTGACCAAATAACTGCTTTAACACTTAAGTTACTTTAAAAAGACATATATAATAAACAGGTTTAATACATGCATAGATAGCAATGTAGCGCTATCCATGTAGAACATTTACATATGTGCCACTAAACTGCTCTGACATATACTTTAGCCTTCCTCTAACTCTTGCACCTTGGAGTTAACACAGTTAGCACATGAAAAAATAAGAACACTTAGGTATTAATTTATTAAAACTGGAGAGTTCAAAAAATTAACAATATATGAAACATTCTTTAAAAGGTTAAATAGCCTCTATCCTAAGTCTAAATAACATCAAGGCCCCTTTAACGGTGGTGCAGTTTTGCTGCACTTTTCCAGGACAAAAAAGGGCATGAAAACTATTCCCCATTAAATTCTACGTAACTGTTCAAGGTGCAGGTGTGATGCACATTTAAAAGTCCTACATGCTGCATCTTTGGCGTGGTTTTTCAAAAGTGCACCAAAAAAGCACCTTCTATTGAAAGTCAATGGGAATGCATCAAAATCATTAGTGTGAAAGGGTTCTAATATAATCAGTTTTACAATTTACCACCCTCTGACACCCATGTCAAATAATAGCTTGGTGGAAATCATAGCAGTACAGTATAGTCTTAAAACCAGACATCAGCCAAAACATTAAACTTGTCCTCAGTAAAGCAAGGAAGGGTTAGAGCTTCTGTTGGGTTTCCATTGCCGTCGGTGTCTTTATTTGGGAGATTTCCCTTCACTTCTCCTCAGAGCAGGAAAAACTAGGAAATATCTCCAGAAGGTGCGAAACCCCCCAAAAATATATAATTTTTAATTTTATGGCAATTGGTAATGACTCATGCAGGTCAGGTATTACTGAACTACAATTATCAAATTGAGTTTGAGAGATTTTATTGAATCCCACACAACCACACCTGAGGTGAAATCCAGCGGCAGAAGTGAGGAAAAAGATGATACATTGATTGCAAATTGGAGTCACAATACTTTCTGCAGTCCAAATGAGAAACAGCCTTGTTTTTTCTGCAAGTATGTTGCCTCCTTAATAACAGAAAATGATTATATTGTGGCCTTTGACAAATAAGACAGCACTTATACCAGAGGATTTATATGTCTATAGCAGCAGGATATTTAAATTGGACTCTGCACAGTATGAGTATGCTCATAGAAGTCACAAAGTGAGTATTTTGTATCTTAAGTTTCTGAGCTCATGACAATCTTTAGGCTGGGTTCTCACCAGTCCGGTGCGAATTCCAGCTCCATTTTCCCTGCGAACAGAAAAATCAGTTGTTCAGCGTTTCACATCAGTTTTTGATCAGGTCAGGATTGCATCAGGATCAGGTAAGGATTTTTATTGCATCTGCAAATCAGATGCGTTCCCATAGAAGATAATAGGCCTGAATTCGCACCTGAGCCGGACCGCACTACCTAGAAAACGCACATATTTTTCGGGCCATGCAGAGTGCGAATGAATCAGCCTCATTCAAATGAATGTATTTTAAAAATTCGCATAGGTGTGAACCCAGCCTAAAAGAATTCCTTTCTGACAGCCCCAGAGATTTCTTACAGTAAAGAACAGATTTCTGCAGTTTCCTTGTATCCTTTTTTTCTCTCTTTTTGTTCCCCCAAAGAGGTGGCATTAACATTTATCATGTAAGCTTCTTGTTTCTGTGCTGTGCATGGTATGGTTTTGCTGAACATCTCTTTTAATTCTTCAAAGTCAATAAGGCAAAATATGGCATCACTGGATCCAAATCTGTTATCATCATTACTGGAGCAGCATGCAAATCTCTCAATATAAATTCACAGACAAATGAAAATCGAAGATTATCTTAACTAATTAAATATCCCAATACACTGATATTTATACAGCATTTGTTTGGATGTGATTTATAAATAGACATTGCCATCTTTACTGTGGGGTTAGGAGCGAATTTCAGCTGCCACCTTTTTAAGGACATTATGGAAAGTATTATCACATCGCTCTGTGTCCCCAGATAACCTCTCTAGATGTCCAACATTTTGATGCATGCTTTTGTTATACATTGCAGAATGAGCTGGAGTTGTTCTCATTCCTACAATAATTATTGTGATGGAGATGGCTGACAATGCTTGTGGAAGAAGGCATCTGACAACTTTAGTCAAATTGAGGTCAAGAGAAAGATTTCCTTCACAGTACCAAAAACATCAAAATCTTTTTTAATGTACAATTTAACATGATGTATGTATGTAGCCTGTTAGTATTTATTCTTTTCTTTTTTTATATTGGCAATATAGCTTTTACAGTTTGGAGAAAGTATAGAACATACAATAGTTAAGACAGATTACCAGACATGAAACAAGTGTTTAGCCCTGTACACACGGCCCAGAATCTCGTCAGGAAAATGTTTACGTTTTTCCTGACGAGATTCTTGCCAAGAATCTCTTGCCGGCCGAGTGTACAGACACTCCATTCAAAAGAACCGCCATTCTTTTGAATGGCACGAACGCGGTGACGTCGTCGACTAAGACGAGCATGCGCTCGTCGCATCCGATGCCGTCGCTGCCATCTTGCTACACCCTACCTATGCCTTGGAAGCTACTGCGCATGCGTCAAAGTCATTTCGAGCATGTGCGGGTTTTCACGGTGACAGGTAAGTATACAGATTTCTCGGCAGGAGAGAATCACAACCAGAAAATAGAGAGCAGGTTCTCTATTTTTCGCGTCGAGATTCTGGGCAGTTTTCTTGATGAGAAACCTCAAAGCCTCGTACACACGCACAGTTTAGGAGGCATTTAGAAAGCTCTGCCAGCAGTTTTCCTGCTGGTTCTTGCAGAGAAAACCGTGCGTGTGTATGAGGCTTTAGGAGGGAACCATGAGCCAACCAATGCCTTCAGACTGGGAGTGGGATTTCAAAATTCACTTGAGGTGGATCTCTAAAAAATGTTACCTGTTGGCACCAAAAGATTAATGCCATTTTAGTTCTTTATTAACTATGGCAAATGTTCCTTGCGTGTCCTTATCACAAAGAGCAGCCATAAAAGAGCATGACAGGAGCATAGTAGTGGCTATTTTCTAAATACTTGGAATTAAACACTTGTTCTTTGTGCTTTATGATACCACCACATGTCGATGTCACAGGGGGGTTGATCTACTAAAACTGGAGAGTGTAAAATCTGGTGAAGCTCTGCATAGAAACCAATCAGCTTCCATGTTTTTTTTTCTTTTCAAAGTTTAATTGAACAAGCTGAAGTTAGAAGTTGATTGGCTACCATGCACAGCTGCACCCGATTTTGCACCCTCCAAGTAAATCAACCCCAATGCATTTGTATCTGCTGTGCTTTTAGTTTTATCAAATCATAACAATAGTCAGGCCCGGACTAGCCATAGGGCACACTGGGCAATAAGCCAGTGGTTCCGGTGCCGCAGGCCTGCATGTTCTAAAAAAAGTGGACAGTTGATGACCAGGCCGCACAGCGGGAAGTAAGTGGTGACCAAAGTCCAGACATAACCGACACAGACTGCAGTTGCTGCTCACCTCCCACTATGAGGCCATGCCTGTGTCTCCTTCCCAAGCTCTCCCACCCAGTCAATGGTGTCATCCTGTCAGCAGAGCAGGGGGCGGGGGAAACTGGAGATCTGCACAGAGAGCGGGAGACTTTTCATATTAACAAGCGGGTAATCCCCCGCTTGTTAATATGATCCAGATCTGTAGATCCTCCTGCCCCCTCATTGGCATCGTTGATGGGGCGGAAAACCCTGGAGAGGACACACAGGCTGAATCCTGCTTCTACTCTGTCAAAGGTAGGACTGTGCAGGGGAGGCAGAAATTTACAGGGGGCACTGTAATTAGAGAGAGAGGGGGTCATGACTGTAAGAGGCACTGTGATGGGGAGCTGTAATCGCTAGGGGCACTGTGATATAAAGGGGACTGCACTGTAAATGGCACTGTAATAATTACATTAATTACATTTATATCACAGTGTCCCTTTACATTACAGCACGGAGGACTGACTCCGTGAGTATCCCATCAGCAACTGCCCCCTTTGCCCCCAGTCCCTGCAAAAATTGTCTGCTCAGTCTAAAATGCTTGGGCCTGACCATGGTCTTCACATTAACCACTTCCTGACCAGCCATCGTCATTTTACTGCGGCAGGTCGGCATGATCCCGCAAATCGTCGTAGCTGCACATCTGTCCCTTTAAGCGGGATACCAGGTGCGAGCTGCCGGAGGTGCGCGCACGCGCTCGATGCACTTCGGGGGTGATAATGAGTGTGGCTGGTGGCCATGTGTGATCACAGGCACGAGATGCAGAGCAGGGACGTGTGTGTGTAAACACACAAATCCATGTTCTGTGAGGAGAGGAAAGGCAGATTGTGAGTTCCTACAAGCTAAGAACCACCATCTGTCAATTCCTCCAGTCACTTCCATCCTCCATACAGTTAGAACACACACTAGGGAACACAGTCAACCCCTTGATCGCCCCTTAGTGTTAACCCCTTCCCTGCCAGTGACATTTACACAGTAATCAGTGCATTTTTACAGCACTGATCGCTGTATACATGCCAATAGTCCCAAAATAGTGTCAAAAGTGTCCAATGTGTCCGCCATAATGTCGCAGTCCCAGATCGCTGCCATTACTAGTAAAAAAAAGAATAATAATAATAAAAATGCCATAAATCTATCCCCTATTTTGCGCAAACCAATCAACATACACTTATTTCGATTTTTATTACCAAAAATATGTATAAGAATATATATATTTTTTTTTTTAATGGAGATATTTATTATAGCAAAAAGTACAAAATATTGTTTTTTTTTTCAAAATAGTCGCTTTTTTTTTTGTTTATAGCTGCAAAAAATAAAAACCGCAGAGATGATAAAATACCACCAAAAGAATGCTCTATTTGTGGGCAAAATTTTGTTTGGGTACAATGTCGCACGAACGCGCAATTGTCAGTTAAAGAGACGCAGTGCCGTATGGCAAAAAATGGCCTGGCCTGGCCTGGCCTGGCCTGGCCATTGAGCAGCCAAACCTTCCAGGGCTGAAGTGGTTAATGACAGCCACTGTGTTTATTAATTGAAGGTGCTTACTACTGTACTAGCTTTTCACTAACTACCATAATGTTTATATCAAGATCAATCACAGTAACAGATAAGACTTTTGCTAACTGCTACTTATGCCACGTACACACGATCCGAGTAGAAAGTATAAATTGAATAGGTTACTAAAGTCACGAAAATTCTCGTACGACAGAAAAAAAAATCGGAAGTGATGTGATGTGTTTTAATGTATTTGTGTAGTATTTTCGGACGACAACTGTACTGACCAAATGAAAATTGTACGATCTGGTATCTCGAAAATTTTCGTGCATGTCCGATAAAATAATATCGGATGAACTAAAATGATCGGCTCATCCAGCCCTGTACTAACGATCCGATTATCGGACGTTTCTTCCTCGGACGATATTTTTCGTACAATATTCGGATCGTGTGTACATGCCATTAGTAGCACAGGGTTATTGCATTTACTACTAACACAGTTTTGTTGACCCTGCCATTGTTAAACATGTCGAGCAAATGTTAGGTTGGGTCAATGTGAGAGTTTCTAGTAACTAAGAGTCAGAGTAAAGGATTGAAACTGGAATTTATGGAGGGTGCGTGGGCGGAGCCTAGCAGAGCGGCAATGTCGGGCTAGAGCTCCGCTTTGTGAAGGAGTTAAACCCGCAAATAACGGAAGGCAGAAGCGGGCAAATACCGGCAAAACATCGGGCACAGCTCACGGAAGGGTGAGAGACAATTTTTAAAGCACAATGGTGCTGAGCGGCTCAAAAGGAAGGGGGAAATCTAACAGTAGCAGCGGCGCTCAGCATTCCAAGAGCGCCGCAGTGAAAAAGGCGCCAGCCTCCTCAGAGGGATTCTCCTCAGAGAAGCACAAAAAAGCCACAGCCAAAACTGTTCAACAGATGGCTTCCCTCAGGAACGCTGCCTCAGACAGTGATGAAGATGACACTCTGACTGACTCCACATCACTATGTCACAGCACAGCGGTACCCACTGGTCTTCTGAAACAATTTGAGAAAATGCTTCACAAAGCGCTGCAGAGCACCTCTGACCAGATTACAGCTAACTTAACCAAGGAAATTAGAGAGCTTGGTAGCCGCACAGAAGTACTTGAGACAAAAATGGATGACATAGAAACTTATACCCAGGAATGTATGTCAGAAATTGATACCCTGAAGGAGGAAAACTTGATTCTGCAAAATAAATTGGAGGAATTCGAGAACAGAGCCAGGAGGTCTAATTTGAGGTTCAGAGGGCTACCTGAATCTGTCATAGATCTACACGGTACAATGTTGGCACTGTGCCAAGAAATGCCACTGACTCCTCTATGCTAGCGATCTTTACCCACCTTCAGGCTATTTATCTTGAACCTAACCACAGTCGCATATGTCTATTAGAGCCATAACTCTGAACTCTCACACTTCAATGTGTTCTTTTTTTTTTTCTCTCTTCCATTTTTCTTATCTTCAACACTATTCCCAAACTCCCCATGGTCAGAGGCTAAGCAGCTTGCATCTAACTCTGATAGTTACTCCATATCCCTTCACTTCATGATTGGCTCACCACCCCTCCCCTAGGGAGGATGAGTTAGCTCAGCCTTGGGGATGAATCCCACCCTTTTTACCTCCATCCCTTTCTTTTTTTTTATCACTTATCGCACCAGCTGCCAGCTGGGAGGTGGGTACTTAGATCAACCCTTTTAAGTCATCATCTGTCCAAAAACAGCACGTTATTACCCTAATTACCCAGTATTGGATGTGAGTATCCTCACATAATCCCTACCCAGCGTGGGGAATTCCCAAAAGTCCATACTCCCCCTTCAAAATTCACACAATATCTCCCCCAGGCTGAACAGAACACCCACATTGTTATGTGAAATACATTAAGTTATACGCACACAGTATCCATTAGGGATACTTACAGGAAGTTTTTTAGGACGCGGGTCTCCGATGTACGGAATCCACATGCACCACACACGGCTCCCCTCTGGTCCTCGCGGATACTTGCGTGGTTCAGACGTGGGCCCCTTTTCCCCTGACCGGGCACCTTCCCCCCGGTCACGGGCTAGTTTTGCAAGCTTATTGCACATGTTTATGCACATCTGTTTACTTTTGCTTAATGAATTGTCCTTTTCTTTGAAGGTTATCGTTTTCAGGACTTCCCCCTCCCCTCCTCCTCCCCAGTCTGCACGGACTAGATCGGGAAATCGCTGCACAGGGCACCAAGGTAAGAGATACGCGATGGTTTGGCTACCATGGCTCCACTAAATGTATTGACACTGAATGTACAGGGCCTGAATATACCGCAAAAACGAGCTAAAGCTTTTAGATACTTCCAAGCCAAGAAAGCACACATTCTATGTCTACAGGAGACACACTTCACCCCAAGTACGACCCCTAAGTTCTTTCATGCCTCCTATCCGCAGGTGTACACCGCCTCAGCCCAATCCAAAAAAAGAGGCACCCTTGTAGCCTTTCATAGGTCCACGCCATTTACAGTTAAGTCGGAAATCACAGACCCAGAAGGCCGCTATATTATCTTAACTGGCCACATATTGGACAATGCGGTAACGGTAGTATCGTACTACGCTCCAAACCTAAATCCCCTTCCATTCATGTCGCATCTTCTACAAGTGGTAAACACACATAAATTCGGATCCCTCATCATTTATGGGGATACTAACCAAGTTCTCCTCCCTTTCTTGGACAAAACGCCTTTCTACCCAACGAAGCAGGTCAAATGGACCCTCTCCAGCTTAATAGCTAAATTTATTCTAGTGGACTCTTGGAGGGAAACAAACCCCACCAAACGCAATTATACGTACTATTCGAATCCCCATAAGTCGTCTAGTCGCATTGACCATATATTCCCGACGATAGGCATGCTGCCGGAAGTCCTTGATTCTGTTATCATCCCTATCCCTTGGTCTGACCACAACGCGGTAATCACCACTTTAGCCTCAACGATCCCCAAAAAACAGGACCCAACATGGTATCTACCAGATATAATCCTCAAACACCCCTCCTACAGGACAATAATTGAACAGGACTTAAGCGAATATATAACATTAAACAAGACTCCTGACATCTCCCCACTTACGCTGTGGGAGGCGCACAAGCCAGTGCTACAGGGGAAAATACAGAGACAAACCGGGATTCTTAAAAGGGAGCGAAAGCAGTTATCCAATAAATTATAAAAGGAACACGACTTGGCTTTCGAGGCCTTCCAACTCGATCACACGCCCAAAACGAAAGCCCGTCTAGACAAAGCTCGAACGGAATATGACCTATTCCTCACAGAATCGGCCGACAAAATGATATTTAGGTCCAAACACTTTTTCTACAAAAATGCAAATAAATCAGGTACTCTTCTTGCTAGATCGCTCAACTCCATAAATAAAGCATATAAACCTATACAATTAAAAACTGCTAACGGTAATACCTCTAGTAATCCAGTCAAAATTGTACAAAAATTCAGTACGCATCTTAAAAAATTATTCACAGAAACAAACGCATTTAGTAAGCAGGATGCTGACATCTTCTTTTCCGACCTGCAATTGTCTCAATTAAACGCGTCTCAATGTACGTTGTTGGACGAACCGATCACGCAAGAAGATGTCCTGAGTACCATTAAAGAACTAAAATTAAATAAGAGGCCGGGCCCGGACGGGTTCACCGCCCGCTACTACAGAACGTTCGGAGATCTACTCTTCCCCATGATGGCAGAGGCTTTCAACGATTTACTGAACCAGAAGTCCTTTAGACAAGAGTCACTTACAGCCACAATTTGCATGATACCCAAAGCGCACTCCGACACCACGGTATGCGACAACTATCGCCCAATATCCATGCTAAACTCTGACGTAAAATTGCTCGGTAAAATTTTGGCCAATAGATTGAACAAAATAATAGGATCTCTGGTGCACCGGGACCAAGTGGGCTTTATGCCCAATAGACAGGCAGGAGACAACATAAGGAGGGCAAGCTTACTGGCATGCATAGCCAAAAAGAGGAAAATCCCAGCCTGCTTTTTATCCCTGGATATCAGACAGGCCTTTGACTCAGTCTCATGGTCGTACATGGAATTCACGTTACTGAAATGGGGTTTCGGCCCTAACTTTATAAGATGGATCCTGCAACTATATCAAAACCCAAAAGCATATGTGAAATATGCAGGTTACAAATCAGATGCGTTCAATATACAAAGGGGAACAAGACAAGGCTGCCCACTTTCTCCTTTACTGTTTGCCCTCCTTATCGAACCTTTAGCCCAGAAGATTAGATTGGATCCCAGAGTACTTGGTATTGAGCTGGGACGTATTAATCACAAATTATGCCTCTATGCCGATGATATTTTGTTGTTTCTTTCATCTCCCCAAGTATCGGGCCCCAATTTACTCCCAATCCTACATCAATTTGCGTCAATTTCCGGCTTGGCCATTAACCCTAGGAAATGTTTAGCACTGAATATTTCTCTCTCCTACACGGAGCTGATGGCAGCAAAAGTGGGCCTCCCTTTCGAGTGGCCGACCAAAAGCATCCCATATTTGGGAATACATTTGACCGCAGATGCCACGGATCTTTATGCGTGCAATTACCCAGTCCTCCTAAAACAATTGACGAATTTATTAAAATCCTGGGCCCAACTCCCTCTTTCTTGGTTTGGAAGAATCTCGGCTGTAAAAATGACCTTACTTCCCAAGCTCCTATACCTATTTAGAGTGCTCCCTATTACAGTACCGGCCCACTACCTTAGGATAATCCAAAAACGGGTCTCCTCCTTCGTCTGGGGATCTTCCAGGCCAAGGATTAAACCACAAATCTTATATCTCCCAAAGACGTCAGGGGGGCTCGGTTACCCTAATTTCGTAAGATATTACCAAGCAGCACAACTGGCTGTACTAACTAAATATCATGCACGGCAAGAAGCACCGATATGGGTGTCTATCGAAGCGATGGAAAGTGACCCTATTTCAATCTCAAATCTATTATGGGTCTCTCCAAAACAGCGAAAACACATAACTAACCCCATCATGAAGCATTCGCTATCCTTATGGGACAAAGTTAAAAATAAGCATCTTTTGATGTCACCTCTGACCCCCCTGCTGTGTTTCACTAAAAATCCGGCATTTTACCCAGCCTGGGTCTCTCCTAAATCCTTTAAGGAATGGGTAGATCGAGACTGCACTCAAAAATATAAATTCTTTGACTCAACGACAATGACCCCTTTCCCATCTTTGAGCAAAGCTCACGGCATACCCTCTAAGGAAATCTTTCGATATCTACAGATTAAAAATTTCTTTCAACCCTCAGCTGGCTCGACAGTTGAACCGATCCAATTATCTGCCTTTGAAAATATATGCAATAGCAACCCTCATGCTAGAAAATGAATATCCACCTTATACACCCAACTGCTTTCGCATTCAAGCACCGGGAAGTTACCTTATGTACGCAAATGGGAAGAAGATTTAGGTATGGAATTGAGTTCGGCGGAATGGGGTCAAATATGGAGCAGCACCAAGACGGTGTCGACTAATATACTAGCGGCAGAGACAAACTTCAAAGTACTTTCCAGATGGTACTTAATCCCAACTAGGGTGGCCAAATTTTCACGAAATTACTCTGACTTATGTTTTAGAGATTGCTCAGGTAGGGGAACCTACATTCATACCTGGTGGTCGTGCCCAAAAGTGCAAAAGTTTTGGCTGGAAATTTTCAAAATCATTGAAATCCTCACAAATAAAACAGTCCCCGTGGACCCCAAAACAGCTCTACTCAATTTAAAGCCAGACAGTATTCCATACGCTCGCTTCACCTTAACAAAACAGCTTCTGACAGCTGCAAAGCAAACTATAGTGAAAGCCTGGAAATCTCCAAATTTGAATTTAAATGAAACTATAAGCAGAATGAACACTGCTATGATGCACGCCAAGATGTCGGCAATAGAACTGGACATGATCACCAGGTTTGAGGGCGTTTGGGAGCCCTGGATGGAATACGTTACACATAACGCACTTAATCGTGAAGTTCTGATGCCATGGTAGCCCAGCCATCACATAGGTGTCCTGTCAAGGACTTATCCACAGTCGGAAGATCCTCGATCTAGTCCTGCAGACCCCCTGACCCCATCCCCTCCCCATCTTCCCCCCTTTCTTTTGTATCCTTTATTTATTTTTTATTTTTGTTTTCTTTTGCTCCCTCCGAATGTATTACTCCTTAATGTTCAGTTTTTTCCTAGCTACTAGCATTATAACGATAGCCACATATCATTTCAGTTGATTCAAAACTCTGAGCAACTCAGGAATTCCTGTTGAAGCAACAATACGGAAGTACAAGGACTATGGCACTTGGCCATTATACCAGGAACCTTAATGGATAGAGTATTGTATTGTTAGATCTTCATAACTTTACACTGTATGCAGTTAAACTCTGGAATCAAGAGTGTTGTACTGGGCATAGCTACACTTTATTTTACTTTGTTAGTTCGTTTGTGAGAACAGGAATTTCTCTCTGTTAGAGACAATTCTCATATTGTTAAATGATTGTATAATTGTCTAACAAGTCTTACAATAAAGATATTTTGACAAGGGAAACTGGAATTTATGGGGACAGAGCTAGTAGATTCTGGATTAGCTGTGCTGTGTTTTGGTATATGACATAGCAACCCTTTGTTCAAAAGAAATCATCAAGTAAAGATATTCCTCATAACAAGCAGTGACCATAGGGTGTGCTTTTTTTTTTTTCAAGGTTTAAAATAATTACAGCATTATATACTGTGTGTATATCCTATGAATTTTTTTCTTGTAGTGTTAGTTAACTGCATTGTCATATTTATTCAGCAATTTGCTACCCAGTCTGTCATTTTAAAAGTCTACATCCTATGATATACCCAGACACACAAACAGTTTAGTTTGCTATTATGTTGACTGGCTAATCCCAAGCATATAATGATTTTCCTTTCCAAGGTTCCAACACAGATGTAAACTACGTAACAAATCTCTTCACTTTTAAGTCACAGTGACACAAAATATATCACTTGCCGTGTTGACCAATTTACAAGCCTACTTTTCCCAGTTAATAAAACACTGAATCTCCCACACAGGCTATCAATTCAAAAAGCTAAATGTTTATATACAAGTACAGTTAGTTTGCCATTATAGCAGGACACACACACAGAGGGTTTTAATACAAATGTAAAGTGTTTCATTTTATAAATACCTGTAACAAGGGTTTGGTGTAGATTGGTGTCCCAGCAAAATGTGAACAAACTCTACCAATAATGCCACTGATAGGTCCCAACAACCATGTAATTGTGAGCTAAGATAATGAACACACAGGTGTTAGTATAGACTTATGCCGGCCGTTTCCTGTAACCATGGATCGGGGGGAGACATCCAGCAGTGAGAACACCGTACTTATTGCTAGCAACTATAACATGTAAATTCTGACAGGCTGATTGTACCCAAGTTGATTGATCGATCAACTTGGGTACATTCAGCCTGCCCATACATGGTTCAAATCTCAGACAGTTCCTGCTGAACTGGCTGAGTATTGCACTGTCCATAGCTGGCTTTGGGTAGTTTGGGGAAGTCTTTGTGTAGAACAGAGGAAGATTAGCAGCGGAGCCAACATGTCAGCCATGGCAAAAGAGCTGGTTCTGTTTCATCAATGGGCTGTTGGCCATGGATTCTGCAATGTGAGGTAGGCAATTGAGAAGTTGGTCAATAAGAAACTTAGAAAGCATGTTTGCAAGCTGTTCCAGTCTATTGCCGCATACACACCATCACTTTATGTGATGAAAAAAAACGACACTTTCTGTGAAGTAAAAAATTACGTTTTTGAAACTTCAATTTTCAAAGACGAAGTTGCCTACACACCATCGTTTTCTCACAATGTTCTTGCAAAGTGAGGTTACGTTCCACCACGTTTTACCATTGAAGCTTGCTTCATAAGTAGCTTCTGGGCATGCGTGGATGAAAAAACGTCTTACAAAACGACGTTTTTTGCTACACACGGTCAATTTCTGTGAAGTAAAAAGTGCACTTTTGAAAAACGACACATAAAATTGAAGCATGCTTCAATTTTTTTTGGTCGTTTTTTACAAGACATAAAACGACGTTTTCCCCCACACACAGTCAATTAAAGTGACGTTTTTAAAAACGTCATTTTTTTTCATCACATAAAGTGATGGTGTGTACGCGGCATATGAAAGTGCCATTTGCTGCTGAAGTCATCTGCATCTAGTTAGCAGTACTGTATGTACCAGAAATTAAGGATGCAATTTCTGTTGCCATTATTGCTTTCAGATCCATAAATATGTGGTATATGGTGCTCATTTCCTATCCTCACTCTGTAAATTGCTGCATGTTCACTCATACCACCGTTTACGACCTTCCATCAATTACGACAGCTTATCGACACTCCACAATCAGGCAAACGAACACGACCCATAAGAATCCCCCCCAGACATGAGACACACAGCTCCGTGTTCTGGTTTCAAATGCAAGACTACTTTAATGGCTAGCTCTCAAGTTTATATACAGTTTTCAAGGCATGCTTCAGTGATCACAGGAACAATCAAACTCTCCACCCACACACTGGGGGGGCTTCAATACACCTTCAGATGGCTAATTGCTAAACATTCTAGACATGTCGACGTCGGTCTATAATTATCATGTCCTAATCACTCCACCTGAGAAGTCGCATTCCTTCATTAACATAATTCAAACAAAACACCATCACACAATGATTTCTTCTCAATCCACATCTTTAGACAGACGTTCTGTCTCCACATACAGCTTGACAAGTTCCATTCCACACACACAACAGTATTTAGCATACATAATGGGAGATTCTGGACCAGACTCAATTATCATGTCAACAGTCTACACAGAGAGATGTGTCATAGAATAAACTTTGCACTATCTCCTGCAATATGAGCTATCAGTAATGTCCCCTGTCCTGTAATTTTAGGATATAATTTCTCAGTCACCCTATGGCCCTATTGGACATAAGGTGACCCTAGACATAAGAGTTATTAATGACGCTGGCACAGGAGTACCCCTCATCCTTCCAAAGTCTCTGTTTGTCCCGGGTCATTCTGTCATTCTGTTACAATATCCAACAGTTGTAAATGATAAATATTTAAAAAATTGCTCAAGAAACAATTCAAGTCAAATTCGACATTCATACCCCCTGGTAAAATCCAGAAAAAACATGTGATACAAATTTTATAAATTCAGTTGCAGTTCTGTGAGTAAAACATGTATTTGATTCCGATTACTTAGTACTTGGTGGAGAAACCCTTGTTGGCAAGCACAGGAGGTAAGACATTTCTTATACAGTTGCAATAAAAAGTATGTGAACCCTTTTGGAATGATATGCATTTCTGCACAAATTGGTCATAAAATGTGATCTGATCTTCATCTAAGTCACAAAAATAGACAATCACAGTCTGTTTAATCTAATAACCCACAAATAATTAAATGTTACACTGTTTTTATTGAACACACCATGTAAACAGTGCCGGCGGAAAAAGTATGTGAACCCTTGGATTTAATAACTGTTTGAACCTTCTTTTGGCAGCAATAACTTCAACCAAATGTTTCCTGTAGTTGCAGATCAGACGTGCAAAATGGTCAGGCAACTCGAAGTCTCAGCTCCCTTCAGAAATTTTCCAAAGAATAAAGGCCCGTACACACGGTCGGACTTTTTGCCAACAAACTTCAAAATCTGCAAGTTTTCAAATTTGTCCGATCGTGTGTACGCTCCATCGGACCAAATTTTTCGGGTTTTATCAGACAAAAAGTTCGGTCTGCAAACGGACAAACTTTTCGGCAACAAAAGTCTGATGGTGCTTAGTCCGACCGTGTGTACAGCAAGCCATTGGACTTTTGTACAAAGTGCAAATACGCATGCTCAGAACCAATGTCAAAATCAACCAACAATAGCAGAAGTTAATCAAAGGGTGGCGGTAAAGAGCAGAAAAAACCATGTGATGTTGGGAAAGTTTTAGAAAAGTTTAAAGAAAAGTCTGAGCGTGTGTATGCTATGGGGGTAACAAACAACTCCCTTCAGACAAAAATCCAAGGGAAAGTTTGTTTGATGTCCGACCGTGTGTACGAGGCTTTAAGGTCTGGAGACTGGATAGGCCACTCGATGACCTTAATGTGCTTCTTGAGCCACTCCTTTGTTGCCTTGTTGGTATGTTTTGGGTCATTGTCATGCTGAAAGACCCATCCACGACCTATCTTCAGTGGTCTGGCTGAGGGAAAAGGGTTCTCATCCAAGATTTTTTAAGTGAGCAAACGTACAAAATCTGCAGGGGATCAAATAGTTATTTTCCCCACTGTAGAAGCAAGATTCAGTGCACATAGTGTACCATGACAAACAGGAAGTGTGGCCACATTGCACTAACAGCAGGAAGGGCTTAAAGAAGGGGTCTCAAACTACTAGCCCTCCAGCTGTTGCAGAACCACAATTCTAATGAGAAATTACAAAGCTGACAGTTAGAAGCATGACTCCCATAGGCAGAGGCATGATGGGACTTGTAGTTCTGCAACAGCTGGAGGGATGCCAGTTTGAGACCCCTGGCTTAAAGGGTATAGTTAAATATGATTTACACCTGCATGCTGTTTACACAGCAACCATTTTCCACAGGCTTTGTACCCTCAATATATGCTTTAAAAATATCTCTACTTTATCATGATTGGTGGCAACTTTGTAGGAAGTCTCTAAAGGGAAGGTTTAGGCAGAGAAACTTGGAAGTTGTATTTGTTCAGTGTATTTTAATAAAAATATTTAAACACAATACCTGTGCTTAGGGGAAACTTAAATAAAATAACCACTCAAAAATATTTATAAGCACAAATAAGGTGAATGACCATACATTATTAGGTAATTTTCACTAATTAACCAGTGTGGAACATTTGACAAAAAATAACATCACTGTGTAAAAATAAAAGTTCCTTGTGTTATGTTCAAACAATCTTATATGTTCCATTCCACCAAAACCAAACAGGATCCTCAAATTATATCCACCAGTGTGCTCCAAGCACACTGGTTGAGCCTAATAAACCAGCCGAGATTCGAACCATGTATGGCCAGCTTCATAATTATCCCTCCTCCCCCTTAAACATGCATACAATGCAGCCTTCTTCCCCTTCACACATACACACAATGCAGCCCTCTCTCACAAACATACATACAATGAAGCCCTCTTTTCCTCACATATATATATAATGTAGCCTCCTTGCCCTCCTCACACATACAAACAATGCAGTCCCCCACCCCAGTAACTTACCACAGTCCTCCTGAATATGCAGGTAGCGGTGGGTAGGCATGCCCACGTGCTGTTCTGGAACATGAACTGTCCTTGTATAGGACTCATGTGCCGGCAGGGATTACATAGTTGTTTGTGATACAAATGGGTACTTAAAGAAAATCTAAACTGTAGAAGCTGGGCCCAGAAAAACCTGCGGAGCACAAAGCACTAGTCAGTAGTATTGCCTCTGGTCTCCATGCAGCTAATCTTTTCTCTATTACTGGTTTATCTTGTGGTTTTTCATAGGAAACACGGTGCTTCCTAATATCAGAGCTGTCCCCCTGATGACTGACTGGTGGTATGATGACAGGTAGGAAGCTCAACAGGCTTGCAAAGCGCAAATGACTAATCACTAGTATTGCCTGTTGTCTTCCTGCAACTGATCTTTTCCCAATTACTGATTTATCATGCCTTTGTTTTCATAGGAAACGTTTTGTTGCAGCTGTGCCCCTGACTGGTAGAGGAATATTCAAAAAGCAGCAGGAGAGGTTTAGATAGAACAGATCCACAAAATATATTAACCAGAAGAATGCAGATACTTTCACAGTAGGCCCTCAGATAGAGCTTCTTTTCTACCAAGGAGAACAGAAAACAGAACAGTAGGGGCATCACCAAATTGCATTCTAAATCCTAAATCTCATAAGTCTAGAAGTCAAGGTCAGCAATGCCTTAGATGATATCAAACAGCAGATATACAGCTATGAGGCTCAAAGTACATAAATGCATAGGCAGAGGAATTGCACTATAATTTTTCATCTGGAATTCAGGACAACAATTTTTTTCAGGGCACTGCTTAGGTGCAATTAATATTGCTAGATGTTCCCTGAAAGCAAATCTTAACTTTTTTATCAATTCAAATCCACTATAAAGTTGAACTCCAGACAAACAAATTAATGATATTGGGAGATTTTACACGCCACAACATTTTCATTTCTGTCTATTTAGTCCTGGGATTTGCACAATTCTGCTCCATAGCACAGACAGTAGGATGACACCATTTTGCTGTTAAATGAGAAGGCCGGGTTCACACTTGTCCGACAAACGCTCCGACATTGGGAGCTCATGTTGCATGACGTGTGAAAATCAATGTTTTCCTATGGGAGCCGTCCTAACTGGTCCGACACAAGTCGGTCCAACTTTGAAAATGCTTCCTGTACTACTTTGGTCCGACATTGATCCTACTTCAGCCAATTGAATATCATTGAAGTCGGACCAAAGTAGGAGCCTTGTCCTTACCATCTGACTTTTGACATCCGACATGTGATTACAGCAGCAGTAAAATTAATTTATCTCACTCTGGGATTGTTTTGATTGGTCAAAGAACAAGTCAGACTATCACAAAGTCGGATCAAAGTAGTATCCTGTTCATGAAAGTAGGATGGATGTAGGACCAATGTAGGATCAATGTAGGACAGATGTCGTGGAGCAAAGTAGGATGAAAGTTGTACTGCTGTCGTGTAGTATAGTGTGAACCCAGCCTAAAAAAAGAAACAATCACATTTTCCAATTAGGAGAGCTACTTATAACCAACTGAACAGCACCACACCTACTATACCTTTTCTCATTCATTAATTTACTCCACTCATGTGGCAGTAATTGGTAGAGGCAGCAGGTCTCTTGATTATTTTCCATTTACTATCATTTTTTCTCCTGCTAGTACTTTCTCCTTTGCACGGAATCACACACACCCTTTTACCAAAAGTGCTTTTGGCCCCATTTCTCTTATAAGAAATACATTGCTGAATGGACAGTAAAGGAACAGCAGCAGACTGATTAGGTCATCTCTTTGCCATCTTCTCCTGTGAGTGTATTCCTTTTCAGCATATTTGCATGCAGCACACCAGACTGGATCTCAGAACTGCCCCTACTTCTCTCAGTCTGGGTACTGCTGCATAGGGGATTTAAAATAATCTGATATCTAATTCAGGTACTATAACTAGTTTCATAAAAAAAAAAAAACAATTAATAATGTATTCATAAAGAAATTGCAAAAAACACACAAGACGGCGCAACCACCTTGTGCATTACCATCGATATGTTTATTGAGTCCACAAAGACAAATGGATACTCACATGCTGATAAGAAGCAAAATGTATCTGCTCCAGCTTGGACACAATGTAACTTGTCCTAGGAACAAATGATTGGATGGCTGACGAGTTTCAAGGCTCATACTCCTTTCCTCAGAGCTCTGAGGTGGTTTCACCCTCCTGTGTGTTTTTTGCAGTTTGTTTGAAAGACTTCTCGATCTGTGGGGGCTGCACTCTTGATTGACATTGTGAAAGGAAGCGAAATTGAAGATTCTCCCTGGGTTTAGCGCTGAAATGTTATTTTTTTTTGGAAAACATGTATTCATAAATACCTAACTACATTATTATGTGTCTTTTATATCAACATGGAGTTTCGTTTTAAAAGGGATATTTCTATATGGTAATGCATTATAGAATTGTGTATATTTTCATTATCTGGATAGCTGCCTCTAGCACAACCTGTAAATAAATGTTGTAATTAACAATTTAGCTCCCCTCGGACAAGGGGAAAGCTTGTAATTGTTGAGGAATTTAATTTTTCCTCCAAAATGAAATTGCAATGTGTGTTATGGCTACTAGGCTACCTGGAATCCACATAAGCAAATGCTTTCTGCAGCTGACTTAATTTTCTGCTGCAGGTCCAAACATGAAGCACTATTTTTCTGTTCAAATAGGGTATCATACACGGGTTGATAGCTTTTCATTTTTGCATATTTATAACTGAATTTTATATTTTGTTTTAAGGGATAACATAAAGGATCAATCTCTTTCAAACGCTCTTTAGAACAGTAAAAAGTAGAACTGCTTTTATTGCACACCTGCAGCTAATACATCCTATCACCTAGCTCAAGACAGCCCTCTTTTACCACTAAACGATACATTCGGATTTAATATCTGGCATTAGCGCTATAGTTTTTCTGGATATCACCATGCAGGCACATCTCATAAAACTTTTTTTTTTTTTTTTCATTTATTATACATGGTTTAAAAAACTGATTACGGGGCATAAAGAATTGATAGTAGCGTGGCTTCAGGGTGTATTTTCAATTGCTAACCAAAGTAGGGAAGAGCCGTCTTTTTCCTCCGACATATTAGATTTGCATGCAAAACATCTTTCTTGCCTTCCTGTATCAAGCAGGCATAAATACGGGGGAATCTTGATGAGAAGAGCAAGCTAATTTATTTCATGTAAACGACAACATCTGATTCTGAAGAGGAAACCATACTAGTGCTAAGCCTTCCAGGGGACATAGCTGGATACATCCAGTGGCTTGATATGTAAATTAGCATCACACAATAATAGTTCATAAACTCAAACCTCCATTGGGATTGATTTACTGGAGTGGGGTAAATAAAAGCTGTAGTAATATTTTGCAATACCAAACGCTCCCATTCCTTGTTTTGTAATAAGGTATTGTGGTTTATCTATTTCATTAAATGGAACCGGTGTCTGGCAAGTATTTTCATCTGCGCCATTTGTCTTGGGGACACCAGCACTGAGGTGTCTCTAGAAATGGTCACACGCCGTGATGAGGAGACAGAGAAAGAACTGATAAGTGAAGAATCTCTTATCTGCTCAGTCTTTAAATTAGTTTTTATTTTCCTGGTCTTCCATCCTTTACCCATAGAAGGCAACCCTATCAATGTCTCTCAAGATGAGGGAGAGAGAAATGATCTTTCTCATACATCTGCTAATTTGCTTGTTCTTCCATGATTATTCTTTTCATCAGATTAAAAAATCAGTTAGTAGAAACGCTGTAAACAAATTTTTATAAAGGAACAGAAGATAAATGGTCTATGTGGATTGCTCTCATATTAAAAAACATAAACAAAAACGAGGTGTATATAAACCCTAACAATGAACTTTCCTTATATGCTTTCTATTTAGCCCGTTAAATATATATTTAAAAGTGTTTTGTTATATCTGTTCGATTGGTACAAAAAATACCTGCCAGAAATTCCGTAAGATTGTAACTTTCTGAGCACTGTACAGCAGGGGTGTGTTTAGGGGGTTCCATCTGGGTACTGCTGGCATTTTCTTTGTTGTTTGCATTGTATAGCGCTGCAATGCCTATGGTATTTGCACTGCAGTGCCACTTCTGCCCGCCTGACAGGGGATTATTTCCCCTTTCTCTGAGCTACTGCTGAATCTAGTAAGTTGAGAGGGGAGATCTGTACTGAGAGAGAAGTTTGTGCTGTGAGGGTCTGTACTGAGGCAGTGGGCTGGGAGGGCAGAGGATTGGTACTGGGGGAATTGGAGATTTTGGTGGAGATCTGTACTGTGGGGAATATGAGGATATTTGTACCAGGAGGAGGGAGTGATTTTTGGTTGTATTCTGTACAGTTGCCTGTGCATTATGCACTCCTGACCCCTACGCTCTCTGCATTACATGCTCCTGAGTCCTATACCCTCTACATTATGCAATCCTGGCCCCTGAAATCTCTGCTTTATGCACTCCTGGCCCCTGTACTCTGTGGGTTGTGCTCTCCTAGCCCCTGAACTCTATGTGATATGCACTCCTGACCCCTGCACTCTCTGTGTTACGCACTCCTAAGCCCTGGACTCTCTACGTTAAGCACCTCTGAACCCTTCATTATCTGTGTTATGCACTCCTGACCCCAGAACTCTTTGCATTATGCACTACTGACCCCTGCACTTTGTGCAATAAGCATTCCTGTCGCATCTTGCACTCTCTGTGTTATGCACTCCTGACCCCTATGCTCTCTGCATTACATGCTTCTGAGTCCTACACTATACATACATCCTACATTATACACTCCTGGTCCCTGCAATCTCTATTTTATGCACTCCTGGCCCCTGCACTCTCTGTGTTACGCACACCTGAGCCCTGAACTCTTTACATTGAGCACCTCTGATCCCTTCGCTATGTGTGTTATGCACTCCTGAGCCCTGAACTCTGCATTATGTACTACTGACCCCTGCACTTTGTGCAATATGCATTCCTGTCACGCTCTTTCACTCTCTGTTTTATCCATTCCTGAACCCTGCAGCCTCTGGGTTACACACTTCTGAGCCCGGACCTCTCTGTGCTATGCACTACTGAACATTGCATTAAGCACTTCTGATTACTGCACTTTGTGCAATACACATTACTGTTGCATGAACTCTGTGCATGATATACACTCTGTGTGTACTCCTTAGCTCTCCTTAGTCTCTGTGTTATGCAGTCTCGACACCTGCATTCTCTGTGGTAAGCACACCTGACCCCTGCACCTGACCAATGCATATCACTGTGTGATATGCATTCCTGTCCCCTATGCTTTCTGCGATATACAACGTTGCAGTCTGTGCAATATTTACCTGTGACTGCCTGCCTAACTAACCCTGAGTCCTACACTCTCTTTGTTAAGCACGCCTGAGTACTACATTCTCTACATTGCACGCTCCTGGCTCATGCACTCTCTACATTATGCTCTCCTAGCCTCATCATCATTCCATTTGATACGCCTTCCTGAACACTGCACTCTGTGCAATAGGCATACCTGAGTCATGCACTCTGTGCGTTAGCTGCTCCTGAGTCCTGTTGTCTACACATTACGCACTACTGAGGCCTGTCCTCTATTCCATATACACTCCAGACCCCCTGCTTTCTATGTGTTATGCACTCCTGAGCCTTGCACTCTCTGCATTACGCACTCCTGATCCCTGCACTATATACACTGTTGTACATTTCAAACTTCTGAATACTGAAGTCTGCACGCTAAACTTTGTAAGACATACTCCTGACCACTGCATTCTAAGTACATTATATACTACTGAAAATCTTCTTTAAGGCTGAGGTTAGGGTTATGTCTGGTAGTTTGTCGCTTGTGATACAGTGATTAAAGCATATTGTGTAGGTAAAATACCTCTTTATTACTACAAATCCTTTTTTTGTGTGGGGAGCAGGTGGGATTTTAAACAAATTGATCACTTCCTGGTGCTATATATGCTAGGTACACCACTGTGCACTGTGCAGTGTTATCTCAATGCTATTGGCCCCACTCATTTTGCCTCTGTGAACTGCAAAACACCCACCCCTATGGATATGGAGATGAAGAGAAGGGAAAGCATTATAGCAAACATATATGTGTGTGTGTGTGTGTGTGCGTATATATATATATATATATATATATATATATATATATATATCATATCAGATCTCCAGATCTCTTTCCTTTGAAGAGACCTAGTCTAGAGGACAGTGAAGTGAGTACAACCCTTAGCCCGTAATCCACCACTGGAGTTAAGAACTAATGTAATTGGTTCAAAATACTCCATAAAATGCCATAAAATTGTTAACAGTACACTAGCCAGATGAATAAAATAAATAGATATATATCTTCAAGAATAACGCTGGGTGTTTCAGCAGTCAGCAGATGTAGTATATATGAAGGGATTAGAATATCTTTCACATTCTCATTAAAAAGACCCAAAAAGGATCGATTTCCAGTAACTTCCAGACAGGGTTAAACAAATAAGGATATCATTCCATAATGCGCACTTAGGGTATGTTATGAGCCTCAGGCAATTGCTGCAGGGCTGTGAGAGCCTGAGGGACGACATGCAATGATAAGACACTTTTCAAGGAAGGCCTTATTATTAGCTGTTTTTTTAATATATATAACAATTTCTTAAGGTTTAATTCTTAATGATATTTTCAATTTAAATGTAAAAAAGGTCATCTACGTATTATTAAAATTGAACATGCAGAGATTTTATGATACAGACATTCATTTGATATTCCAGATTAATAACTCTTCCTGCATGAGGTCTGTCTCCTAACATAACCTACATGGGTTACTATTGTAATGCACTGTGATTATTTCTTGTGACCTCTTGTGTGTTCTGTGCAGTACAATGTAGCTTGCAGGAAGGTTGAAATCAAAATGTAGATGTATATACGCTGTACCGCTCAGCGTATGAGCAGGTGCAATGTTCCTTCGATTTGCTGACTCACCAATATTTGTGCGGTCTATGTAACTCAAAAAGGCATACAGCAAAAAACATTAAGGGATTAAAGACCCCCTAAAAGGAAGTTACAAACGAACCATGCAGCTTAAGCAAGGGATTTTATTGCACATAAAAAATTCCAAAAAAACTGGGTAAAAACCACCACCAACACCTGGGCTAGCTTAAAAAAGGCAACGTTGTCTGAAAATGTTGCAGCTGCACCACGCATCAAACCATGCACAACTATCCTACACTCATACTGAATTGATCATTTCCTGTTGTATATAGCACAATGTGTTAGAACAATCCACCATAGTTACTGCAGTCTTGTTGTTCAGCCACTGCTGTATCTGACCTGTACCAAATGGTAATATAAAACTATGTTTTCAGTGTCATTGTGGTAGATAAATATCAGCTGAAGGACTAAAATAACACTGCTGGTGAATAGCTCCTCTAGGTTCTCTTCAGTGCAGGTCACAATAATTCTAGACCTCTTGACACATGAGCATCAACTTACAAAAACCTCATGCCGCGTACACACGATCATTTTTCAGCATGAAAAAAACTTTGTTTTTAAAAAATTTCATTTAAAATGATTGTGTGTGGGCTTCACATCATTTTTCAGGTTTTGAAAAACAACAACATTTTTTTCCGAACATGATAGATTTTTTAACAACGTTTTAAACTATGTTGTTTTTTGGGTTGTAAAAAATGATCGTGTGTGGGCTAAAACGACATTAAAAACCCGCGCATTCTCAGAAGCAAGTTATGAGATGGGAGCGCTCGTTCTGGTAAAACTACCATTCGTAATGGAGTAAGCACATTCATCACGCTGTAACAGACAGAAAAGCGCGAATCGTCTTTTACTAACACGGAATCAGCTAAAGCAGCCCCAAGGGTGGCGTCATCCTCATGGAACTTCCCCTTTAGAGTGCCGTTGTACGTGTTGTACGTCACCTCGTTTTGCTAGAGCATTTTTTTTTAAAACGATGGTGTGTGGGCAATGTCGTTTTAATGATGAAGTTGGAAAAACGTTGTTTTTTCTACATGCGGAAAAACATCGTTTTTTTTCATCCCAAAAAATGATCGTGTGTACGCGGCATAATACATGCAGTATTTTAACTACTGTGATTTTTTACTCCTAGATTATTACTTTTTAGATTATAATTGAGCCTTTTTAAAGTAATGATAAAATTCTGCTTCGTGAAATAAAAAGTTAAAAAGATGAATTAACAAATAAGGCCTTCAACACCGAATTACCCAGTTCATGCTTACCAAAATTCCATGTCAAATACTTCCCTATATCTGTGAATTTTAGGAGAAATTTACCAAGAGATAAAATAAAGAACAGAGGCAAAATCCAAGTGAATTGGGACTATGATCTCCACTGAAGGAAAATCAACCAGCAATTACCTGGAATAGTTTAACCCTTGATATTCCTGGCAAGTAAGGACAATGTAAGGTAAAGGGACACTGTCTGGTGCTGGAGAACCTCTTGAGTATTCCCTTCAGTTGACTTGTGCAATTTCGGTTATGCAACATACTGCCACCCCTCCAGCAGAGCAATCCTCCGGTATTGCTACAATAAAATGTAATATTGAGAGCTCTTCTGAATTGCCTTGTTGTACAGTGTGCAACTGTTTACTCATTTTGACTTTTTCAACTCTGAATAACATTCAGGGCTTTTTTTTCTCAGAAAATAGGTGCAGGAACTCAGCCACGACCCCTAAAACCCCCTCCCCTCACATACACACTCCAAACAGCATGAACCGTGTGGGTGTGGTCAAATTTCACTAACAGTGGGAGGGTCTTAAAGGGGCAGTAAATACCAGGAGTGCATTATGTACAGAGTGCAGAGTTTGGGGGGGGGGGGTTCTTACAATATTACAAAGTGCAGAGTTCAGGGGAATGTTATGTACAGAGTACAGAGTTCTTCTTCCACAGCTGCTTACCTCTGCATCTCCCACCCACATCTCACTTTCCCCCCTCTTCAGCTCCGACCTCTGCATGCAGCCTCCCCTCCTCCCTAAAAGCTCCAGCATCTTCCATGTCTTACTTTTGTTGCTGTACTGAAGCACCCAGCTGGCTCTAGTGCCACCCCACACACTGTAGATGGCTCCTTCTCTCTCACTTGTAGGGAGATCATCCAGTATGGCTGTCGGCATCCACAATGCACCCGGGCACCTGCATCTCCCTTGTCCCCATCCTGAAGATCTGTGGAAGACAAGCTATCACTGGTAAACACAGAAGCTGGACTTCTGTGTTTACCAGCGATAGTGGTAAACAGGAAGCAGAGTGTGTGAGCCAAAGGTAGTGGAATTGAGTTCCACCAAGTTCCAGCTGAAAAAAAGTCCCTGATATACAGTTTCCAGTTTCCTGAGGCCTATGTATGTAATCCCTCCCAAGTAGTTACCCTGATGCAGGCCCTGCCTACATGTCTTCTGTTCTAGGGCAGTGCTTCAAAAAGTTTTGAAATAAGATAATTGGCATTAATCCCAGGGTTGTATCTAGACATTATTTTGCCCCAGACACATCAACGTGCTAACACTCTTTTGTACAAGCTCTGCCCCTAATGTAAACTATCTCAAAACAGTTCAGCCCACCAAACAGAGTGATAGCTTCACGTTTCCTGATACCTCTGGCTTCTTTTAACATCTTTTATACCCTCTCCCCACCTGAATTTCTCTTACTGAATTATGGCAGGAATTACGCCTCAGAACTACTGCTCCTGACTAATGTCAGCATTATTATAACTTCATTCAATGTTCTATTGAATCCACTCACATCAAATGTATATAGCATTTATGTCCCGATAAAGAGAAAGTGCCAGAACCCCCGAAAGGTGTTGGATGTTTAATTTTACCCAAATATGAACTGTTTAAAGACTTTCTTGGACTGCATAATTATTAGTGTGGTGCTATTATTGCATCTTTCACATTTCTATATTACCCAGGTCCCCCTTCAATGACACCTTGGTTCAAGAAAGAAGCCTCACCAGTCAGCTTAGTCTTTAAATTGCGCTGGTCTTTTACAATACAGGACATACATAATAGAACAGCCAGTGCTTCAAACATGACACAGTCAGCAATAATTAATTGACAGGAGCTCTAATTCTTCCTTAATCTATCCAAAACTAAAAAAAACTTTTGTCCACAAGTGGAGAATCCCTATTAGGAGTCACATCGTCAACCCCAGCCCTATTGCAAAGAAAGAAAGGGCAAACCCCCTTAGCCATTGTACTGCCCAAACTTGCAGGATTGTTATTATAAACCAGTTAGTAGAATCTAGTGAACAAAGACCTGGTAATTACTGTGAAAAAGCTGCCAGTGCAGCTAATTTATTTTCCCTATTGAAAAAAAACATTACATTGAAATATAAACTGAATTTAAAAATGCTAAAATAATTTTCCTAATGGAACTTTAGATACTTAGGGCACCCATTTGCGCTTTGTTAATTTTAGAAATAAATTTTTATGTCATATAATTAATTGCATGTAAGAAAAATGGAACGACGATTAAATATTTATAGCAGGAAAGGGAGCGTTATAATAATAGCTGCAGGTGAAATTGCTGGTTTTATTGTTTCTAAGATTATAAGATATTTTGAATGGTCTCATCTGCTTACCATTAATATATAGAGTAACATTTAAAACCATGTCCTGTTACCATTTCTTATCTACCATTTAAAAATCAGTTCTTGTTTTCACACCAAAGTAGTGAAGTATAACTTTTTCATGTTCATATCCAAATAACTAAAAGAAGACATAAAGAGATTTGGTGGTAGTAGAGAAGTGGTTTAAATACTTGAATTTGATTTGGTATCAGCCCCTTTCAATCCCCTGTACAGTAGGGTTGAGACTGGGAGAGGGAGTAGCAGGATAAGGAGTCAATCAGTTGTGCTGCAGTCCTCTTGTGCTAACAAGGATCATATGCTAAAAGATAAAGAGAGCAGAGATGAAGGTTAGAGTTGATGCTTCTCCCCCACTTCCCACTCAAAGACAGGCATGAAGTCCAGGACCTAGTTGTATTTTTTTTCTCTAGTAAGAGAGTCCTCTGGCATCTGGGCTATTAGGCCATGGGCCCATTGTACAGCTTTTCAGAGGCAGCAAGCCAAAGCTCTGACTCCGCCCCACCCGCTCCATACACACTTCAACCCCAGTTCTAGCCAAAAGTCTCAACTTAAACTCTGATCATATGGCCTCAACTTCCCAATGGTCCCAGGTTTAGTCCATAGGGAATCATGTCCATTATCCCCATCCATCAGTCACTCTCGACCCAAATCGGCTGCTAAATTTCCCTTTTCCCAAGATATTGACTATGCCCTTGCATTCCACAGAGATGTTACAACCTTTCCAGCATATATAACAGCAGCACCACTCACCAGACGTGGCTGCTGAAAGATTTCTACCCAGACAAACTTCACTTCATATGCCAATTGTTTTCAGTGAACACATCAATAGAACATTTCCTAATATATAATTGGAGCATTTTATGGAACATTTTAATGGTGTAAAGAATAAATGTCAACTTAGGCCTTACAAATTACAGTCCATAAACATGGAATAACTAAGTCTAAAAATATGACAGAGTTTACCAAAAATATTGTTGTTGACCTTACATACATATTTCCACTCAACACAGGAGAACACAGGAAGGCAAATGCTTGGCATGCTGGATCTGGGCTTTAGGACTATAATGAGAAGAGATAAGGGACTGGATCACAACTGATTAAGGTTGAGTAAAGTGAACCCAATTTGAACATTTGTAAATTGAAAATCAGCTTACTTCAGAAAACATGAACACAAAAAAGTTCACAGCTCTGGTTCAATGGCAAAAACAAGGCAATGGCTCACCACAAATCTGTCAGTCCCACATTTGGGTTATGGAGATATCCCACCTGCATCAGAAATCCCAAAGAGGAGGCTTTCACAGTTACGTTCCATTGCTCAGTCCCAAGCTATTTCACCCTGCTTACTCAGGTGTGTACGGCTCTCTCACTGCCAGGTGCCAATTGTTTCCTCTTCCTTTTTGGACTCTGGGGTGTCTGGGTTAACCCCCTTCAGAACAAAAGACCCTGTAATCAGGCTTTGGAGGTTCTACCCATCCAAAACTCTTTGAACCTCTGCAATTCATAGAGTCCTGTGGCTGCACTCACACCTGGGCGTTTCAAAGTTGCGCATTTTTACCACGATTTTGACGCATTTTGTGCAGTGATTTTGTACAGGTAACCCATGTAAAAATGCCTGTAATATGCCCCAAAAAAGCTCATGTTCTTTTTTAAACTCAAGGTATTTTTCAGGCATTTTGCTTCAGGTGACAAAAAACTCTCAGATGTGAACAGGTGCCATTGAAATTAATGGAATTTTGCTTGTTGGGCGTTTTTCACACGTTTTTTTTCTGTCGTTTTACAAGCGTTTTATGTTCTAAAAAGTAATTTTCCCCCCCTCTAACCAGTCTACCCAGGAACCCCTCACCCTGTATGGGTGAGAACCCCCTGAGTATTCAACATTAATTTTAAACTGTCCCCCTTAGGAGGACCACAACCCAAATAGTAGGAAAATATATCTGCCTTCCAGGATTATCCCTGGATTCCTGTACAATATATAAATATAGAGAGAAAGAGAGATAATGGTGTAAAGCACCTTCAGAAATTCTGCTCCTATTGAAAAAGTATTTAAAATATGTAATCATTTTCCTGGTTTTTACACTTTGTACATGTACCATGGTGAAATAGCAATCAACTTTATATAAAAAGGATGTGTGTTCCATTTCAATTTATCTATGCTTAAAGTACTTTTCATTTATGTGAACCGTGTGTAATTGAGAGTTCTGGAGTTTGCAAGATCATCACAGTTAAGCTGACCATGGATCATTTGTTTCTTTTCCACTGATTAGTGGCTGCAGCCACAGTTTCACAAAAGTTTTACAACATTCTTGTTTGACATAAATCAATCTAATGTTCAACTTTTGTCAAAAAACAACATGAATCAAAATGTGGCTGCTCCCTGCTAAACCTGATAAATTTCAGTCCATCTATGGCCAGCTTCAGGTTGATCTTTTAGGCCCAGATAACCTGAAACTAGGGATGAAACCAGTGTTTTTGGTGAAATTGGTTTTGAAACAAAGTTACTGATTGTGCCATAGGTGAAATTATGCCAAAGTGGAAACTCAACTCAGCTTATCGAGCTGCTGCAATAAAATCTTCTTTAAAAAACTAAAAAGGTGCCTATTCTTTTCTTTATTTAAGAGGTGTGTAATTTGCGTTTATTTAGGGTAGTTTAGTTAATTTTATTTTGTGTTGTTTGTATATATTTTTTTCCTTCTTTTGTGTATTTGATTAGTTGTGTACTGTCACTGTTTGTATGCCCCAGCACCAGAGATCATACAATGCTGGCCCCCAGGAGCTAGAAGCCATGTACAGAAAAGCCACATAATTTTTTCCCAAACTGAGTTAGGGTTGGATTTCTATAAGATTCTCTCTTCCCTTCTGATACAATGTTGGGTGGTGGGATTTCCTGAAATGCTAAATGCACTGCCAGATTAATGTCTTGGCTATGGGCACATCTAAAATCTAAAAATCACTCTTCTGAGGCAGGCTTGTATCTTCCAGATATTTCCATAAATTTGGGGTTTCTTTCTGTGGAGCCACCTTTTTGTGAAATTCAGTATTGTGGTACAACTATTCAGACAACGATAATTCACTCAGGGATATTTGTGTACATATGTAGCTCTAACTCTTACATTATAAGAACAGGGCTTCTAATTGAGGAGAGGAAGGGGCACTTTGGAGATTGACTTGAAAATTACTTTCAAAACAAAATAGGATAAAAGTTCTTGCCACTTAGTGATGGACCCACTTACATTTACTGTAAGGGCAGCCGCTTTGTGCCAGATCGGGTACCTAAGATATTATCTGACAATTCCGGTTCTGGCACACGCACTGTGTCCAATCAAAGCGGGAGCCAATTAGTGGGTCCAGCGGACTCGATGTCCACCAGGATCCGCTGATCATTTGGGACACAAGCAGAACGGCAGTCTGCCTATGTGAACAAGGCAGATTGTCGTTCTGTCAGCGGGGAAGGCTTTGATCCTGTGTTTCTGCTAAGCAGGAACACAGATCTCTGCCTTTCCCTAGTAAAAGCACCTCCCCCACAGTTAGTAAACACAACCTTGCCATACATTTAACCCTTTGATTGCCCCTGATGTTAACCCCTCCCCTGCCAATGTCATTAGTACAGTGTAAGTGCATATTTTTTTAGCACTGATCACTGTATTACTGGTCCCCAAAAAGTGTCAAAAATGTCAGCTAGGTGTCCGCAATATCGCAGTCCCACTATAAGTCGCTGATCGCCGCCATTACTAGTAAAAAAAAATCTAAAAAAATATCCCATAGTTTGTAGATGCTGTAACTTTTGGGCAAACCAATCAGTATACACTTATTGGGATATTTCACCAAAAATGTGTAGCAGAATACATATTGTCCTAAAGTTATGAAGAAATTCAATTCAATTGTTTTTAGTAAAAAAAATGTATTTTTTTCAAAATTGTCTGTCTTTTTTTACAAAAAATAAAAACCGCAGTGGTGGTCAAATACCACCAAAAGAAAGCTCTATTTGTGGGAAAAAGGGACCACACAATTGTCACAGTAGCACAGTGCCATATCGCAAATAATGGCCTGGTCAGAAAGGGGGTAAAACCTTCCGGAGCTCAAATGGTTAAAGAAGATCTTGATACTGTAACTGCTGACTTACCTGTCCAAGGGTCCAACACTGTCTTCACCCAGGCTGTTTATTCACCGATCTTCGGGTGTCTGGCACCAGCATATTTAGTGTGGGAAGCTGGCTGTGACCCCTTGGGGCTTCACAGTCAGCTTTGCACTGTGCATTCGTGAGCCACGTTACACTTTGTGAATGGTCCTCTAGCCTTCTGGAACCTGCCACGTGTCCCAGATGGCTGTGAGCAGGGGGGGGGGGGCAGGAAAATTCTGCTCAGGTCATCTAGGTCAGTGGTCCCCAACCTTTTTGGCACCGGGGACTGGCATTGTGAATAAAAATTGTGCCAAGGCCCGGGGGTGACGATGCAGATTTCCACAGTCACTTGCCACATGCCACCAAATGCAGATTGCCACAGTCACTTGCCACATGCCACCAGATGCAGATTGCCACATGCCACCAGATGCAGATTGCCACAGTTACTTGCCACATGCCACCAGATGTAGATTGCCACATGCCACCAGATGTAGATTGCCACAGTGACTTGCCACATGCCACTAGTTGCAGATTGCCACCAGATGCAGATTGCCACAGTCACTTGCCACATGCCACCAGATGTAGATTGCCACATGCCACCAGATGTAGATTGCCACAGTGACTTGCCACATGCCACCAGATGCAGATTGCCACATGCCACCAGATGCAGATTGCCACAGTCACTTGCTACATGCCACCAGTTGCAGATTGCCACAGTCACTTGCCACATGCCACCAGATGCAGATTGCCACAGTTACTTGCCACATGCCACCAGATGCAGATTGCCACAGTTACTTGCCACATGCCACCAGATGCAGATTGCCACAGTTACTTGCCACATGCCACCAGATGCAGATTGCCACAGTTACTTGCCACATGCCACTGTCTCCTGCCTCCTAGATGCATTGTCACTAAGCACTGTGAGTTCCGCGTGAGAAAACAGTGGTGATGCGGGGCGGGTAGTGGGAGATGATGTCATCTCTCTGCCTGCCTGCTTCACCCCTAACAGTGTAGCGGCAGGGCTGTGTGGGCAGAAGTGTGGCGGGGCTGTGTGGGCGGATGTGCGGCGATCTCTCTGCTCACCGCCGCACCTCAGCGCAGACTTTGCGGCCCGCCAGTAAACAGGCTGCGGCCCGGTAGTGGGCCACGGACCGGGGGTTGGAGACCCCTGATCTAGGTGATCCGATCAGAAGTGGGAGCTGGTATTAAAACTATGTACCCACTCCCCAAAAAAATAAAATAAAATTATACCAAATTTGATGGCGGAGGGGTAGAGAAGGACACAAAGCAGAACTCCCCCCTTTTGGGTGAAGTTTTACTTTAAGTACCTTGCCAACAAATTTAAGTATTTAATTGACTCAGATAACTTTAGTAAAAAAACTTCCCTAGTTAAACTCTCACTGCTCTAAGATAGTGTAACTTTACTTCAATCTTTATTGCAAACACTATTTGCCAAAAAATTTCTTAAAATCTCTCTTTTGAAAAGTTACTCCTTACCAAAGCTTCTTTGTGCACCTTGAAACAGAAAACACAGGAGAGCGAAGCGTTCTTTAATCATTGCACAGTCTGCGAGTTGAGAAATAAGAATTGTCATCAGTAAAACAGAGATAGGGATGGTGGCCATTGTTCAGGTAGGGAGCATTTGAGTCATGTATTGTGTTCTACAGCTGGTGGGCACTCTGTATCTGGAGAATGCACCAGTGCTTTATTGCACTCAGCTGCAGCAAAGAAGGTTGCTTTTCCGGTGATAAGACCTGCACAGTTCTGCACGACCAAACCACTTGTTCTGGTAAGATGAAAATATTGAATTTTTAGGTAGGCGTAGATCAAGGATGACACATGCCAGTGCAAGATATTTTTTATATCAGTTTCATATATGCTGATGAGTTAAAAAAAAAAAACTTTGTCTTCAATAGTTTGAGTGTCATCTTTCATCAAATAATTAAAGGAGATGTATCTTTTTTTAGATTTCTTTAATCAGTGCTCCAGTTAGTTTGATGAAGGTTATGACAGTTTCTAACATACATAATGAAGATAATCCTCCTCCTCAGCATATGGACTGGTACAGCTGTACAGGGTGGCTAGTGCTGTAAAATCACAGCAGGACATTCAGTGCTGTCACTCTATGGGAATAATGTCTTTTGACTAGTAGAGTCACCAACTTTTTTTCTATATAAAAAAAGCTTTGGTAAAAGCAAAATATGAAGTTTTGTTTACTTTGCAGGGCTGCATTGCCTGATTCAGTTTAATATTTGGGCATAGCTGTAGATGTGGTTATGTTAGGAATGAAGGAATGACTTATATAGAATAGAGATATACCTAAACTGGACACTGTAGGTTAAACTTTTAGGCAAGAGTCAGAATTACTTTTTTTACGGAAGAGGGACACTCAAATAATAAAAACTGATTCTTTAGTAACACAGTTTGATAAGATTATTTGTATCAATTTAATCCCTTTTCGTGTATATAAAAACAAAACAAAACTATAATCTCCTTAATAGCCCTGACTTTGAACCAATGTGAAAACACAGGGCCGGATTCAGAAAGAGATACAACGGCGTATCTCCTGATACGCCGTTGTATCTCTGAGTTCCGACGGTCGTATCTATGTGACTGATTCAGAGAATCAGTTGCGCATAGATCTCCCTAAGATCCGCCAGGTGTAAGTGACTTACACCGTCGGATCTTAGGCTGCAATTCCAGGCCAGCCGCTAGGTGGCGCTTCTGTAATTTTACGCGACGAATATGCAAATTAGGAGTTACGCCGATTCAGAAACGAATGACCGCCCGGCACTTTTTTTTTACGTCGTTTGCGTTCGGCTTTGCACAGATGGTAAAGCTGCTAAGAAAAAAGTTTATATTATTACTTGCAAGTTGCACTTGACGTAACAACATCAAGCTGGTGGGCCTTCCAGAGCATGCTGAAGGTTCCAATATTACAGAACTTGCAGAAACATGGCTATGGAAGATCATTAGAAAAGATCATATTTCTATGACTTTTTCTGTAGAAATGGCACACCGAGTACCTGCTAGAACTTTGCCCTGCTAGCCCTCTGCAGCCGTTTTTAGTACAGCTTCTTAACCATCATGATAGGGATCTTATCCTTCGAAAGTCAGATTACAGAAAGAGGTCTCCTTCAATGGAATCAAGGTCATGATTTATCCTGACTTCTCCCCGGAAGTACAAAAGCAGCATACCAAATGTCAGGATGTAAATAAAAGACTGCAAAGACTGCAACTACAACACTCAATGCTATACCCTGCTAAACTCTGAGTGTTGGCGAATGAGGCTGTGCATTTTTTGCAAACCCCATGGGCTGCCACTGCCTGGCTAGATAGGCATTATAATAAATAGAGTGAGACCTCAGGGGAAACTTTAAGCTTGAACGTATATCTAGGAAGGTTTATGTACATAAGATTACAAATTTTTACATGTTGTGCATTCAGATGCTCCAGAGTAGACATAGTTACATAGTTACATAATAGGTGAGTTGAAAAAAGACATGCCAGTATTACATTGTATATGCCTGTATGTTTTGGTGGTTCAGGTGCTTATCTAATTGTTTTTTTAAACTATTGATGCTCTCCACTAAAAACAGCGCCTGTGGAAGGGTATGCCACATCCTTGCTGCTCTTACAGTAAAGAACCCTCTACGCAGTTTAAGGTTAAACCTCTTTTATTTCAAATTTTAGGGGTGGCCACATGTCTTATTAAACTCCCTTCCACAGAAAAGTTTTATCCCTATTGTGGGGTCACCAGTATGGTATTTGTAAATTGAAATCATATCCCCTCTCAAGCATCTCTTCTTCAGAGAGAATAAGCTCAGTCCTCGTAACCTTTCTTCATAACTAATATCCTCCAGTCCCTTTATTAGCTTTGTTGCCCTTCTCTGTACTCTGTTGCTCTATTTCCAGTACATCCTTCCTGAGGACTACTACCCAGAACTGGTCAGCAAACTCCAGGTGAGGCCGGACCAGAGTCTTGTAGAGAGGGAGAATTATCGTTTTATCTCTTGAGTTAATCCCCTTTTTAATGCATGCTAATATTCTGTTTGCTTTGTTAGCAGCAGCTTGGCAGTGCATGCCATTGCTGAGCCTATAGTCAACTAGGACCCCCAGGTCCTTTTCCAATTCTTGAGTCCCCCAGAGATTCTCCCCCTAATGAGTAGATTACATTCATATTTTTGCCACCCAAATGCATTGTTTTCGATTTTCCACATTAAACCTCATTTGCCCACCCCATTAATCTGTTCCGGCCTTCTTTCAAGGTTTCCACATCCTGCAGATAAGTTATTACTTTGCTTAGCTTAGTATCATCCGCAAATACAGAGATTAAACTGTTTACCCCATCCTCCTGACCATTTTGAGTACTCCCCATTTATCACTACCCTCTAAACTCAGACAGTTTTCAATCCATGTACTCACCCTATGGTCCATGCCAACAGACCTTACTTTGTACAGTAAACGTGTATGGGGAACTGTGTCAAATGCTTTTGCAAAATCCAGATACACCACATCTACAGGCCTTTCTTTATTTAGATGGCAACTCGCCTCCTCGTAGAAGGTTAATAGATTGGTTTGGCAAGAACGATTCTTCATGAATCCATGCTGATTACTGCTAATTATACAGTTTTCATTACTAAAATCTTGAATATAGTCCCTTATCATCTCTTCCAAGAGCTTGCATACTATTGATGTTGGGCTAACTGGTCTATAATTCCCAGGGATGTATTTTGGCCCGTTTTTAAATATTGATGCTACATTGACTTTTCTCCAATCAGCTGGTACTATTCCAGTTCCCTAAGGACCCTCGGGTGCAAGCCATCTGGTCCCGGTGACTTATTAATGTTAAGTTTCCCAAGTCTACTTCTAATTCTGTCGTCTGTTAGCCTTGAGGAGGCTTCCGGTGATGTGTCATGAGGATAAACACTGCAGTTTTGGTTACTGAAGCCCCCCAATTCCCTCGTCTTGAAGACTAAGGAGAATAATAAATTCAATACCCTTGCCATCTCCCCATCCTTTGTAACCAGATTTCCTTCCTCATTCTTTATGGGGCCAATATGGTCTGTCCTCCCTTTTCTACTGTTTATTTAATTAAATATTTTTTTTTTGCTTTCTCCACTATGTGTCTTTTGTGTTCTATCTTAGCCGTGGCGGGTCTCACCCCTCCCAATGTAGACTCATGCATTTGGTCTACATGTACAGTATCTCACAAAAGCGAGTACACCCCTCACATTTTCATGTGACAACACTGAACAAATTATTCTTTGCTACAATGTAAAGTACTGAGTGTACAGCTTGAATAACAGTGTAAATTTGCTGTCCCCTCAAAATAGCTCAACACACAGCCATAAATGTCTAAACCGCTGGTAACAAAAGTGAGTACACCTCCAAGGGAAAATGTCCAAATTGGGCCCAATTAGCCATTTTCCCTCCCTAGTGTCATGTGACGCGTTAGTGTTACAGGGTCTCAGGTGTTAATGGGCAGCAGGTGAGTTCAATTTGGTGTTATCGGTCTCACTCTCTCATACTGGTCACTGGAAGTTCAACATGGCACCTCATGGCAAAGAACTCTCTGAGGATCTGAAATTTTTTTTATGCTCTACATAAAGATTGCCTAGACTATAAGAAGATTTACAAGACTCTGAAACTGAGCTGCAGCACGGTGGCCAAGACCATACAGCGGTTTAACAGGACAGGTTCCACTCAGAACAGGCCTCGCCATGGTCGACCAAAGAAGTTGAGTGCATGTGCTCAGCATCATATCCAGAAGTTGTCTTTGGGAAATAGATGCATGAGTCCTGCCAGCATTGCTGTAGAGGTTGAAGGTGTGGGGGGCATTTTAAACCTCTCCTGAACGATTTACTGTGTCAGGTAGTAACGACGTTTAAAAATATCCGTTGTACCATGTTTGCATGCCGTGTTTAGCCACATTTGCATTTAGAAGCTTTTTTGCATTGCATGTATCTCCATTAAAAACACCTGTAAACGAAATGCGGCTAAACAAGAGTTACCGCGTTTACATGCCTTTACAAGCTGTTACAGGCATTTGGTGTTTCAAATGCCTCTGAACATCCATCCTGAAAGCATTTTTTTGCTTTCCAAAAAATTCTTCTAAACTCAAAGACCCTCTGTACATGTACTGATAAGATAACATAGAGGAAAGTTCAGGGGCAGATGAAAAAAACGCCCAACTGCTCCTAAATGTCAATTTACCAGCAGCAGTGTACATGAAGCCTTAGATGGTATAAATTTGCTTACAGTATCCCCATAGGACATCTGTATGTTGAATGTCTCGGTAACTATACAAGAGCTTGAAGTTGCTGTAGCATCCCTTCCTAAAGGGAAAGAACCCGGGTGGGATGGTCTTCCCAATGAAGTCTTCACACAATATGGAAGTATACTTCTGCAACGTTGGTGTCTGGTAGCCTCCCTCTGTCTATGATGGGAGCCATTATCGCAGTTATACCTAAGAAAGGAAAATACTTATTATCCCTGTTATCCTACAGACCAATTTCACTGCTTACTTCAGATATTAAAAGTTTAGCTAAAATCTTTGCCAACAGACTAAATAAAATCATTACATCTATTATTCATCCAGGCCTAACCCCTCCACAGCTGTGAGTATAAGATGCAATTTTTTAAATATTCAGATCCCTGTCAATAACTCGACAAATAGAGCATTGCTGTCTTTAGATGCGTTTGAAGGAATAGAGTAAAGTTATATATGGGAAGCACTTAAGTGCTTTGGTTTTGGTAACATCTTCTGTAACTGGGTCAAGCTTTTATACACAGTCCCTAGAGCTCTTGTTCGAGTCAATGGGAAAATGTCAGGTCCTTTCCCAATGTTTTGTGGTACCAAAGGTGCCACTATCACCTCCTCTGTTTCCACTAGCTTTAGAACCCCTTGTGGCCCTACTGAGACAAACTGTGGGGGTGAGGAGGTCTCACGATAAACTGGAGAAAATCTTTATTACTCCCATTGGACCCTCTACAGGGCCCCCTTCTGCTTGTAGTGTCAAAACTCAAAGTTGATGTAAAAATTAAATACCTTGGGGTAATATTTCTATCCAGAAAGTGTTAAATGATGTCCTTCGCGCTACTGTGAGAAATAGGTAAAATACAAAATGTGAAAATGCAGCAAAAAATAGTAGTGTTTACAATACACCGAAAAAGAATAAATAAATAAAAGAAAGGTTCTCGCGCAAAAACTGTACACGCATCAATGATATTGCAATAAAGTGAATCTAACAATAGCAGTGATGTGTGGTAATAAAAAACACAAAATAGTCCATATATGTAGAAGGCAGGTGTACTGCCAAAGAGGAGAACAGAAAAGGAAAAAGTATATTATGATGAAGTCACGTGACGTGACGCAACGCGTAAGGCCCTGTTTAGACGTGACCGGAAGTGACGTTTAGTCCCGTCCGCACATTCGATACTTGCCGTTTTTACGTTTGATTTTTAAAGCTCCTGTTGAGCATTTTACTATTTGGACCAATAAATTTCTGTTTGCCAAGAAGTATTTCACCATTTGGAGCCCCCCCTTTCTTTTCCTCCTTTTTATACACCTCGTTGATTGCCTGTGCACGCTCCGTATACGGAGCCTCCATTTTGGTGTAGCCCCGGACCATCCACAGTGAGGGCGGACGTTCTCCAAGCAACATCACAGAGGATCGTATTAACTCATCTGAGTAGAGGGAAGTTTTGAAAGTCTCCATCCGAGTTTCCACACGCTGATTTTACATATTGGAAAGGTAAGCGCTCCGTGAGCTCAGCTGCCGGTGGGATCGTGTTTTAACATCTCTATTTTGATGCACAAGTTCATTGTCGATCACTTTGGGACACATATGCTTGATCATTTTTATTTGGATGCACAAGTTCATTGTGGATTACTTTGGGACATTTATTTTTCCTTTTATATATAACACAGGACATTTTGCTTTATTGTTTGTCATCACTGCCACAGTGATTTGAGTGATAATTTCTATTGAGGACACAATTTATTCACCCATTGGCTCTTTCCCCTTGATTGGGGATCTTATGTATATTCATTATTGTTTATTATTTACTATTCATCAATTTTTGCGCTCATCATTTCACCTTATTCATATTAATAGATTATATTAATAAATGTCCATCAATCTTTGTGCACAGATGAATGAATGGATAAGTGGCCTGATCCCCAGCGTGTCTGGTCTCTCAGAACTCTCACCTCATATATGTGTAAATACAGCAACAAGGAAATCCATAAGGAGCTTCACCTCCATAAACAAAATGGTATTCCCACTTTATACACTTCCACAGGAAGTCTGAAAGATACCAGTTTATTCTTAAAATATTACATATTTGTTCATCTCCCTAGTCCAATCACCAAGAGTAGGAGGGTTGGGTGAAACCCAACGAGAGGCTATACAGAGTTTAGCCCATACAGCACTTCCAGCCAGTACTGAAATAGCTTCAGACATCTCCAATAAAGTTGCATAAAAGGGCTGAGGGATTGAGCGCATCTTGCGCATTCTGAGTTTACTCTCCTACTGATCCTGTGCAATGGCTCTGGGATACGATATGCTCTATATAAAATAAAAAGCTGAGTTACTCTGTGTGTAGGAGATACTGAGGCAAGCTGTATATTCTGTAATATTTGATCCCATATATCCTCTAGAGTCACATCAATTTCTGCCTCCCATCTTTGCCTACATGGGACAGTGATGTTACAAGGCAATTCAGATAATCACGTGTAGACCCTAGTAATAATGCCCTTTTTATTATTTGCTCTAACTATGTTGTCCAAAATAGGATCAAGGAAAAGGAGACCATTGAAGCCAAATCTTGGGTCTTAAGGGCATGTCTTAGTTGTAAAAATTGGAAAAAACATTTTTGATCTAGATTATATTCAGTACAGAGATGTCGTTAGGTTTTTCAAGACCCCACCAGAGTACAGTTGCTTCAGGGTTGTGATCCCTGCATGCTCCCATCTGGAAAATGCTACGACGTGCTGAGAAAAATAAAGTTTAATGCTTCCGAGCATGCATTGACTTGATTCTGAGCATGCGTGGATTTTTGACCGGTGGACTTCCACACAATCGTTTTTTTCTATCGTTTTTTATCCATAGGAACATTTTAAAACATGTTCTATTTTTTTTCACCAATGGAAAACAAATCGATGGGGCCCACACACATTCGGTTTGTCCGATTAAAACGGTCCATCGGTCCGTTTTCATCAGACAAACCGATCATGTGTACAGGGCCTAATAGAAAAAACGTAACAGATATTGGGCCTTAGAAGCATTTCCAATGTACAGATCTGTGCACACAGGCAAACCACACAAGGAAATGTACCGTTGCAATGCAAAGACCTCAAGCACAGATTGTTAAAGTAAACATAACCCCAACCATTAAAATCTAATATAATCTTTAACATGATAATATTACTTGTAAAACATTTGTTTATGTTAGTTGTTGGCTTTCATAAAACATAACAGCTGGTGATATTGATATAAAGATCCATATCACATGCTCTCACAAAAGAGGCTATATGATTCTGTGATGATGCACATTGGTTAGGCATATTCTAGTGTTGTGACCAGTGGAAAAAAAGACCTCTAATAAAACAATTCCAACCAGCAACAATTAGGAAGCATGCCATGTGAAAAATTACACTCTGCTGAATTAAATTGCCCCTTTACAAAATATATTGTAAACTTTATACTTAGCTCTTGTATGCCTTTTGCAATGTCATCACATAAAATGGGCAGCCAAGTTCTAAAACCGAATGGCTTATTCAGTGAAACAGTACAAATTATAATGATGACGTGGCAAATGTGAGTAGGAAAGGGATTGTGGGTAGGGATGAGCTTTGTATTCGAGTCGAACTCATGTTCGACTCGAACATCGTATGTTCGATCGTTCGTCGAATTACGAACATTTTGGGCCGTTTGTGCCAAATTCGAGTTACGTTTCACAGCCCATAATTCACTGCGGCATCGCAGTGCATTGCTGGCTGATGATTGGCCAAGCATGTACTATGACCCGCATGCTTGGCCAATCACAGCTTGCAAAAAACGGAGAGCCATAATTGGCCAACGCCAGGGTGGCTTTGGCCAATTATGGCTCAGGGGGTTTAGTACACGCCCCACACTATAAAAGGCCGCTTGCAGGTCGGCCTTGTGTAGTGTGTTGCGGTGGGTAAAAGAGAGAAGACAGAGAGAGAGAGTGTCATTTTTAGTAGGTAGATAGAGTAGGCAGGCAGGAAGGCTATTCAGTTACAGTTACAGTGTGTAGAGGATATATATGCATCCCAGGTGTTGTATATATATTTATACACTGTATAGTTTAGCTAGATCAGCTCTTCCTAATTTACTGGCAGGCAGGTGATTGTGCTAGCTGCAGTATTCTCACGTGGTGTATTGCCTGTGTCCTCTGCAGTGTGCACCATAAAGCTACGTAGTGTGTGTACTGCCTTTGTCCTCTGTAGTTTGCACCTAAAGCTACTTGGTGTGTACTGCCCGTGTCCTCTGCAGTTTGCACCTAAAGCTACATGGTGTGTACTGCCCGTGTCTTCTGCAGTTTGCACCTAAAGCTACGTAGTGTGTGTACTGCCTTTGTCCTCTGTAGTTTGCACCTAAAGCTACTTGGTGTGTACTGCCCATGTCCTCTGCAGTTTGCACCTAAATCTACGTGGTGTGTACTGCTCTTGTCTCTGCAGTTTGCACCTAAAGCTACGTAGTGTGTGTACTGCCTTTGTCCTCTGCAGTTTGCACCAAAGCTACTTGGTGTGTACTGCCCGTGTCCTCTGCAGATTGCACCTAAAGCTATTTAGTGTGTACTGCCTGTGTCCTCTGCAGTGTGCACCTAAAGCTACGTGGTGTGTACTGCCTGTGTCCTCTGCAGTGTGCACCTAAAGCTACGTGGTCTGTGTACTGTCTGTGTCTGTGCTATTTTTCTCAATGATTTTCATCCATATTGCAGGGACCAGACATTACATTAAAGCCGCAAGCAGTTTTAAATTACTCTTTTCTTATAGTAATCTCATTTTGTGCAGGGACAGTTCTAAACATGTGCCACTTCACAGGCATACTATAGACACCCAGCAGGTACGATATTTAAAGGGATTTTTCATTTATTATTTTTTTTTAAATCACTGCTCCAGAAAAAACGACAGTTTTTAAAACTTCTTTTCCATTGATACATGTTCCCTGGGGCAAGACCCGGGTTCTCAAAGACGTTTTCACAGGCATACTATAGACACCCAGCAGGTACAATATTTAAAGGATTTATTTATTTATTTAAGCATCATTAAAATCACTGCTCCAGAAAAAACGACAGTTTTTAAAACTTTTTTCCATTGATACATGTTCCCTGGGGCAAGACCCGGGTTCTCAAAGACGTTTTATGACAATAACTTGCATATTAGGCTTTAAAATTAGCACTTTTGAATTCGAAAGTTAGAGTCCCATAGACATCAATGGGGTTCTAAATGTTCGCGTGAACGGTCGGTCCTTTCGAAGGTTTCTTGTGCAAACCGAACAAGGGGGTGTTCGGCTCATCCCTAGTTGTGGGGAAAAGTGTGGATAAGGGTTGTAGATTTGTGGGATCAATTTTAACACATTTTTTAAAGCCCTGTTAAAAACAGTTGTTTTTCCATCCCTCTATCCCACCCCCTTTACCTTGTGAAGCCAGGTATACTCATCTAAGTCCCCCTTCAGGTCCCTCACTGCTTTTACAAGGCATGGGGGATCACAAATCCAGCTGTGCGATTGGACCTGAGATTGCCAGTCCCCTATCATATCTTCTGGATTCTGAGAGAACCCTTGCGCTGGACATCCAACAGGAAAGGTCCACTTCATGCAGGCATTGATATGAACACCTGAAGAAGGGCCCAAGCAGGAAGTAAACAGAAGAGGAAATAACTCTGGTCTGCTGCATCATGTGGCTGTGGCTTAAGGTAAGTAAAAATGGTATTTGGATTGGATTTTTTTTTTAATTCAGCAATCATATGGGGGGGGGGGGTCAATTGGATTCTGGAGTGGGGCTTTAATGGAGTTTTGAGTCATTCCAGGTGCTGAGGTTTATGTTTGAAAACAAGAACACTTAGATTAAAAGATTATTGCCTTTCATACAAGCTGTCAATAGGATTCAGGCCTGGAATATTGTTTACTCATATGCCTCTAGTTAGTATATAAATCTTTAGAAATCTATATATGTGTTGGCTTTGTTGTGTTTGTTTCACCTCTCCTACAGGCAGAAAACGATTCCAGCTTTCTTTATAAACCCCTCTGACCCTACATCTGCCCACCTGTCACCCTCCAGCCATAGAGCTTGACCTCTTGTTCTAACATTATTCTTTCAATAAAATGTTATTCCCTCCTGCAACCCTAGTGGTTTCTTTAAGTGCTTTTTCCATAAACGACTCTCTCTTTGACATCCTATTTATAGAACTGTAGCTAAAGCCTATTACTTTTCATGTATCTACAGATTTGCCAGTAATCAGACATGTAGTTCTGATGGTCATGAAAAATGGGGTATTAGCTTATTATTATCTGCTGCTCTATCCTGCATACATATTATTCCTTTAGTAAGGGTAAATATGTGGTACAGAATCTGTAGCTGTCAAAATCAACTTCTATATTATATATCTGAAAACTGCATTATGAAACTGTATTTACTCTTATACAGTGTCTTGAAAAAGTATTCACACCCCTTGAAATTTTCCAAATTTTGTCATGTTACAAGCAAAAAATGTAAATGGATTTTTACCAACACAAAGTGCCACATAATTGTGGGGTGGAAAGGAAAATGATAAATGGTTTTCAAAAATTTTTACAAATAAAAAAACTGAAAAGTGTGGCGTGCATTTGTATTCAGCCCCCCTGAGTCAATACTTGTGAGTCAATAGAACCACCTTTTGCTGCAATTACAGCTGCAAGTCTTTTTAGGGATGTCTCTACCAGATTTGCACATCTAGAGAGTGACATTTTTGCCCATTCTTCTTTGCAAAATAGCTCAAGCTCTGTCAGATTTGACGGAGAGCTTCTGTTAAAGCGGGAGTTCACCCGAAAAACTATTTTTAACATTAGATTGAGGCTCATTTTGTCAAGGGGAATCGGGTGTTTTTTTTTTAAAATCGAAGCAGTACTTACCGTTTTAGAGATAGATCTTCTCCGCCGCTTCCGGGTATGGTCTTCGGGACTGGGCGTTCCTATTTGATTGACAGGCTTCCGACAGGCTTCCGACGGTCGCATACATCGCGTCACGAGTAGCCGAAAGAAGCCGAACGTCGGTGTGGCTCTATACGGTGCCTGCGCACCGACGTTCGGCTACTTTCGGAAAATCGTGGCGCGATGTATGCGACCGTCGGAAGCCTGTCAATCAAATAGGAACTCCAGTCCCGCAGCCCATACCCAGAAGCGGCGGAGAAGATCGCTCTCTAAAACGGTAAGTACTGCTTCGATTTTTAAAAAAACACCCGATTCCCCTTGACAAAATGAGCCTCAATCTAATGTTAAAAATTAAGTTTTTGGGTGAACCTCCACTTTAACAGCAATTTTCAAGTCTTACCACAAATTCTCAGTTGGATTCAGGTCTGGACTTTGACCGGGCCATTCTAACACATGAATATGGTTTGATCCAAACCATTCCATTGTACCTCTGGTTGTATGTTTAGAGTCTTTGTCCTGCTGGAATTTGAACCTCCACCCCAGTCTCAAGTCTTTTGCAGACTCTAACAGGTTTTCATCTAACCACTTAAGACCCGGACCAAAATGCAGCTAAAGGACCTTGCCCCTTTTTGCGATTCGGCACTGCGTCGCTTTAACAGACAATTGCGCGGTCGTGCGACGTGGCTCCCAAACAAAATTAGTGTCCTTTTTTTTCCCACAAATAGAGCTTTCTTTTGGTGGTATTTGATCACCTCTGCGGTTTTTATTTTTGCGCTATAAACAAAAATAGAGCGACAATTTTGAAAAAAATTCAATATTTTTTATTTTTTGCCATAATAAATATCCCCCCAAAATATATAAAACATCTTTTTTCCTCAGTTTAGGCCGATACCTATTCGTCTGCCTATTTTTGGTAAAAAAAACGCAATAAGCGTTTATCGGTTGGTTTGCGCAAAATTTATAGCGTTTACAAAATAGGGGATAGTTTTATTGCATTTTTATAAAAAAATATTTTTTTACTACTAATGGCGGCGATCAGTGATTTTTTTTGTGATTGCGACATTATGGCAGACACTTCGGACAATTTTGACACATTTTTGGGACCATTGTCATTTTCACAGCAAAAAATGCGTTTACTGTGGAAATGACAGTTGCAGTTTGGGAGTTAACCACAGGGGGCGCTGTTGGGGTTATGTGTGACTTGAAGTGTGTTTACAACTGTAGGGGGGTGTGGCTGTAGGTGTAACATCATCGATTGTGCCCAGCATGGTTGCTTAAGGATAACATCAACACAGTCATCGATGAGATTCTGATCATAGTTAACCTCTCTTTGACAACTGGAGAGTTTCCAGACAACTGGACACATGCCCTGGTCACACCAATCTTGAAAAAAAGCACGCTGGATGCCAAAGTTATGTCCAATTACCGCCCTATTTCAGGACTATGCTTTCTGGCTAAGCTGGTGGAACATGAGGCTCTTATGCAACTCCAAGCTCATTGTGAATTACAAAATCTCTTTCACGATGCTCAATCGGGGTTTAGGCCCAAAAGAGGGATCGAGCTATCCATCCTGGCCACTAGAGAAAGGCTGCTGGAGTAGAGAGACGCGGGGGGGTCGGCGGCCTTGGTACTGCTTGACCTCTCCGCGGCTTTCGATACTGTCAGCCACAAGATCCTCCTGGCTCGTCTGCAGAACGAGTTCTATATTACAGGCGTACCCCTTACCTGGATACGCAATTTCCTGACAGGCAGAACATTCCAAGTAATTTTGGGCTCATTTAGGTCAGCGAGGGTGCCCCTTCTTTGCGGGGTCCCTCAGGGCTCGGAAATTTCGCCGTGGCTGTTTAATTGCTATGTGAGGCCCGTGGTAGATATCATCTCTTCATGGGGGTTGGCCACTCAGGTATATGCTGATGACATACAAATTGTGGCCAGTGATGCTCTCAACCCCACGGCAGCCCACCTTCTTTCCTGCTGCCTCTCATCTATCCAGACATGGATGAAGGACTATTGTTTGGCCCTGAACGTATCCAAAACTGAGGTACTTCTTACAGGTCCAACACAAAGCTTAAACCTGCTTGCAGAGTGGCCCGTATCAATGGGCCCGTGCCCCACTCTATCCAGCCAAGTAAGAAACCTGGGCGTCATATTTGACAATAAACTTTCATGGATTCCACAGGTGAGGAATTGTACCAAAAATGCCCTTTACTATCTTCGGATGCTGCGACGGGTAAAACATCTGCTCTCCCAAACACATAGAAATACATTAGTACAGGCCTTAGTCATCTCACGCCTTGACTTTTGCAATGTGGTATACCTTGGACTCCCTATTAAATGGCTCTCCAAGCTGCAGCTGGTGCAGAACCAGGCAGCTAGGTTGATTACGGGGACCTCAAGATGGGACCATATATCACCCGTTCTCAGACTACTTCATTGGCTCCCATGCGCAAAGAGGATCGAATTCAAGGCTTTGTGTGTTATGTTCAGGGCCTTCAAACAACATGGCCCATTGTTCATTAATAACTTGGCCATACACTACCATCCCCCCAGGGCACTGAGATCGGCCAATCAGGACTTTACTGCCATCCCTCCAGTAAGGTTGATTTCGTTCGGTGGCCGATCCTTTAGAGCCAGAGCCGCCTCGCTTTGGAACCTTCTCCCGTTGCCTTTGAGGAAGTCTACTGTTCTTATTACCTTCAAAAAGGCTCTGAAAACTTTCCTCTTTGGGGCAAGTTGATTATGACCACGTCTAATTAAACTGACCTGGCCCCTCCTCCCCTTGTCCTATGTCCCCCTCACTCCAAACCCCCTTGCTACCGTTTGTTTTTATTGTTGATATTTTACATGGTTTCTCTTTTCTTTTATGTACACGAGCTATCAGTTCGTCTATGAAGTCTTTTTTTCTTTCTTTTCTTGGATTGCTTTTTGGTCCAGAATAGACCAGCGGACCTCCTTCCAGCGCTTAGACACACCCTTCAGGGTGTATGTGGCGCTGTAAAGAAATATTAAAATCAATCAATCAATCAAAACACGCCCCCTCAGCCTAATTTGAATTAGGCGCGCTTACGCCGGCCACATTTACGCTACGCCACCGTAACTTAGCAGGCAAGTACTTTGTGAATACAGTACTTGCCTAGCTAACTTACGGCGGCGTAGTGTAAATACGCTATGCTATGCTGCCGCAAAGATGCGCGCCCCTAGCTGAATCTAGCTAATAGTGTTTTGCTTTTAGGCCAAAAAGTAAAATTTTGGTCTCATCTGACCAGAGCACTTTCTTCCACATGTTTGCTGTATCCCTCACATGGCTTCTCACAAACATGACTTTTTATGGCTTTCTTTCAACCATGGCTTTCTTCTTGCCACTCTTTCATAAATGCCAGATTTGTGGAGTGCACGACTAATAGTTGTCCTGTGGACAGATTCTCCCACCTGAGATGTGGATCTCTGCAGTTTCTTCAGAGTTACCATGGGCCTCTTGGCAGCTTCTCTGATTAATGCTGTCCCTGCCCAGACTGTCAGTTTAGGTGGACCGTTATGGCTTTGTATGTTTGCAGTTGTACCATACTCTTTCCATTTTCAGATGATCGATTGAACAGTGCTCCCTGAGATGTTCAAAGCTTGGGATATTTTTTTGTGACCTAACCCTGCTTTAATATTCTCCACAACTTTCTCCCTGAACTGTCTAGTGTGTTCCTAGGTCTTCATGATGCTGTTTGTTCACCAAGGTTCTCTAACAAACTTCTGAGGGCTTCACAGAACTGCTGTATTTATACTGAGATTAAATTACTCACAGGTGGAATCTATTTCCTAATTAGATGACTTCTGAAGGCAATTGGTTCCACTAGATCTTAGTTAGTGGTATCAGAATAAAAGGGGGCTGAATACAAATGCACGCCACACTTTTCAGATATTTATTTGTAAACATTTTTGAAAAACATTTATCATTTTCCTTCCCCTTCACAATTATGTGCTACTTTGTGTTAGTCAATCACATAAAATCCCAATAAAATACATTTATGTTTTTGGTTGTAACATGACAAAAGAGGGAGACTGTATGTACTAACACTACAATACCGAGAGTATTGGGACGCCTGCCTTTTACACACAGATGAACTTTAGTAGCATCCCAGTCTTAGTCCGTAGGGTTCAATATTGAGTTGGGCCATCCTTTGCAGCTGTAACAGCTTAAACTTTTCTGGGAAGAGTTAAAGCTGTTATAGCTTCAAAGGGTGGGCCAACACAATACTGAACCCTATGGGCTAACACTGGGATGACATTAAATTTCATGCGCATGTAAAGGCAGGCGTCCAGATACTTTTGGTAATATAGCATATATGTAATCTTCCCTAGACACCCATAAATACCAACTGTTTTGTACAGGTTCTTTTGCAAAAAAAACTAAAGCAAGAATGCACCATTGTCAATTCTCTATTGGCTGCTACCATTCTGTACTGACAGTTAGCAGAATCAAGGAAGGAACAATCGAAAGAAGGATGGTAAATACAATGAATATGTGAAAAGAGGGCAGGGGGCGCTAAACGAAAATAGTGAATTAATATTATACAGAATACGTGCATGTACATGACACATTAATAGCAAATTAAATTGTGACAAGTTAATTAGTAAAATCATGTGAAGTGAAATAGTCCCAACCTACACACCAACAAGACTTAATAGTCTCCAAAGTCAAAGTGCAGTACAATATTGCAGTGATTCCCATTAATGGGAAATGATCGTAAAAAGTCCTTGAATAATAATAAAGTGCCTAACGCACGCCAGCCTCTCCAGCTACAGGGGACATCTCTCCACTATTGACACGCTCCACAGCCTCAGTGCCGGGTCGTAGGCACCGCCAATAGTAAGGAGCCAATTGGCGTTTTGTTTTTATATTTTATATTAAATACGGAAATACACTATTGCGGTTCCTTCCTCTCTTTTATTCCTGCATTCCGCGGTCTGGTACCGGAGTATGATCGTTATTAAAGGAGTCTGAGCATTGCATGGAGCCGTATACTTTGTGATTTAAAGCTGTAATTGACCTCTTTCTAACCAAAAGAGTCAACAACTGTTGGTAAGGTGCCACCCTTAATTTGAACACAGTTTGGGTGATCTTCCTATAGCCGGTGAAGGTGGACACTAACTACAGTGGATCTGAAGCACACAGCACTTTATTATTATTCAAGGACTATTTACAGTAAACTGATTTTGAGTCTAGCTGCTATTTATTGTATGTATCAGAGCAGGTGGAGAGTGAAATTGCATGGAAAGGGGGCCGCAAGAAAAGGTTTGCCCAGGGTCCAATCAATATTAAAGATGGCCATGTACACTTAGGTACCCTTTACATGTTGGTACAGTGCAAAACACTCTGCATGTGTGTGCCATACTTGGAAAAACAATCTAACCTTAAAGTATGCCTTTCACTAGTGAAATATGAAAGCAGCGATTGCTTTCCTCTCTTTCGGAAATGCTGGTTGCTGACTGTCATGCTGGCCCTTTGGCTTGAATACTTTGTCAAGTTGGCATATAAAGACTTCTTACTTTCCTAATCTGCATAATTGGATCACTTACCTGAAATGTACTGAAGCCAGTGACAGACAAGAAACTCGTAATTTTAAAAGAAGTCCAGTGATGGTAACTCCTGTATTTCAGTCAGGCATGTTAGTCATTTAGAACTTTTCAACCACACTGGCAGCAGAGCAACGCTATCCAGGGGCATGACGTGGTGCACGTGAAGCACGCACGTCTGAGGGAGCACCGGCCCACGCTATGGATCTGACCTGAGGAGAATGGAGGGACCTTGACCCGGCGGTGCTCCATGTGAAGCGATCGCGCCGTAGTGAGGGAGCTCACCGAGGGGCCAGCCCTCCTACAGCGGAGAAGATCAGCTTTCGCCGCCATCTGATTGCCTTCACCCTCCGCCCCCCCCCCCGTGCCTCTCCGGGAGACAGCAGATCAGCCACAAGACGGGCTGAATACAGGAAGCTCCCACTTGCAGCACTCCTGTCTGCTGCCTATCTCTCCCCTCTTCTCGGCAGTGAGTACAGGACATCCCATTGGTTGGGCAACTATGAGGTAATATGGATCTTATTCTTTCTATGTCTCCCCATAAGACCAGAACAGTGAAACCCATGGAGCAAGGACTAATACCCTGAAGGCTGGGGATAGGTATTAATAATGCTGGGAAAATTTACCTTATTCCTAGTGGCCCTGCATATGCATACTGTTAACGTGTGGAAGTAACCAACAAGGATGAACTGAGTAATTGCTTATTTTCTGCATAGCAAAATAGTGGCTACCGTAGGAACATTGTACTGTACCAGTATTTTTCTCTGCCTCCCCCCCTCATATTGTACTTATATGTGAACTTAAGTATTCATGGCCCATAGGTTTTTGGGACCTCAGCTTAAACTCCGTTGATATAGTTTTGGGTGGAAGAGCGGAGGTGTATCTGTTAACCCAGAGACATTGCCTACCCCCGCAAACCATAATTAATTCGGTAGAGGGAGTTGTCCCGGAGCATGGGTGTGAACAGCAGGGGGCTTTGTATAAACTCTCTCAATTATAAAAAATAAGGCTGGCTATCAAATAAAGAAAAAAAAGAAAGAAAAAAAAAAACAAAAACACGGGTGCAAGGTGTATACGTCTCAGCTTATCAGGAGACTTCTGTTCCCACCCTTGAAAGGAGCTGCCAAATTACGGGGGGGCTGAACGGAGGCATTAGCAGGAGCACCTGTGAAGTTTTTTACCCCCCGGGTTCGGCCTGGCCCATCGGGCAGGTTTATTTTGTCTGCCCAGGGCATCAGAAACCTGAGAAGCGGAGAGCAATTTTGGGGGGATCTTGGGTAGCCTTATTATACTCTAGAGGAATACGCCGAGAATCCCTCAAGAAAGGGGTTTTTTTTCTTTTTTTTTTTTTTTTTTTTTTTTTTTTTTTTAAATAGGGAGTGCAACACTCCTAAAAATAGAGAGAGGCTGACCTTCCTCCCCAATGCCCATCTGAGGATAACGGGCCAATCCCCGGAACCCCTAATAACTTCTGTAATTGTCGGGTGGTAATTTCTGACTAAGGGAAAAAAAAAAAAAAAAAACCCTTCCTACCCTTAGGAACTCATGCCTCAGTGAGCAACAAAAACTGCCCTGCCCTAAAAAAAAAAAAAAAAAAAGGGGGAGGGGGGTGCGAGACCCCTCACTTTCCGCTCAAACTGGGGAAACGCATTAGAGCGACAAGGAAACATATAATGAATAAATCAACAAGGGGGGCTGCTTCGAAAGCCCCAAAGGATATCCCTTCCCCCACTACGATTAGACACTACATGACACCGGGCGGGAGCTCAAAGAGCCCAGGTCCAATTAAAAAAACAGAAAAAATGGGGGTAAATAAAAAGGGAGGAGGGGGGGCAGCACCCCCAATAGCAGATACCTTAACAGAATTGGAGCATGTAGCTAGCCAAGTGGAAGAACATAGCTTGGACTCTCATATCCCAACTACGGGCGAAATGGCGGCAATGTTAAAGGGATTGGAGAATGTTATAAAAGAAGAAATCAGTACATTGAGAACGGACTTATTTCATATTTTGGAACGGGTAGAGGAGGCCGAGAAAAAAATAGAAAAACAGGACCGGGATTTAAATGAATTGAAAATTCAACATTTGGCTATGAAACAAAATCAGAGATGGCTGCAATATCGTCTCGAAGACCAAGAGAACCGTAATAGAAGGCAAAATTTAAGATTACGTTCTGTCAAGGAGGAGAGGGACGAAGACTTGAGGAAAATTCTCGATGATTTGCTCCTCCCCCTCCTTGATAATGCCTCGGAAGGTCCCCTCAAAATAGAACGGGTCCATCGTGTGGGGAGGATGAGGGAGGGAGGAGGGAATTGGCACAGGGATATAATTGTGAGGTTTAGACATTTTGAAGACAAAGAGAGAATTTGGACAAAATTGAGAAGAAAACCTCCCTTATCCTATGATGGCAGGGAGATCCAGATCTTCACAGATCTGGCCTGGGAAACCCTGGCCAGAAGAAGACACCTAAAACCTCTCTTGGAACAGATGCGCCAACTCAACATAAACTACCAATGGGGTTTTCCGGCCTGCTTGATAGGGCACAAAGAGGGAGTGTCAGCGAAATTAATTTTCCCCGAGGAACTTGCAGGATTCTGCCATAAATTGGACATGCCGGTCATAGAACTGCCAGGATGGGTGGAATAGTTGTTAGATAATAGCACGCCCATAGGGACGGTTGTGAACGTGGCGACTCTACAGGATGGGGGGGGGGAGAGAGGGTCGGGGGGTGAATAAAGAAGGGCACAAGGAGGGCAGATCCATAACCCCTCCCACATAAGATCTGGCCCTGTGAGAACAGGAGGGAGGGGCGTGGGGTGTCACACCTCATCCACAAGAACCGATGGGTAGGGGATACCAAGGATCCCTACGGTTCAGGGGCAATGATCCGGCCTGGGTAGGGGGGGGCGGGGGGGGGGGAGTGGAGGGGAGGGGGGTGGGAAGGGGATTATGGGAAGGGTATCATGGCTCCCAGGAATCTTCCGGAAAAGTCCCGTGTATTCAAGGAGGCGACTTGATTATCGGAAATGACAGAAGTAAAATTTTTATCCTATAACGTAAAGGGATTAAATTCAGTAGGTAAAAGATTAAAGGTTCTAGCAGAGATTGAACAACTTAGAGCTGATGTAGTGTTTATTCAAGAAACGCACTTGACCATGGAAGCTAATATCAAGCTCTACTCCCCGGCATACCCTACTTGGGTTTACGGCGATTCCATCTCAAAACGCGCAAGGGGAGTAGCGATTGGGTTTACAAGAGGGTTTGGGTTTACCTTGGAGGCAAGGATGACTGACCCAGAAGGGAGATTCCTGTTCCTTAAAATAAGGATTGAAAATATTATTTACACCTTAGCCAACATTTATGCCCCTAACGTGCATCCAACCCAATATTTAAATAAAATTCTGGGAAAATTGAACAACTTTGCCGAGGGATTTATAATCCTGATGGGCGATTTAAATTTTGTCTTAAATCCAACGGAAGATCGTACGTTCTGTGGGAGGGAGACAAAAAATGTGCATCTACAGAGAATTAAACATAAGCTCCATGAATGCCAACTAGTGGATGTCTGGCGGACTAAACATCCAAATGAGCATGATTACACATTTTTCTCCCCCCCCCACGGAACGTACTCCAGGATCGACTACATCCTAGCGGACCACAGGTTGATAGACGCTATTACTGAGACAGAAATTGGAATCATGACTGTATCGGACCATGCCCCGGTCTCGATGAAAATTATACTAGCTGTACAAAGGAGACAGCGGCCGACGTGGCGCCTGGATGATAGCCTGATCCACGATGAGGGAGGGGGAAGCAGGGTAGAGGCAGAATTAAAACAATTTTTCCTCACAAATGACACAGAGGGGATTACCAGTGCAACCCTGTGGGAGACGCACAAAGCTTTTATCAGAGGGATCCTAATTGCAGAGGGCGCAAAAAAAAAAAAAGAGAGAAAAAGTAATGCTTCTACCCTGAGGAAAGAGATAGAGACGCTAGAACGGGAACACAAAGTGCTGAGAGCAAAAGTGACATATCATAACTTAATTTTAAAAAGAGACGCACTCAAGGAGATCTTGGAACAAGAAGCAAGGTACAAATTAAACTGCATTTCCAAAGAGAGGTATATATGGGGAAACAAACCAAGCAAACTTCTAGCTAAAATGGCCCAAAAAAAGAAAGCCAGGAACTATATTGAGAAAATTAAAGGTAAAGACGGGAAACTGGTTTATGCAACCTCTGAAATCGCGGATACATTCAAAAAATACTACGAGGACCTATACACAATAAAACACACAGGTTGGCAGGTAGGGGAAAGGGAGGAGGAGACCCGAGAGTTTCTCGATAACGCAGGACTTTCTAGACTGGAGGAGATGGAAAGCTTGACCATGGATCGACCCATAACTGAGGAAGAAATAAAAAGGGCCATAAATTCCACCACTGGTGGAAAGAGTCCGGGGCCAGATGGGTTTTCCACCTTCTATTATAAAAGATTTAGTAACATCCTGATACCGAGACTCTGTAAATATTTCAATGGATTGGGGTCGGAATTTGAAACTAGTAGTGGGGCCATAGCGGCTGTGGTGGCAATAATCTTGAAGGAAGGCAAGGATAGCTCTCTATGCTCGGGATACAGACCTATCTCTCTGTTAAATACAGACATCAAACTTTTCGCGAAAATTCTGGCGTGCCGCCTGAAAGGGGTCATGCATTTATTGGTGCACCCCGACCAGGTAGGCTTTGTGCCCAATAGAGAGGGTAAAGACAACAGCCTAAGGGCAATTCTTCTGCTTCAGACCATAAGGCAGAATGAGCCCCCAGGTCTATTCCTGTCAGTCGATGCTGAAAAAGCATTCGACAGGGTAGACTGGGGGCTCATGATGGAAACTCTCACCGTCATGGGAATAGGAAACAGGATGTCCCGCTGGATCAAAACACTATATCACCACCCCACCGCTCAAATAAAAATCAATGGCACACTATCGGAACCCTTCGAGATGAAAAACGGGACGAGACAGGGGTGCCCATTGTCGCCCCTCCTCTTTATTCTATCCCTTGAGCCGCTACTGGCCACTATTCGTAATGACTCAGACATCAACGGAGTGAGAGTAGAAGGGGAAGAACACAAACTATCGGCTTTTGCCGATGACATCTTATTTTACGTAACTAACCCAGTCAAATCTATCCCCAAGCTTTCTAGAGTCATGCAACAATATGGCGCTATCTCCAACTTTAAAATTAACGTAACCAAATCTGAGATCCTGAACATTAATTTAAATAAAAGAGAGGTATATTCAGTTAAGGGAGTATGCGCGTTCCCATGGACTAAAGAACTTAAGTACCTAGGAATAAAACTTGCCAATACAACACAGAAGATGTATAAAATAAACTATATTCCTTTATTAAATGAGATTAAGAACGAATTAAAAAGAACGATCAATAAACCTATATCATGGATAGGACGCATAAACATGTTGAAGATGGTGGTAGTTCCTAAAATTCTCTATAAATTCTTATTGGTCCCAATTGCTCTTCCCCAGCAATATCTGAGAATCCTTAACACTTTATTATTAAATTACGTTTGGAAAAATAAAAAGCATAGAATATCCCTCTCAATAATAAAACAGGGCAAGCCACTCGGCGGTCTGGCAGCCCCGGATATCAAAAGTTATTACAAGGCGGCGGTCTTATCGCGTGCGGTAGAGTGGGCAAGGGATAGGACAGATAAAAGGTGGGTGCAAATTGAGAAAGCGTTAACTAATAAATATTTGAATAATATTATTTGGATCCCTGCACAACACAGAGCACTAGATCACAAAACACATGACATAACACGGGACACTTTAAGAATGTGGGATAGGATGCAGGCACAATTAGAAGGGAAATTTAACTCCCCTTTAATGAATTTAAAAGAAAACCCTTATTTCCCACCTGGGGAAAAAAAAATAGGAGGGAACTGGATAAGGAGAGACACAGTGCACTTGGGGGATATTATTAAAAACGGTGAGATAATGACCTACGAAGATTTGAAAGCCAAAACGGACTTTTGGAATCTTGATAGGTGGCATTACTACCAGTTGATCCACTTTGTACGGCACCTCCCCCGCCCATTACGGACGGAGGCGGAGCTGACTTCACTCGAGAAAATTTGTAAATCTAAGAATTCTAAGGGCACAATCACTAAACTGTACGGGTTATTGGTTAAGTTAGGAACACGGGATGAAGCACCTTTTATAGATAAATGGGAAAGAGAGTTAGGGATCACGAGGGGGATAAATACTGTTCAGAGGATTATGAAATTAACCCACTCATCTGCAATAGATATACGTACAGCTGAAACAAATTATAAGTGCCTCTCAGGATGGTATATCACCCCGGACAAAGCAAATAAATTTAAAGCAGGGCAGTCCGCAGACTGCTGGAGGGGCTGCCAGGAAAGAGGTACGATGGCACATCTATGGTGGTTATGCCCCAAGATCCAAACATATTGGGACATAATATTGAGACAAATAAAGATTATCACGGGAGAGGAGATCAAGAAAGACCCCTGGATCGTCCTCTTTCATGGCAGTCAAGAGGGCGAAAAAAAATACAAGCAGTCCCTAATCCCCCACCTCCTAAATGCAGCCAAGAGACTTATACCTAAGAAGTGGCAGGAGACGGAAAGCCCACATATTTGGAGTTGGATAGACGCAGTGGAGGAAACGTATAGATTAGAAGAACTTAAGGATAGTTATTTGGAGAGGAACAGTGAACATAGGGAGAAATGGGGTAAATGGAAGGAATACAAAAAAACATGGAGTTATGCAGAGAGAGTTAGGGTCTGATCGACGTTAGATATATGCAATGGATATCGCAAAAATCCCTATCCCCTGTCATTTCAAAGTGAGACTTATATACCTCCGTCCCCTTCCGGCTCTCTTCTACTCTTAGTATACTTTTTCTCTTCCTTTTCCCTAGTTATCTCTAGCCGAACAGCTGATGCCAAGTCTCTTTCGAAGCCTTCTTCTTCTTTTTACCACTTCTTTTATTAATTTTTTCTTTTATATATCTTTTTCCAGGGACAAACGGGAGATCCCTGGGAGCCATGAGGGGAGGGAGGGTGGGTGTTAATCAATAAAAAAAAAAAAAAAAAAAAAAAAAATATATATAGATAAGTGTATATGTAGGTATGTGTATGTGTATGTATATGTATGTATATGTATATATATATATATATGAGTGTCTTTCTTGTTTGAGATTAATTTAGTCTCGACCAGCCAACTCGGTGCGCTGGGGGTAAAACAGTTGGGTTGTGATCTGGTCGCCCCTATAGAGGGTCGGCATTTATACTGCATGTACACAGATATATACATTTAAGGAATATTTAAAGACAGCATACAGGAAAGATACCACTCATGATGCAAACTCAAATAGAGACGAAAGAAGCAACAAATCATGAGCGAGTCTCTAGAATTTGGTAAAAAGCTGAGGTGGAAAAAAAAAAAAAAAAAAAAAAAAAAAAAAAAAAAGAACTTTTCAACCAGAATAAAATTTAAAAATGAATCACGTTTCACAAGAGACACCTTTAATTGCTTGAACATTCCCTCAAAGCGGTGGTCCGGCGATTTTTTTCCTTAAAAGCCAGCAGCTACAAATACTGCAGCTGATGACTTTTAAAAAATGGACACTTACCTGTCCAGGGCACCTGCGATGTCGGCACCCGAGGCTGACGCGTGCCTTGGTCCTTGGATGCTGCCGCCATCTTTGCTAAGGGGCCCAGGGAATGAAGCCTTGCGGCTTCTCTTCCCGGTTCCCAACTGCGCATACGCGAGTCGCGCTGCGCAATCAAAATGGTCCCTCCTGTTTTCTATCTATAAGAAGACAGCGGGAGGGCAGGAAGTGGAGTAGATTATCCGCAGATTATACAGGTATCTGCAACCCCTCCCCCTGAAAGGTGCCAAATGTGACACCGGGGGGGATTCCGAAAAGCAGAGGTTCACTTTTTGTGTGAACCTCCGATTTTGTAAAATGCGCTCCCAATGACGTCATCGCCCAGCGCTGCATGCGTTCCAGCTTGAAACGCGGAAGTGCGCAGCGATCACCGCTGATTGCAAGGCAGCTGTTAGCTGCCTATAAAGAGAACACTGTGCAGACTGCACACTGTTCTATTATTGTTGGTCGTAGCCGGCTTGGCTGCTACCAAACTACAGCTACCATCCATCCCTGAGCTGGAGACCATCCTGCACTACGGAATCCTGGAGCTCCCCTGCTAACCTCATTAAGAGTTGCTGTGGACACTCCAAGCTATCCCCCACCAGGAGACCCTCCATAGAAGAATCCCATTGCTGCTGCAATACTCATCCCTGCAAAATGGATAAGTACTATTTCTGCTTAGAGTTACCTGCTTCATATATTGCTCTTATGAAGTACTGTATTTAAATCTGTATTATTGAATACTATTTTGCTGCCCGGGATTACTTAATGTGTCTTTAGCTGTCCGCTGTAAAGTATCTTAAAGGGGACATACATACTCAGCTTAGCTGAGCTATAAGTGCCTCTCCTATGCAACTATTAGTTGTTATCACAATTCCTATTTACTACGTGCTTGACATAAGTTCTTACTTGTTTATGGGCCCATGCCCTAACTTACTGAACATGTTCGCCTTAACTTTTCTATGCTAAGGGTATTTCATACCAACACCCTTAGTGGCCTACTACTTCATTTTGTTACAGTGATATGATGTAGAAAACCCCCAAACTCCTGTTTATAATTGGATTGATGCCTGGGGTCCAATACTGATAATCACTTGCATATAGAAGTGCATTGGAATTATCTTGTGCATTATAATCTTTTAACGCTAGGAGTCGGACGCATGTTGTAATACCTCCGCCCTTAGAAGTTTAACTCATTCATATATGAGAGATGATGTAGTGACCCCCCAAACTCCTGATCTCTGATTGGAGTGATGCCTGGGGCCTAGTACTGAAATCTCACATAGAGACGTGCATTGAAATCCTTTCTATCCGCAGTTGTGGTTCACTCCCGTTCACCAGAGCTGTTACAGCTTTAAATGCTTTCTCTAGTGCCTTAGAACAGTGTTTCCCAACTCCAGTCCTTAAGGCACACCAACAGGTCATGTTTTCAGGCTTTCCATTATTTTGCACAGGTGATTTGATCAGTTTCACTGCCTTAGTAATTACCACAGCCGTTTCATCTGAGGAAAATCCTGAAAACATGACCTGTTGGTGTGCCTTGAGGACTGGAGTTGGGAAACACTGCCTTAGAACCCGCTTAAATTCCTATAGGGTTTCCTGCCCACTCCTGCCTCCAGCATGTTATTTTTAGTACCTGAATACATAAGCATAGCAGGGGGTGGACCAGTCTCTATTTTAGAGAGAAAATTAGCTTCTACATTAGGGGCATATGAGAGAGCCCCTAGCTTTTGCGAATGTGGGAACTTGAGAAGGCAGCTTATAGTAAGTTCTAAACAGGCTCTGATGTAGCTAGCTAGTTTTTTACTTTACTCTTTTCTGAAAGGATTACTTTAACTTATAGAAGGAATTCTCAGGAAGACCATGAGAATCAAAAAACAAATTAGATCCTTTTAAAGAAATATAATTATTGATCAGATCTAACCTTGATCATAAATAGAGAGAGTATAATCAAAATAACATATAGCTAGTAACTGAAGGTAACAAGGCAGTTTGTATAAAGGGTTAAGTTCTCCAGGTTATGATCTGGAACACAGGATTCACTTAAAATGTTGTTAGGTAGCTGACCCTATACCTTTTTATAATTACAGAATTTTGCAATGTTATACGGCCTGATTATCACACAGTAGTGCAATTTCCACTCTCAGCCTGATTCTGGTGTTTAGTGGGAATGTATTATAATGAAAGATCTCAGGAAATTCTATTAAGAACTTTATATGCTACATACTGTATATTGCTTTTTGAATTAACACATAACTGAACTAATGAGTGTTTTATATTTCCATTTGATTCTTCTTTTTTTTTTCATTTTAATGAGTCTACTTTAATTAATGAAGGATTGCTCTGTTGATACAGCAGCATTATGTTGCTGACAGCATGATCTGAATCAGCAATTGAAATAGGTAATGACTAAAAATTGCTTAATATTTCATTAATCAGTGGTCACTCAGGTGAGTTAGAATTATACATTACTTGCTGAAACATTACAATTACAGCTGTGTTACTGTACATTGATGAATTCTAGTTACTGGCATAACTATGAAGATAAGTTGTCTTCTGCTGGGATTGCTTGTTTTAAAAGTGCAAAAAGCCACCTTTCATCATTGGATCACTACAATATTTTATCAATTCTATCATTTTATAAGGAATAATTTGGTAGCCATTTTATGACCGAGGGAGGTGTTTATTGTACTGCTTGTTTGTGACACTTTATTGGATAAAATAAAGTGGAAGATTTTTCTGATAAACCCAATCGCATAATTTTCTAGTGTAGTGACCCCAAAGTTCTGAGCAGGGTGAATCTTTGCACTGGGCAGTTGTTTAGTTGTCTCTTTTTTGTGTAGTGCTCTAAGATGCTACTAATCATTCCTGACCAACAAATCTCCAGGGAAATAAAGATCATCCCTATTAATAACTTAAATTGAGGTGTCTTTCAGAGTTTCTCCCTAATAAATGTGCTTGGTCAATTTGAACATATGTGTTTATGGAGCTATTGCTAGATGTGAAAGCCTGTAGATGATATGTTGTCTTTCCTGGTTCCTACTTTCCCCTGATCAACAGGCAAATTGTATTTATTTTTTTAAACCTTCCTGATTTTTTTATATACCTTAAAGCGGTTGTATACCCGCATATACAATTTTTTTTTTTTTACACCTGCAAGGCAAAAGCCATAATGAGCATACTACCTCATTATGAAATACTTACCTCGGAACGAGAAGAAGAAAACTTACCTGGTCCACGCCGAGTGAGATGTCATCTTGACTCGGCGTGCCTTCCGGGTATCGCCGCTCCAGTGCTGTGATTGGCTGGAGCGGTGATGATGTCACTCCCGCACATGCGTGCGGGAGACTTCAATTCGGCAAGGTCTGGCGGCTGCCGGTCCTTTAGCCGAGGATCCCCCCTGCGCATGCGCCGCTGAAATCAGCGGCGCATTGCGAGGGGAAAATCTCCTAAACCATACAGGTTTAGGAGATATTCTCTATACCTACAGGTAATCCTTATTATAGGCTTACCTGTAGGTACAAGTTAAAAAAAAAGGCTTTACAACCACTTTAATTTAGAACCTATAATGTAATTTCATTGGGATTGTAAAAAAATAAACACTCATACTCAACTCTATGGCTGCAGAATTGCTGTCATTCTGCAGCTGTACCCCCGTCAGCAAACATGACCCCTGATCGCTCTGTTCTCAGTCTTCCCGGAGGAGAGAGTGGTGATTGTTAGTCACCACTCTCTGCTCTGCCCCTTTAGAACTCGCTAGAGCACTGAGCCAGCTGCCAGTTAGCATCTGGGTGTATCCTGACATTATTGTTGAGATCCCTCCATAGTCTGGACTGTCAGCCGACAGCGGGCTTTAACCCACTCTCAGCTGATTCTAAGTCACAGGAGTGGATTTCACTGATCTTCGGGATGATGTGATCTGCCAGTTGGGGAAAGTTTAATGCCACAATCCTTCTAAAGAGGATGTATTGGAGGGGTTGTAATTGAAGCCATTGTCAAAGAAAACAAATAATGCTTTAGCTCCAGGGTGTCCATTTCCAGTGGCATGGCTGGTTTCCTCCTAATATCTCTTTGGAGATATATTCAATAAATACAACAATCACAACACATACGGTATATGTAGAAATATATCAGACAACGTTCTGCATACACATGGTGGTCGTATTAGTAGATTGACTCTGTAAAACATCCCTGCCAGGGGTCAAGTCCTGGGGAAAAAAGTGTGGGAACTCCCACCCAAGATCCACTCCCCCACCAAAAATAAAAAAAATTATACGCTCATATGCATAATTACTAAACCGCATGTTCTTTCCAAATCAAGCGATAACTCGCGGCAGACTTCCGCAATGTCCCCTGGGAATAATGACAAAAGCTCCCAGGAGACATTGCGGCATCGAGGAAGTGACGCTTCCTCGATGAGAAAAAACACTACCTGATGAATCCATATACAGGAAGCGGCCAGTAACAAAGGATTACTAATGTTCGCCTGCCCCTGACAGTGACTCGATCTGGGCATTGCCACTTAGTGAAGGATTGGCTCGGGCAGCTCGGCTGCTCTCGGCTACTCTAGTCCTGCAAAGGGAACTGCGTTCCTGCTGTGAAAAAAGTGCAGGAACTCCGTTCCCCCGCGTTCCCGCAGAACTTGAGCCCTGATCCCTGCCCATATATACATTGAAATTGCCATACTTCTCATTTGACTTGCAGCCGAGAAAAACCATCTCTCTTCCCCTGTCAGACAGAGCTGTGTAATAAATATCTTGTATTCTGTGTATTTCAGAAATGGATGTACAAAAATAAAAATCTTTTGATAAATAAAACAGCTCCTGTATATGTATTTCATCTATTTATTTTGCTGTTTTAATTTCAGCCTAAAGATTTCTGAGGACCACAAAGGACTGAGAAAGCCTACATGCGGCCAAATAAACACTAGTGCCTGTTAAAAAGAACTGAAAGAGGATGTAAAAATTGGGCTTTTCATCAAAGCAGTCAGACAGATGTCCACACTTGAAAATGGTATCTGAATTCCAATTGGTTGCTTTGGGCAATTTTCCATCAATTTTGTACATCAACCTCAATGTCTTAGTTTTACAGCAAAGGCAAATAGAGCAGAAGAAGAACCTGAAGGAGTTGCTTACGCCTTAGCAAAATCTTAGTATCTGTGTAAGGGGAAGACAAATACATTATGATATCAGAAACTGATGATACATTCCAGTCATCTGATTTCTCCATTTAAAAAAAATTATTGCAGCAAAGATAATTGACTGATAAAAACATTTCTTCTTGCCTCTCATTTTTCTGGCCAACCTTGCCCTCTGTGAGGTTCCCCATGACCTTAACAAGTCTCAGGGGTAAAGTAACTGCTGCCTGAGGCTGGGATTAGAAGGTACTGTTTACTGGTCTTCATAAGTTATACAATATAACATATACAGTATATAGGTTTGTACATTAATTTTGTAATTTTTTTCACTAAACAAACTTAAGTTTCAATATAAAAAATGTTGTAAATATGAAAATACCATTTTAAAATAGTAATATTTTAAGGGTGTAGTTTCAGTTTTCAGGAAAACATCATATTCCAAATTATTCAATATAGGTGTTTTTTTTTTTTATTATTCCCTGGTGATGACTGGGTGTGTGTGGAAAAGATATTTTTATGCTGGAGCCGGGATTGAGAGGGGCAATGCATTTCTGCTAAAATTCAGCTGTTGGTGCTAATGTAGAGCTCACAGAGCTGCAGGGAATTTGTGAACGAAGCAATTAGAGTCTTCAGGATGTGCATTATTGAGCAATTGCTGCACTCTTCTGGGGCACTGCAAAGCACACGGCTGAAGGCCAGGTTTTAATTCCCAACAAGTGCTCTAAAGGCTCTAATAATTTACACTCTGGTGACTACTGGAAAAAAATATTCCTGTCTCTAAAACGACACATAAGACATGAATATAGCCGCATTGAGATAAAATTGCATCCAGTTCCAGTTTCTGTTATGAAGATAGATAACTGGATATTTCCAAAGTGGCTTCCACTAGAAAAGAGGATTCATTAATTCATTCAAGGTATCAGCAACATTCTCCAAATGTGCTTTCTACACATTTCCGTAAAAGATTTTTATTTCTTACAATAATTTATTATATTGTTTTGAAGATCATTCTACAGGTGTGTTTAAGAAAAAGCCAAAGATTTTCAGTTCATTTATAAGTTAAAGGAAAAATCAAGACAAACATGTCTCTGTGATTCAGATGCTCCCCTTTAGAAGGGGTTTATTTAAACCATGCATTACACTGCCTAAAAACATGAAACCATAACCAACCTTGTCCACTTTCACAGCCAACCACACATACAGGTATGCAGTCAATCTGTGCTGAGGACATTACCATTTAGGTTTACCATTTAGGTGGCACACCATAAGTGGCATGTTGACAATCTGGTCAGACCAGATAATTTAGCTTGTATCAAAAGAAGTGTTCCAAGCCTAGTTACACATTTCCTTCTTTTTTTCACTTGCCTGATAATGTTGACATATTGGATCATGGACTTCACTGATCTTCTGGACGATTTGATCTGCCAGTTAGGGAAAGGGATCCCTCTATAGTCTTGACCGGTTCTGTGACGTCAGCCGACAGTGAGCTTTAACCCACTGTCAGCTGATTCTAAGTCACAGGAGTGGATTTCACTGATCTTCAGTTGGGGAAAGTTTAATGCCACAATCCTTCTAAAGAGGATGTATTCGAACGGTTGTAATTGAAGCTATTGTCAAAGAAAACAAAGAATGCTTTAGCTCCAGGATGTCCATTTCCAGTGGCATGGCTGGTTTCCTCCTAATATCTCTTTGGAAATATATTCAATAAATACAAAAATCACAACACATACTGTATATGTAGAAATATATCTGACAATGTCCTTGCATATACAGTATGGAATGTGTGTAATAATTGTGCTTTATTTACTCTCAAATGCTGGAGAATACCCCTGGTGGTATAAACTCAAAAGTAGTTGGAACAAGGCTCCTACCAAAGAAAAGATGGTATTATATATATAGTTTTTCCACTGAGATGTTGTATTCTGACAGTTTGGAGACTTATCTGCCGTCAGAATACACTGATCAGCCTTATAGGCTATAACCAGTGGTGTTGATGGAGCAGGGAAAATCCAACAGGGTGGTTGTACAGAAGTCTATTAGTAGATTGACTTCTGTACAACCTCCCTGCCCATACATACATTGAAATTGGGACAGTCCCTGCTGAAACCAGCTGAATTTCAATCTATGTATGGTGGGATTTATTCTGTGTACATCTTCAAAGGGCTAAGTTATTGAATGCTTAGCAGATGGGTGTTGTGTTTTTTTGGTTTTTAAGTAGTTTATAGATCAATTTAACATTTGTTTCCACGTCTCTAGATATACAAAATATATGTAGACAGGTGCAGCCTGTCCTCCCCTTTGTAGGGGAGGACAGACTAGACCTGCATCACAGTGGCAATACAGAAGAGCAAGGAAGGAGAAAAGAACTTAGTTCCTCTGCAACTTCCTGCCATAATCAGGAAAGCAGGTGTCTGATTGGACGCTGCTGCCTTGGCTGACCCTACGGCCATCTTGGGTCAGGGCAGTGTCTTCTTAAAACACAAGTTCTCGGGTTTGACATGTGGAGTGTAGGAAAAGCATTGAAAGCATTGAAAGCTAGGGAGAGGTTCCAGTAGAGTAGGGACAGCTTAGGGGCTATGCATACCTTCTGCTAGAGTAATCTCCCATTTGGATGTGGACCAGCCAGGCCGCATTCCCACTCCTCATTGCAGAAGCTGTCACCATCATCCAAAGTTAACAGATATTCTCTGCAATTTCCGTATATAGTTTCAGACAGCTGTGCCTGGTTGTACCTTGTTGGAACTTTCTTTTTTTTTTACTTAATTTCTTTATTGAAGCATTTTTTTATTTTTACAACATTCACCAACAAGTTATAACCCAAACATACCCCCAACATCCCAAACCTCCCTCCTGTTCTCCCACCCACCTATTAAATTGATAAAAAATATCGAAAAAAAGATCCACAATTAAGACCATGGGGGTTTCCTGAGTGGGGGGTATATACATACATGTAGCCCTGTCCAGTTCTTCCTTTTAACCCTGACATCCTACCTCAATCATTAACCCACTCACCACCATCCAGTTCACCCATTCATCCTTCCTTTCCACTCTCCTCTATCCCGTTTAAAAAAAATTGTTCCCATTCTATTTTCCCTGTGGGGTCACCTAAATCACTTGAGTTCTAAAGTACACTATTTGTTATATTAAATGTTAATCCCACCAAGGTTTCAAGATGTTATCATATTTCTTTAGTCCCCCTTGCTTCCCGTATACTGATTTCTCCTTGAGAATTGTCACGTTCATGTTATTTGCCCATTCGCTGCTGGATGGAGGTAGTGCCGACTGCCATCTCAGAGCGATCAGCTTCCTGGCCTGAAATAGGCATCTCAGAACCGCGATCTGGGTGTTTCCTGGGTTACACACCCCTTCTACTAGTCCCAGGAGACAATGCTTCGCCTCCAACTCTGTAGTGGTTCCAAACACCCGGTCAATGATTCCTGATACCTCCCTCTAGTAGTGAAACAACTTCAGGCATCTCCAAAACAAGTGGATCAAGTCCCCATCTATATCCCCACACCTGGGACAACTTGCGACCGGTTTCCGGCCAAACTGGAAAAGTTTGCGTGGAGTGTAATAGGTTCTATATATTAAAAACAGATGTGATATCCTCTGGGAGGGGGCGAGCGATACCATTGGAGCAAGTTAAAGGATTCTATTCCACTTAACTTCACATATATTTCCCTCGTCTTGTACCCACTTACCCTTGTGCTTATTAACCTCTGTCCTTCCCAATCTCCCCTTTATGTATGGATATATCTTTGAGATAAGGCCTTTCCCTGTTTCTGTTTTGATTATCTTTTGGAGCACAGGTATTGTGCTCCATTCCAGGGTCACTCCTCTGAACTTTTCCTCTAATGCACAGGTGTCAAACACAAGGCCCGCGGGCCATGTCCGTCCCTCCTGGTCATTTCATGTGGCCCTCACACCCCCTCGTCTCTACCCCCACTTGGTCTCAGCAGTCAGTAGCAGAGAGGAAAGCACTTCCCCATCAGATCCTGCACTTCTCTGTCCAGCCCTCCTGGCAGCACCAAAAGGCAAGGGGATGCACTGATGTAAGAGATAGTGGGGTTGATGCTCGATTTCTGATGGTGGGGGGCTTATGACATCTGATGTAAGGGGGTGGGGTGCTGATACAATCGGCCCTTTGAGGGCAACCATAAATCTAATGTGGTCCACAAGCAAATTGAGTTTGACACCTCTGCTCTAATGCATGCCTAACCTGTAAATACCTGAAAAGGGATTTGATTGGCACTGCAAATTGTTCTCTTAATACCTGGAAGGTTTTCAAGATGTCACTGAGTAACAAGTTTTTTTCCGCATCTCTCCCATCCCCTCACCATCTTCTGCACTTCTCCCAGTTTGCTGTTCTCCCTTAGGGAAGTATACTCCGTGAGTCCTCTATACTTCAGTATTGCCTTCACTGTATCCCACACTCTCATCATCAATCTCAATGTTGGAAGTCCCGGGGGGAAAGATCCAGCCTCCAGGGCTTCCACTACCAAACCGTTTGGAGTATTCTGCAGAAGAATTTTCCTCCCTACTTCTCCCCCTTCCAGATTACAGCCCGCCATATGCTGAAGTTGTGATGCTAAAACTTAGCTGAAGGGGTGTGGGAGTGCTACTCCTCCTTCCTGCTTCTGTAATTGCAAGATACTTAAACGTATTCTTGCCAGGCCACCCTTCCAAATCAGTTCCCTAAAGACAGTATGTTTCTTTTGAAACCACTTATACACCCAGATTGGGGATTTGTTTAATACGTACAGGTGTTGTGGCATCCAAATCATTTTAATTAGGTTACAACAACCAGCCACAGATATTGGTAGATCTTTCCATACTTTTGCTTTCCCCCTAAACCTAACCAGCAGTGGGGTTAAATTATCTTCTATGTACTGTTGCGGGTCTCTATAAATAGTTATACTCAGATATTTAAATTTGTTCACTACTTGTACCTGGGCCGCCTCTCTAGGTAAAGGACCTTCCAAGGGGTCTACTGGCAAGAGGACAGACTTTTCCCAGTTTATCTTAAGTCCAGAGATTCGACCGAACTTGTTGATAATACCCAAAGCTTCCTGGGGGTAGTTCTGCATATCGCAGAGGAACAGCAGGAGATCGTCTGCAAATAATGCAACTTTCTCTTCCAGTTCGCCTCTTCTAAAGCCCTTTATCTGGGTGGAGGACCTAAGAGCATTAGCCAAAGGTTTGATTGCGATGGCGAAGAGCAGGGGTGACAAAGGGCACCCCTGTCCCGCCCCCCTCCCCAATCGAAATTTGCCAGACTGTTCATTATTCAACTTTACTCTAGCCTCTGGTGTCCTATAGAGCATTTTTACCCAGTTGATAAACCCTGGTCCAAATTGGGCCAGTTCCATAGCTCTCCATAAATTTTGCCACTCAAGACTGTCAAAGGCCTTGGCGGCGTCCAAGGACAAAACGGCCCTCTCACCTTCCTCGTCCATTGGGACCTGAAGGTTCAGGTATACTCCTTGTGCTAGTGGTTCTTCCCGGTATAAAACCTGATTGGTCAGGGTGGACGAGTTTTCATTTGACTTTGCTTAGCCTACATGCCAAGACCTTTGCAAGTATTTTCATGTCAGAGTTCAAAAGGGCAATAGGCCTATATGAGGCGGTGTCTAGTGGGTCCTTGCCCTCCTTATGTATACCAATTATAGTGGATCCCATCATTGATGGGGGGAGCTCTCCTTTCGTCATTGACCAGTTAAAAACCCTCAACAACTCCGGGAGTAGCACTGTCCCATAATGCCGATAAATCTCGACCGTTGTTGGAACTTTCTATGAATACACTGTTATCATTCACCTTGGCCTCTGTGTGATTCCTGTTCACCCACAAACTGTGCTGCACTCTGCTCACGCATACAGTACATGTATATACACAGACAATATATACAACCACTAGTTGTGTAAGCTAGGAACATCTCAATACTACCTCTACTTTGGAGGGAGCCTACCCAGCTACTTCTAGGTTCATCACACTAGAGCTATTTTTTAGCTTTTGTGAGTAAATATGGCTTAATTATTACACAAATTCCATAAATGCAATGAAGTTGAATTTGATATATTTGTATATACATGTGTTCTGATTGATGTATGTATTTAGAAATGACCACCCTTAAACAAACAAACAACATTTTGTATAATTTATGTCATTTTTATATATAGACATATGTGTGGATTGGTACTGTTAAACCCCCTAAGGAAAGTATACCTCAATTTGTTTTGGTAACTTAATGAAAAATATGGGATGATGGTATACACTTACATAGGGTGGATTACTCAGAACCATACGCATGGCACATACATTATATTACATAAATCTTAGTTAAAGAACACACTAGACATGTGCATTCGTTTTAGTCCGAATGCATTTTCGTCCGAATTTCAGGTATTTTTGTTATCGTTTTAACAAACGATAACGAAAGCACAGAAAACAAAAACTGAAAGATCCGACATAAACAAATGCTTTATTTTCGTTGTGGTCGAATGTGCCTAACCTTAACTCTATTAGTCCAATATTATTCTACATAAAGAGAAAAGATTCGACATTATAGAGACATGAAGAAGATTCGACATAGAGAGAAAAGATTTGACATAGAGAGAAAAGATTTGACATTATACAGTAGAGACATGAAGATTCGACATAGAGAGACAGTTTCGTTGCTCCGTCAAATCTTTTTTTTTTTTAAGATATTATCGAATCTTTTTTTTTTTTTTTCTTGGAACATTCGACAGACACTATAAGCCTTCAATGACAGATTCGACCTTAATTAATTTGGATTTTCGGACAAATGCATTTTTTTTTCGAAAAACGAAATAGATAAAAACGAATTTCTGGAGTAACTAAATAAATGTATTTTTCGGACGAAAACAAAATTACAAAACAAAATATTTCAGTGTGCACATGTCTAGAACCCACAGGTATTACAGTTATCCATGAGTTCACTATCCTGACAGTTATGCCATATATAGCAATTCTTGAAAAGTAAATTGAATAATTGTGTGGGAGACTCCATGCAGTCAGTCCTTTGCTATAAAAACAATAATATCCTCCTATTACTAATCTTTAAGCCAATAACATTTGTCGCATAACCTTTTTTCTACTTTTCTTGAGGAATTAGACACTTTCCAGGCAATTTAAAACAAGGTCATAATAGTTTGACAATGATTATATAATTTGTATTCACAAGGATCATAAGTGAATTGTTGATTATTTTGTTCATGTATTCATTTCAAATCATGTTTCATTGTTGCTAGCTCAATTATGGTACCTAAAACCAAAAATAGCGAGTTACTTATAAATCAAGAACTCTAAGTTGCTACACACCAGCTGAGAGCTACAATCAGGCTTCTAGTAAGCCTACCTCTCCTGTAAAATATTGGAGAGGAGAGAAAGGTCATTAGATAGGATGACAGCAGAGATCAAGCAGAGCATTACCAATGTTGAAACATCAAGTAGTAGTTCAAGGAATGGGCGGAAAGCATGGCAGTGACATGGAGATTCCACAACTGCAGGATCCAGGAGGTGTTGTCATCCTACCGTAGTGTTTCTGAAACGTTTTCACATGGAGGAACCCTTAAAACAACATTCAAGTCTCAGGGAACCCCTGAAACCTGATACTATGCGTACAGTAAATTACTGTGGTAGTTAGTAGAGAGAATGCCCCTTACATTGGTGGCCATTGGGAAAAATTCCTCAATTACCGATTTTTATAGCTAAAAAGATTATTGGTATCATTTGTAACTTACATGAGAGATAGAAATTGCTCATTGCTCAAGGAAGCCCTTGAACCCTAAACTTATGGGGGACCTTAGGGTTCTATTAAACCCTAGTTGGCAAAGGCTGCCTTAATGGAACAGCAGTTACTGCAGACATGTTTTAGTTGTGCATTTCACCTCTTGGCTGGTGTTGCCCTTAATGTACATCTCCAATGTCAAAGCATTTTTCCATATTTTAGAAAATTCACATCATCATAAATTATCTCTACTAAAACATGTGAAATTTGACTTATATCCAGTTCCTGCTGCTCATGGATTATTTAAAGTGAAGTCCGTATGTCAATAAATGAGAACATTTTCCTCCTGCTCTGGTTGGAGAGAAGGCAATTATCATTTATTTTCTAAGAATTTAAAATGGAACTACTTGTCGTGTGATAACGCCGGTACTCTCCTGAAAAGCTCATCATTGTAGACTGTCTTATATTATCAACAGCATGTGCATCAAACGTATAACCATTTTAAAGGCGTCTGTTAAGTAGCTCACAAAAAACCTTAGGGAGTGCAAACCATACCTAACAACCCTTGCCTATCTTTTGTCTAAGACAATTCACTGTCTTTTCAATCAAATGTGTCATTCGACAAGTGGCTGGGATGCTCATGATGGTTATAATGACTCCCGTATAATAAGTCAGCATATGATGTATACATAATAGATGTACATAAAACAATAGGCCAGACATCATGTCTGCACAACTTCTTGATCCTTTACATAAACCTGTCATGTATCTTGGCCCTTATCTCTGTAGGGAACAGGAAGGTTATTTTTTTATTTTTTTGGGGGGTAAAATGTAATCTATGCAGTAAAATAATCACAGACACTAGAAAACGGTTTCTTTCACTCTGACTTGCACATACCGCATATTACATCTTTTAATAGCTGGAGGTAAACATTCCCTGTCTCTCCCCACAGTCAAAAGACTTCCTTTTCCCTTTACTGCCTTAGCAGCTGTCACAGAACAAAGGGACAAGTGAATTTAGTTGATTGGTGTTACATAAAAAGATCCAAGACGAAAAACGGCGTGTCACTTGTAAAGGGCTGCGAGTAAAAGCTATCTAAATCTCATCATTAATTTTTTTTTTTTTAGGAAGTTGAATAACTTGTATTCTTTCTGACAGACAGCAATGTTCTTGTACACTTAACAGAATAGATTACAAACACTGAAGGTGATAAAGACATAACAGTATAAGAAAAAAACAATGGCAACATTGAACCAAACCGTGAAATGCCTATCAAACTACAGCAGTATTTCATACACTTTAATACAAGTAGATGTAATGTAAATCCCATCAATAAAATGTCATATAATCTTTAACATGTTGCTGTAAACTTAAAAAATTAATTAAATTAAATTAAATTTATAATTGGTAATGCTCCAATGACAGTCCTTGTTCGGGTACTTCCTGTTATGTTGTGACAACGCTCTGTCCCTGTCTCCAAATTGCTTTTCTAGATTTTATTTTGTTACATGCAAGTCCATGCTGAGAAATGAAATGCAGCTGATGGTGGAGCAGTGGCCGTAAAGGAGATTAAAGGACATCAGTGAAAATGAGATTTAAAAAAGGATGGAAAACAATTAAAAAATATATAGTTATTATATAATGTAACATGCTTTAGTAAACTACATATCACCCAGTGCTACATATGTAAATATAAATGTGCAGTAATGTATGACAAACAATCAGTAATAAATGTGGATCATATGACCAATATAAAGGTTAATGAGGTTATTGGGGATCTGAAGTTTTGTATGATTAGACTTCTTTGTGCTTGAGTTGCTGGGTCTACCCACCTGTTGTGGTCACTATGAGGGGTTGCCATTCTCCTTGCTATATTATTTATTTGGTTTATATTATAAAAAACACAACAGGAAGCGCTGGGATGTGCAAAGATGGATGGGAACAGCCAAAACTCCACAATGGGTAGGAACAGACTTGGGCATTAGACTCCAATCACCTGTGCTGCTAGGGGCTAGTAAAACCAACCAACCATCTATCTGAACCTGGGAATTGCAATCGCTCAGGGCTACACACATGCCATGGTTGCAATGCTGGGCTTTGTGGCAGCAGCAAACATGTAGTTGCAAAGTTAGAAGCAATAATGTAAAACGTGAACACTGTAGACTAATGAAAGTTGCACAAACATGGACTCTTTGCAAAAAAAATTCTGTAGCTCAGTCAGGGTAACATGTGGCTGCATTGAACCATGTGCCCACCCAGTAGATCAACTAGAGAGCTGCAGCACTGTAGTATTAGAAGATTTTGACACATTAAAGGCGGGGTTCACCCCAAAAAAAAATGTTAACATTACATTCAGCCGAGTTGTCAGAATGACATTAGGCTGTTTTTTTTAATTTCATTGCCGTACATACCGTATTTTCACCGCTGCTTCCGGGTATGTAATCTGCGGGACTGGGTGTTCCTAATTGATTAACATCCTTCCGACCGGCGCATACAGCGTGTCACAAGTTGCCGAAAGTAGCCAGACTGCGAGTCGGCTCTATACGGCACCTGCGTACCGACGTACCGCTTCTTTCGGCAAATTTTAAAACCCACAGGGACTCTTTCTGGCCACAATAGTGATGGAAAAGTTGTTTCAAGGGGACTAACACCTGGACTGTGGCATGCCGGAGGGGGATCCATGGCAAAACTCCCATGGAAAATTACATAGTTGTCGCAGAGTCCGTTTTTAATCCATAAAGGGCATAAATCACCTAACATTCATAAATTGTTTGGAATAACGTGCTTTAAAACATCAGGTATGATGTTGTATCGATCAGGTAGTGTAAGGGTTAGGGTTAGGGTTAGGGTTACAGACAGGGTTAGGGTTAGGGTTACAGATAGGGTTAGGGTTAGGGTTACAGATAGGGTTAGGGTTACAGACAGGGTTAGGGTTACAGACAGGGTTAGGGTTACAGTCTGTAACCCTAACCCTAACCCTGTCTGTAACCCTAACCCTATCTGTAACCCTAACCCTAACCCTGTCTGTAACCCTAACCCTATCTGTAACCCTAACCCTAACCCTTACACTACCTGATCGATACAAGATCATACCTGATGTTTTAAAGCACGTTATTCCAAACAATTTATGAATGTTAGGTGATTTATGCCCTTTATACCCTGTGAGGCAAAGACACCCTGGCAGACAAAAGACTACTATTTAGTATTGCAGTGAATTTTGTTTTTATATCTTATCAACTGTGCCAACACAATATAGATGAGATGTGGCACTGGCAGGTGGGCACAGTTTACCCTGTGAGGCAAAGACACCCTGGCAGACAAAAGACTACTATTTAGTATTGCAGTGAATTTTGTTTTTATATCTTATCAACTGTGCCAACACAATATAGATGAGATGTAGCACTGGCAGGCAGGTGGGCACAGTGTGAGCCTGGGCCCCTTACATTACACAGCACCCCACAGCTCTGGGCCCCTCTACATAGCACCCAGCACCACTGGACCCCTTTATATTACACAGCAGCTTGCACCACTGGGCCCCTTTATATTACACAGCAGCTTTCACCACTGGGCCCCTTTATATTACACAGCAGCTTGCACCACTGGGCTCCTTACATTACACAGCACCCCACAGCTCTGGGCCCCTCTACATAGCACCCAGCACCACTGGACCCCTTTATATTACACAGCAGCTTACACCACTGGGCCCCTTTATATTACACAGCAGCTTGCACCACTGGGCCCCTTACATTACACAGCACCCCACAGCTCTGGACCCGTTTACATAGCACCCTGCACCACTGGACCCCTTTATATTACACAGCACCCTGCACCTCTAATCTAACTAAACTATACAGTGTATAAATATGTACAAATCCTGGTGATGTATATATATCCTCTACACACTGTAACATTAACTGACTAGCCTGCCTGCTCTATCTAACTCAAAAAAATTACACTCTCTCTCTCTCTCTCTGTCTCTCTCTGTAAACCACGCAGCACAGATTACAGAGGAAAAAAAACAGACTGATTGATTAGCCCTAACAAGGGCTGTTTGGGTGCTGTTCTAACAGCAGAGATCAGATGAGTCTTTCAGGACTGGAGTACACTGGCCTAGCTAGCGCTTTCCCTATAAAATCAGCAGCAGCAACTCTGTCCCTCCTCTCACTAAGAATGCAGGTTCAGAATGAATCTAAAATGGATGCTGCCCTAGAGGTGGGAGGGTCAGGGAGGGAGGGTATGCTGATGATTGGCTGGAATGTGTCTGCTGACTGTGCGGTAGAGGGTCAAAGTTTGCTCAATGTTAAATAATAGGAGGCGGGTCAAACATCGCATATGTTCGCCGGCGAATGCGAACAAGCGAAAATCGCCGCAAACTATTCGCCGGCGAACCGTTCTGTACATCTCTAATGGACAATTGCTGGAGAAACAATGACAACTTTACAAGGATACTCTACAGTAGATCATTTTTTGGTGTGCAGCCACCTGCTATGGAAGCCTTTCTCCTCACCCTAAAAAGATGGCGACCAAAAATAGCTCTTAACAGGTTTGCAGGCCAGCAGCCCTAAACAATCTGTCTTGTGTAGGGTATTTATATTACTGAAGTAAAAAGTACTGTAGTCACCAGACACTTCTCTTTTCTATTTTAAAAGAAACGTATTTAAGGTGACACTAAATTATATCCATATTCTCCAAAATTCATCCATACACATCCATTACTTAATTGCCACGTTTCTTACTGTGTTTTTCTTATTACCCCTGCTGACCCAAATACCTGATGTGCAGTCAGTGAGTGCACAGTGGGCCCATTATCCAGAATAACCCCCAGGTCCCAACAATGACATCGGATAATATGAATCCAAATGCTCATATAAGTTAATTCAATGTCATTTGGATTTGCAAACCTGTCAAAAAGTTTTTGGTGTGCTAATTTGTGTTCTTGTCAATCTGAAAAATCTTACCTTATTGTCCAACTAGCAGTTTATGAAACTGAATTTTATTCCCTGTGTGCATCACAACATAGTGCCATATGCTCTCCTAAAGTACATTGTAAAACATGTTTACTTTATCATTCCACTATGTTACATAAAAATCACACTTATGTAATATAATTTAATCAGCAGACTTTGACAGTAATATTTTGGAGTAAATATCAGGGGTTACAAAAATTGCATTCAGTTTCAGAGACCACACAGATAGTGAAGAAACACTGTCTCGAGTTGTAGATTAACTCCAACTTCAGAGTTTCATGCATTTCAGAAATATTATCAAATTTCATTGCAGAATTTATGTGAGGTAATACAGTATATGTCATTTATATATTACATTTTCCTGAATAAAAGCCTTGTGGGAGGAATTGCATAGAGTAAGATTTATATTTAAAAACTACAATTTGTCTGTGTCTTCTGCTAGTGTTGTGACTGTTAGGGGCTGAAACAAAGTATTTCATGATGATCCATTTATTTATTAGTTATTTGATAACTTTTTTTGTCCATTTTGGACTAGGTAATGGTTAAAACCTCTAAAAGTTTTTTTTTTATTATTATTATTTACCATCTGTGCCCCATTCAAGAGATTTCTCTTCACGTAACTTCCAAAGTGAGTTAAAGTATATCTAAAGCCAAAAGGTATTTTTTCATTTTGGATAGGAGTAGGGGATGGTTAAAACCACTGTAAGTTTTTTCTTTTTATTTTGCCATCTGTGTCTCATTAGGAAATTTCCCTTCACTTCCTATCCTGTAGACTCAGGAAGAGAGAGGATATATTTACAATGTGTGGTAAATTCCCTTTGGACAGTTGTCACCAGAACAAGTGTTCCTAGTGGAAGATGTCCTCTCTATTTACTGTATATTCTGGTGACAACTCAAAATTTGGGATTTTCCCTCACTTTTAGTCAGGGTGAAAGTAGTCACTATGACAAGAGAGCATTAATCTCCCTAAAGGGCTCATGAACAACAATAAGAACCCCGAAGCGGTTGTAAACCCCCAAAGACTAAAAAAAAGGTTTTGGCCTTAGGCCCACTTTATTTGTACTGTATAAGAGATAGAATGAACATGATTTATATTTGCCCTGCTCTCACAATTTATAGTTTAAGGCTTTACAGAGTCCAACCTGCAAATGTAGAAGATGGATTTACCTCTCTGAAATGAGATGTACATGTATGTATGCATGTAGTATGTTTGGAATGCCATAAGCAATGCAGGGCCATCTTTAAGGCAGGGTAAAAAGGGTAGCTGCCCTGGGCCCTCTCATTGTTGTATGACCAAAATCAACTACCTCACACTTGCTAACTATCCTGGGCGTAAAATGAAGGATGGATGGCCGCACTCCAAACCAAACAGGTTGTCTTTATTTAAACGAACAGCAAAACATACCAGATCACAGCAACAGAAACAGGAGGATAACCGACGTTTCGCACTGACTTAGTGCTTATTCATAGCCATGAATAAGCACTAAGTCAGTGCGAAACGTCGGTTATCCTCCTGTTTCTGTTGCTGTGATCTGGTATGTTTTGCTGTTCGTTTAAATAAAGACAACCTGTTTGGTTTGGAGTGCGGCCATCCATCCTTCATTTTACGCCCATGCTTGCCTAGTGCACTGCCAGCACCCTTGGAATCCTACACCTGTGTATGACCCTATAGCAGACCCACCTTGAGCGGTGATTTTCCTTCTCCTTTTGCTAACTATCCTGGTTTAAATTCCCTTGTCCCTTGAAGTTTTAGCCCTGTGCCGTGTCCTGATATTTCAGTGTGAAATGCTGCTACTAATGCTGTCCAGCTCTGCTCTATTGTTGTGTACAGATGACTGATGTGCAGACCCTGTGTTTACATGTAAATACCCAGCATTGATATGTAAATATCGGCTGTATTCATATGTAATTAGTCGCAGATTTGCAGCTTTCATATGTAAATAGAAGCAGTATTTATATGTATATCATGCCCCCTGAGGTCATATCCAACATCACCTCTACTGAATGCTGCCCGCTGGGGAGATAAAGGGAAATGCTTTAAAGTCCTGCCTGCAACTGTGGACATTCAGCCTTTTCTGCAAAGGTAAGCAAATTGGGGGGGGGGGGGGGTAGTGTAGGATGTGCTGCAAAGGTTGGCAGAGAAGGAATTACAGTTTGGGTGCACAGGTGAGCAAGGAGGGGATGTATAAGGTGGTAAGGAAGGTGGGTGCAAAGATGAGCAGAGGAGGTAGGTGGAGTTAAAGAGATGGAGTTTTGGAGTGGAGAGGATGGGGGGGTTGGGGTGCAGAGGTTAGCAGGGGTTTTAGGATGCAAAGGTGTACTGACAGGGTGGATAAAGATGTAGGTTGCGTGTAGAGCAGTTCAATTATTTCACTGGGCTGCTCTATGCGCTAGAAATGCGGAATAAACTCCCTAATGCTTTTTTTTAAATCACACGGTTGCACAGCACATGCCAGCAGATTCACAAGGGTGTCATTATCAATTAATGGCACTGCTGTGTATCTGCTAAAGGGCAGCACGTTTCTGTGGTGTCAGGAAAGTGATTTTGCATGCGTTCCCAATGCACACAACTGTGAACACAGGCTAATTGTCTAATTTACATTGGTGGTCAGTGAAAATCTTCTCATTACATTGAGACTTGGTGTAGAATCCTTTCATTCACACTAGTGGCCAGTGGAAAGCTCTCCCTTACATTAGTGGTCAGTGTAAATCCATCCATACATTGGTGGTTACTGTGAATGCTCCTATTACATTAGTGGTCAGTGTAAATCCCCTTTACATTGGTGGTCATTGTAAATCGTCTGAATACATTAGGGCTTTGTGTACAATCCTTTTATTCACATTAGTGGCCATTGTGAAGGTCCACCTCCTTTCATTGGTGGTTATTGTGAATGCTTCTATTACATATTAGTGGTAAACCCCTATTACATTGGTGGCCAGTGTTGAAACTCTTCTTTATATTGGTAGTCAGTAAAAAAATCTGAATTGCCATTGATCACACCCTCCCCTGCCCCCAGCACTGCCACTGATCCCAGGAGTTCTAGGATGCCTAGGAGTTTTCTGTCTATTGTGTATGGAGGAATGTTACCCCCATATCTGGTGTAAAAAAGGAAGAAAAAAGCTGCCAGCACAAATAAATAGATTTTTGTATGAAGCAATGATATATAAAATGTGCAGCGCTGAAAAGTAGGTGAATGTATTCAACCAATCATGTGAAAAAACAAATTAAAGTGTGGGTGGTGTGAGTATGTACAGTGATGAAAATAAGTATTTGAACACCCTGCTATTTTGCAAGTTCTCCCACTTGGAAATCATGGAGGGGTCTGAAATTGTTATCGTAGGTGCATGTCCACTGTGAGAGACATAATAAAAAATAAAAAAATCCAGAAATCACAATGTATAATTTTTTTAACTATTTATTTGTATGATACAGCTGCAAATAAGTATTTGAACACCTGAGAAAATCAATGTTAATATTTGGTACAGTAGCCTTTGTTTGCAATTACAGAGGTCAAACGTTTCTTGTAGTTTTTCACCAGGTTTGCACACACTGGAGGAGGGATTTTGGCCCACTCCATCACACAGATCTTCTCTAGATCAGTCAGGTTTCTGGGCTGTCGCTGAGAAACACGGAGTTTGAACTCCCTCCAAAGATTCTCTATTGGGTTTAGGTCTGGAGACTGGCTAGGCCACGCCAGAGCCTTCATATGCTTCTTACAGAGCCACTCCTTGGTTATCCTGGCTGTGTGCTTCGGGTCATTGTCATGTTGGAAGACCCAGCCTCGACCCATCTTCAAAGCTCTAACTGAGGGAAGGAGGTTGTTGCCCAAAATCTCGCAATGCATGGCCCCGGTCATCCTCTCCTTAATACAGTGCAGTCGCCCTGTCCCATGTGCAGAAAAACACCCCCAAAGCATGATGCTACCACCCCCATGCTTCACAGTAGGGATGGTGTTCTTGGGATGGTACTCATCATTCTTCTTCCTCCAAACACGGTTAGTGGAATTATGACCAAAAAGTTATATTTTGGTCTCATCTGACCACATGACTTTCTCCCATGACTCCTCTGGATCATCCAAATGGTCATTGGCAAACTTAAGACGGGCCTTGACATGTGCTGGTTTAAGCAGGGGAACCTTCCGTGCCATGCATGATTTCAAACCATGACATCTTAGTGTATTACCAACAGTAACCTTGGAAACGGTGGTCCCAGCTCTTTTCAGGTCATTGACCAGCTCCTCCCATGTAGTCCTGGGCTGATTTCTCACCTTTCTTAGGATCATTGAGACCCCACGAAGTGAGATTTTGCATGGAGCCCCAGTCCAAGGGAGATTGACAGTCATGTTTAGCTTCTTCCATTTTCTAATGATTGCTCCAACAGTGGACCTTTTTTCACCAAGCTGCTTGGCAATTTCCCCGTAGCCCTTTCCAGCCTTGTGGAGGTGTACAATTTTGTCTCTAGTGTCTTTGGACAGCTCTTTGGTCTTGGCCATGTTAGTAGTTGGATTCTTACTGATTGTATGGGGTGGAAAGGTGTCTTTATGCAGCTAATGACCTCAAACAGGTGCATCTAATTTAGGATAATAAATGGAGTGGAGGTGGACATTTTAAAGGCAGACTAACAGGTCTTTGAGGGTCAGAATTCTAGCTGATAGACAGGTGTTCAAATACTTATTTGCAGCTGTATCATACAAATAAATTGTGATTTCTGGAATTTTTTTTTGATTATGTCTCTCACAGTGGACATGCACCTACGATGACAACTTCAGACCCCTCCATGATTTCCAAGTGGGAGAACTTGCAAAATAGCAGGGTGTTCAAATACTTATTTTCCTCACTGTATGTTGCAACAAATCACACTAAAAAAACATTGATCTAATAACCAATTACGAATGATAGAAATCGTATCATAAAAAAAAACAATAATTCAAAATGTTAGGCACACTCCCCAATAAGCAGAGAAATATAAAATAACAAGTAGGTGAAACAAAGTCTCAAAACATTATAACGAATGTTTCCAAAGTGCTTGAGTGCAAGTGAAAAAAAATTAAGAAATGAAAATGATAAACACAAGTCCCTTAAAGACTGGTAAAGAAAAGTCTCAGACACTATAATGAATGTTATCCAAAGTGAAATGGGGCAAGTGAGAAGTAAGGGAACATCAATCCTAGTATCACAGAAGTGAAGACACCGGATAGGAGGGTTGTGATCCCGCCACCATGGGATAGGGGTCGGTACTCTTACCGTAAGGTGTGGACCCACACATTGATAGATGGTGAGTCGAGACAGAGTGTGGCAAGAGTGTCGATATCACAGCTTCCTCAGATGCTCATCATGGGCTGGCATCAATCTTTCTTCCAGTGGTTGCTGAGCCGGTGACACACACTTTCCAGTCACAGAAGATATAATGGAGTCCACACACAGCAAAAGTTCCTCTCCAAGTGAAAAAGGATTACAGATGGATGCCACGAATAAACCAATAAGGAAAAAGAAAAAAGGCCTCTACATAGCATAGATCAGCAATGAACAAAAAAAATGTAATAATAAAAATTGATAAAATACAAAACATCCAGCAATGAATGCACAGGTTGTGATCACAAAAAACAATAGACGCAGTATGAGGAGCAGCTATATAGCACCCAATGCATTTCATCCTATTGGACTTCAACTAGGGTGTGTGCTATCCTGTGGCCACTGCGCTTAAATAGTACACAAACAATGATTTCTATTCAGAGCCACTTCCGGGGGGAAGGTCTCAATTGCGTCTCAAGCCTCAAGACCGCAGGCCAATTACAGATCGGACCTGTGCCTCAAGGTTTACAGATGTGGACCAACCAGGGCGCCGCGACGTGGAACGCATACGTCACGTCATCATGGCGGAGGGCGAAAAAGCCGCAAATGACTGTAGGGACGGGGAGCCCCATAACCAAGCCTCAACGAGAAGTGCGTGTTGGAACGCATGCTCCCCGTCAGGCGTCATGACGGGATCCGGCCTAAACGTGCTGTATAAGTCCCATTGGCCACCACAATCTATATGGGGGAGATGTAAAGCCATAATAGCAAAGCAAGGAGGCGGGCAGAGAATAATCAGGGGGTGTGACCCATACCGTTCCAAAACTGGTCAGGAAAACGTCCTCACATGTGTCACTTCTCCTGCTCAAATACATCATCCTCCTGGCCAAAGGAAACCACTTCTGAGAACAGCACATGCTAATATGAAATGCAATCATATACCATCAATTAAAATAAAATATAATAACATGACTACAAAAGTATAAAAACATTAATTATTCTAAAATTAGAGAGAGAGGGACAATGTGGAGAAAAAGTGTAATAATATAGTATATATAAGAGGACGTCAGGATTGATTGATAAAAGCATTCACGTCCCATTCCACATTCATTCCATGGGGAGTGTATGTCTTTAAAAGAATTGGGAAGCAACTGCGCTAATAAAATACAAATACAATGTAATGGTACTCCTAAAGAATACTAATATGACCAAATAAAGCTGCACCTTACTGTATGTGGTGGAACAGTGGCAACATAGGAAGAAATACAAGATGCGCTAAAGAAATTAATTCAAAATATGATACCAAACAACATGGGGCACTGAGGAAGCGATTTATCGCGAAACCGGTCGGGCGGAACGAGTGCTGCATCGGATCACCCCCCGTATACTTGCACGACTTCTTCACCATTCGGACGGGTCATTTTGGACAGCTTCCGGCCAGAGCTCCAATTAGACATGCCCTTATAACACTGTTTAAATGTAAGTGTGTTTTTGACTTTTTTTTTATAAACGTATCTATGGTTTTACACTATTGCGGTTCCCATATGTTTTTCCATTGTAACTGATAATCGAGTTTGCAAGCACCGGAATGAGATAATGATTGGTTTCCAGCTCAGCCCACCTGCACTCTGATTTTCAACGGTTCATCTTTGATATGCTTTCTGGGGTCTTCTTTTAGTTAAGAGACCACCGGACATCCGGTAAGAGGCTAAATTTGCTCTCGGTGGTGGATCGCTGCTTTGGATAGTCACTTTTAGAACCTTGGACTTATTTGTGGGTTCATCTCCTCTTTTCAATCCACGGGTGAATAGAAGCCTTGCCGTCCCCCTAAGGACTTTATTTCTTCTATTTCCTTACCTTCATTTATGGACATTGAATTGTTACATGTTGTTTGGTATCATATTTTGTATTAATTTCTTTAGCGCATCTTGTTTTTCTTCCAGTGTATGTCTTTAATTGGTAAATCCAGAATGTTTCAAGCTTTGATACACCACTGATTTTAGACTCACCTCTTCAATGAGGGGTGAATTTATCTATCACTTGAAACTTAGAACCAAGAGGGTTCTTATTGTGACATTCCAAATAGTGTCTGGGCACACTATGGTTGGTTTTTCCTTTCTTTATAGCTGCAATGTGCTCGTTCACTCTCACTGAAAACGTGCAAATAGTATGTCCTATATACTGTCTCTTCCAAGGACAAGTAATTAGGTAGACAATATACTGTGTAGCGCACGTAGCAAAGCATTTCATTTGATATTGTCGTGAGGTGCTTGTGGATTCGAAGGTTTCTGATTTCCGTCTACCACAAACATTATGAGCACATACATTACATTTTTTGCAGGGATAATATCCTTTAAGATTTTCAAAGAATACCAGTCTAACTGGAGGGTCAACCACATTGGGGGCAATCAATCCACTCAGTGGCTGTGCCCCTCTGTAAATGATACCTGCTCTATCCGGAAGTGCAGGGCCTAACACCTTGTAATTTTTTTAAACTTTCCAATGTCGATTGACAATATCTTTAATTTGTTTGTGTTGCCTAGAAAACAAAGTGATAAAAGACCACTTAAATGTATCACTTTGAATCCGATGATTATGATTTGACAATGGAGAATTCCTGTCCAATAACGATACTTTATTGATTTCTTCATCTACAGTACGGGAGTCATATCCTTTTCCAACAAACCTTGATTTAAGAATAGAGGCTTGGTATTTGACATCTTCCAAATTAGTGCAATTTAGTCTTATTCTCAAAAACTGGCCACGAGGAATGGATTTTAACCAGTATACATGATGACAACTATCTACTGGAATATATCCGTTCCTATCGGTGGTTTTCAAAAAGGTCTTGGTGACCAGTTGCCAATCCTGGACTATAATTTCAAGGTTCATGAAAGGAATAGAGGTAGTACTAGCTTCATAGCTCAGTTGAATACCTCTATTATTGTGATTAAGAATAGTCATAAAATCACATAAAGATGCATGGTCTCTCTGCCACAGGAGAAGGATGTTGTCTATGTATCGTGCCCACAGAACCAATTCTGGTCTGTTGAGGGCATAGACAACATTCTCCTCCCATTGGGCCATAAAGAGGTTGACCAAACTGGGGGCAAATTTGGCCCCAATGGCCACACCCCTTTGTTGTAAGTAAAAAGTTCCCTTGAACCAAAAAAAATTTTGCTTGGTAGCAAAATATAATAAATCCATAATGAAACAGGATTTCATACTATATTATTACACTTTTTCTCCACATTGTCCCTCTCTCTCTAATTTTTGAATAATTGTAATGTTTTTATACTTTTGTAGTCATGTTATTATATTTTATTTTAATTGATGGTATATGATTGCATTTCATATTAGCATGTGCTGTTCTCAGAACTGGTTTCCTTTGGCCAGGAGGATGATGTATTTGGGCAGAAGAAGTGACAGATGTGAGGATGTTTTCCTGACCAGTTTTGGAACAGTATAGGTCACGCCCCCTGATTATTCTCTGGCCACCTCCTTGCTCTGCTATTATGGCTTTACATCTCCCCCATATAGATTGTGGTGGCCAATGGGACTTATACAGCACATTTAGGCTGGATCCCGTCATGACGCCATGATGTGGAGCATACGTTCCAACGTGCACTTTACGTTGAGGCTTGGTTATTGTAACGGCTCTAGGGAACGAGAGTGAACTGCGGATGCAAGGATTTCAATGTGCTTCTTTATGTGACAACTCAGTATTAGCCCCAGGCATCACTCCTCACAAACAGGAGTTTGGGGGATCTCTACATCATCTCTCTGTCACATAAAGATAGGCGTTGAGCTACTGAGCTTGGACGCATTACAACATGCGACCAAAGCTTAGCGTTTAAAATTATAGTATGTACTAAAAGCTTGCAATGCAAAACTGTACACTAATGATTATGAGTATTACATAGCGTCGTGCATTAGGCGACTAAGGGAGAAAGTATGAAATACGTCAACCCTTAGCATAGGAAGTTTAGGCGAACATGTTTCGCAACTTAGGGCATAGACCCGTAAGCAGGTAGTACTTATGTCAAGCACGTAGTAAATAGGCGTTGTTGAGACAACTACTAGTTACATAAGAGTAGCAATTATAGCTTAGGTACTTTGAGAGCACAAGTAGTAAATAGGAGTTGCAGCGACAACTAATAATTGCAAAAGATTGTCAATTATAGCTCAGATAATAATGGTTGCATATATGAGGTGAATATTGCACAAGTAATTTGAGGGTTGCTGACCCTTTAAGATATTCCTTAGCAAGAGCCGTAGGCACAACAGTCTCTCCCAAATAGTATGTTGATAGCCACAAAACATGATAAATAACAGCAATTGTTTTAGATGGAACACAAGCAGTAGATCTTCCTATGGCACTACAAGTGACACAATAGTTACTTATCCATTTTTAGGCTTCAGTGTAGCAGATAGGGATTCCGTGGTGTAGGTTGTCCTGTAGGAAGATCTCTTTAGGGGGTGCAGTGTAGATGCAAGAGAGGATGGTTTCCAGCCTGGGGTTGATGGTTGCAGGGGATGCCATGAAGTCCAGGGATTGCTGGTACCTGTAGTTCTTCTGGTCTTAATAGTGGATGCCTGCAGGCCCAGGAAAGGCTGGTAGCCTAGCTGGCTATGGCCGACAATAATAGAACAGGGTTCATCTGTTTCCTGAATGCCTTTATAGGCAGTGAACAGCTGCAGTGCATTAGCACTGAATTAGACGAGAAGCGCTGATTCGCTTCAGCACACTTTCACGTTCCATGCTGGAACGCAGGACGGCGCCGGGCGATGACAATTTGCCGCTCAGTTTGGAGCACGGGGGAGGTCACATGCTTCCCCATATCCAAAAGTGCCCCTGTGTTAGAGCAGTGGAGTAAGGGCTCTATCACACGGGGCGTTTCAGTGATGATCCACCCCGTGAACCTCCGCTTGCTCAGCGGGGATTGCTCTGCGGATCCCTGCTGAGCCGGCCGATGACAGGGCAGTCCCTGCACACTGTGCAGGGACCGCCCTGTCTTTTCTCCGCTCTCCTCTATGGGGGATCGGATGAACACGGACCGTCTGTCCGTGTTCACCTTATCTGATCTGGAGACGGATGGAAAAATAGGGTTTTCCTCCGTCTGCAGAATCGGAGGATTGCGGAACCGGGTGAGATCGGGTGTCCGCGGATGTTCATCCGTTGACACCCGCAATCTCATAGGGACCAATGTGTGTCCCTTTTTCATCCATACACGGATGGATGAAAAAGCGGACATACGGTCTGCCCGTGTGAAAGAGCCCAAAGGGTTCCAACAGAGCAGGGAGGGTAAAAACTAGTAGGCACTGTTACTTTTCCTGAATGGGTGACTGCCTTTTAAGGTTAGATGGGCTGAAAGGGTCCAAAAAGCCCAGTGCTGGAGATGCATGGCCTACCTAAAACAGAAGATATTCACCACTTGCCATTTTCTCACTTTTATTGCAAGCATTTAGTTGGTGGAATAATATAACCTGAAACTAAAACCAATTATAAGAGACAACAATATATTATAGAATTAATGGCACACTACAGGCAAACTCTTTTAGCGAAACAGTGTATTATGCTAGAATGGTTCCCTTTCAGCAATAACTATAATTGTATCTGAGGCTCCATGCGAGATTATTTTGCACAAAGATTATTTTGCACAAAGAAAATGGGTGAAAATGCATGAATCTCCTGCCTGCATTGTCATATGCCAATATAACATCTGTCCTAGCCACTTAATACAACATTCATAATTATAAAGACAATCCCCAGCCCCAAAAGAAAGAGAAAAAAGGCTTCCTAGCTGTCAGTCTTTGGTTTTGGAGACGAGCCACCAAGTTAATTTAAACCCTAATGTAAACAATAGTCATTTGAAAACAATCGTAGAGTGGCAATGATTAGCAGACACCTGGGCAGTTTCTGGCCCGTTTCTGCCAGGAATAATACGCTGGATTATATGGGGATACATTTCAATATATTATTCTTTTCACCGAAAAAGAGGATATTATGCCATTTTCTTCTGAATCTGCTCTCATTATGTATATTTTGCTTCAATCCGCTCCCAACTCTGTTTATTACGAAATATCAAACTGAATTGCAATTGCGGACCTTTAAGGTCACAGTATGAGCCATTAAAGTATTTAATTTGGAAAAAATAATAATAACATAATTTTTGGTGTTAGATGCTCTACTAAGCAGAGCAAGTCTAGCAAGTAGATAAAGTGTTCCATATGGAGAAGAGTCAACTTCTATCAGGAATCAGGATGTTTTACAAGTTTTATATTTGAAGGTGATGATAGAGAAGGCTTAGATTAGTTTGTTATCTAGAGAGCTTGTCTGTTATAAGTAAAGACTAAGGCCCGGATTCACAGACACTTACGCTGACGTATCTTGAGATACACAGCGTAAGTGAACAGATGCGCCGTCGTATCTATGAGCCTGATTCTTAGTAGAAGATACGCCTGAAATATGGCTCCATCCGACCGACGTAAGTTTCGTATCTTGGGCGCATATTTACGCTGACCGCAAGGGGCGCTTCCATTGATCTACGCGTCGAATATGCAAATCACCAAGATATGCCGATTCACGAACGTACTTGCGCCCGTCGCATGAGTATACGCCGTTTACGTAAGGCGTACGTCCGGCGTAAAGATAAACCACCAAATAGGAGGCGCAGCCAATGCAATGGTATGGACGTCGGAACAGCCGTCGTATTTTACGTTGTTTACGTAAGTCCTACGTGAATGGGGCTGGGCGTAGGTTATGTTCACGTCGTTGCTATTGAGCCGTCGTATCTTAGGGCATAATTCGACGTGATTCTGAGCATGCGCGCGCATGCGCCGTTCGTTCGGCCCTTCATTTACATGGGGTCATGCTTAATTTTAATACATCACGCCCACTTCCTTGCTACTTTGAATTAGGCAGGCTTACGCCGGTCAATTTACGCTACGCCGCCGCAACTTACGGAGCAAGTGCTTTGTGAATACTGGTCTTGCCTCTCTGTTTTATGTCGGCGTAGCGCATATGAGATGCGCCACGCCGGCCAAAAGATGCGCCGCTCTACGTGAATCCAGGCCTAAATGCCCACTGGGACAGCCAGGAGTATGTATTAGGTTGATTTGCTACTTAGATTGGTCTGGGTATAGGCTATTCAGTTAGAAAAGTGCATGTTGGTGAACTAAGCGAACCTGTGTTCACTTTCAGTGCCCAATCATGTGTGGGCAAGCTCTAAGCCTAAATGAATGCAAAGCTGCTCCGGCAGTTGAGAATGACCTAGCCTTACAGGCAGAATCAGTTTATTGCCTAATCCCAGTTTGGGCATTGAAATTAAAATTAAAATAAAAAAAGCAGCTCGGGCTGCCATAACTAATCTTTGGCGCTGTCTCACACAGACTTACTAAGCCGCTCTTTTTTTCAGGCTGAATGACGGCCAGCATCATTTAAAGTGATTGTAAAGGATTTTTTTTATTAAAAATAACAAACATCTTTATACTTACCTGCTCTGTGCAAAGGAATTGCACAGAGTACCCTTGAACCTCCTCTTCTCAGGTCCCCCACTGGTGCTGCTGGCCCCTCCTCTCTGTCCAGTGCTCCCATGGGAAGCGGCTTCCCATGGGAGCACTGGATAGAGAGAAGAAGTGAGGGATGAGAAAAGTTGCAAATGTGCACAGTGCTGGATCGAATGAGGGTTTAGGTAAATATAAGGGGGGTAAGTGGCAACATTTGATGCCTAAACATTTTTTACCTTAAAGTGGAGTTCCATTCAGAATGGAACTTCCACTTTTTGGAATCCTCCCCCCCTCCGGTGTCACATTTGGTGATCGCTGTGACCTACGCCACTTCCGGCGCCTACTCTGTCCTTCCCCGCTGTCTTCTGGGTCCCAGAAGACAGCAGGGACCAGTGAGGACGCGCAGCATGACTCATGCATGCGCAGTAGGCAACAGGAAGTGAAGCCGCACAGCTTCACTTCCTGATTCCCTTACCGAGGATTGCGGCGCCAAGAGCGACACACAGATCGGCTTCGACTGTCAACATCTCGCTCGCGCTGGACAGGTAAGTGTCCATATATTAAAAGTCAGCAGCTGCAGTATTTATAGCTGCTGGCTTTTAATATTTTTTTTTTCTGGCGGACCTGCACTTTAATGCAATTCTATGCATTAGGATGAAAAGCCATCTGTGTGCAGCGGCCCCCCCTCAGCCCCACTAATACTTACCTGAGACCCATCTCTTTCCAGCGATGTCCACAAGTGGGCTGTAAAAGACTCTCCCTCCTAATTGGCTGAGACAAAGCAGTGGCATCATCGGCTTCAACTGCTGTCAATCAAAGTCAGTCAGTTAATCAGAAATGTCTAAATGGATACACACAGAGCTGCTTGCTGTGGGGGCAATCAACAGGAGGGAAGGGCAAGGAGCACAGAAGAGGGACCCAAGAAGAGGAGGGTATGGGCTGCTCTGTGCAAATCCACTGGCACAGAGCAGTACGTATAACATGTTTGTTATTTTTATTGAAAAGAAAACAAGACTTTACAATCACTTTAAGGTAAACAAATGTATAGGCTTTAGAACCACTTTATTTTATACCCTGTGAGCCCAGGATGTTACAGCTCCTACCTCTTAACCTGGAATGACAGGAATAATACTGTAGAGAGCAGCACCATATCATTAATGACCCGTTGTTTTTTCTAGACCCTTAAAAACATAGGGCCAGATTCAGGTACATTTACAGCGGCGTAACGTATTGCATTTACGTTACACCGCCACAAGTTTTACGGGCAAGTGCTTGATTCACAAAGCACTTGCCTGTAAAGTTGCGGTGGCGTAGCGTAAATCCCTCTGGCGCAAGCCCGCCTAATTCAAATGATCCGGGTATGGGGCGTGGATCATTTAAATTAGGCGCGTTCCCACGCCGAACGTACTGCGCATGCTCCGTTTTGAAATTTCCCGCCGTGCTTTGCGCGAAATGACGTTGCACCGACGTCATTTTTTGAACGTCAATGTGAGTTACGTCCTTTCCTATTCACGGACGACTTATGCATAAAAAAAAATTCAAAATTCTACGCGGGAACGACGGCCATACTTTAACATGGCAGGTCTATCTATACGCCACGAAATAGCAGCTTTAACTATACACCGGGAAAAGCCGACTAGCGACGACGTAAGAGAATGCGACGGCAGCGCGTACCTTCGTGGATCGCCGGAAAAAGCTAATTAGCATACCCGACGCGGAAAACGATGCGAACTCCACCCAGCGGGCGCCAAAGTATTACACCTATGATCCGAAGGCGTACAAAGCTGTACGCCTGTCGGATCGAAGCCAGAAGCCGTCGTATCTTGGTTTGAGGATTCAAACTAAAGATACGACGCGGCAAATTTGAAAGTACGCCGGTGTATCAGTAGATTCGCCAGCGTACTTCTTCTGTGAATCTGGCCCATAATTTTTTAGAACCCGAAAAACGGTTTTGTGTACGCGGCATTATGCTATGCCCTGTTTTATTAAAAGTTGGATGTACTGCTAGGTGTACAAAAAATGTCTGCTCTGATTTCTAATTAAAGTCTAATGCTTTTACATTTATGTATAGATTGTGATAGAGATAAGAACTTCTTTCAGGTTTTAAATGCTTTCTATATCTTCCTTGGGAATGTACTCATCACTTGCTGCGCTAATATCCTTCAAACTGGAATTGGGGTGATATCCTATCAATAACACATATTAGCTTAAAAAGTCAGCAAAGGTCATGATCTTTCCCTGCTCTAATCAAATGATAAAAAAAAAAAAAGATTGGCTAAAGTTGAAGAATTGTAATCGATTAATGTAGGTCTTATTTGTCACAGTGTCTGGATGAAGAAGTATCTCATAATATCTTGATGTAAATCAAATTTAAAATGCAGTGGGGGTGGATCCTCTCTACAGCTCTTCTGGTCACCAGTTTGGTGATTTTTTTGGGCTGATCTTCAGCAGTCACAAACCAAAAAAATGTGAATAAGTATTATGGAGTAAAGTAGTCCAAATTACAGCCTTCAAGGCTATGTATAATCCAAGCATAAATCACATGAGAAGAATCGCATGAGAAAAATTGCATATAGCAAAAACAACATTCTCTAATATAAAAGTTCTAATGGTTCCAATCAGGACTATAGGGATGCAGAGTCTTGCAGTGAGGGAAGGTGTTCCTATACCACAGATGGTATGTTCGCCGTGGTCCCGGTGCTCCCCCTCAAGGGTCCCCACTCACCAGATCCAACTCCCCAACAGGGGTATACAGCATGTAGTATAGGTTCCCAAGGTTTCACTGCTCCAGATCTCTCCTCACCAAATCAAATCCGTCCAAAAAAGGGGTCTCTCCAGCACCAATTGGTATGGTATCCCTCAGAAAAAGAAAGATTTGGCTCCCATAGTGTAGTACTTAAATAGAATTTTAATTATGACCACAGAGTGCCAGATACTTCATAGTAAAATGTTACAGCACTTAGTAGTCCCAGTGCAGCTTTAAAGCAAATAAAAATAAATAAAAACTAACAATAAAAAGCTAACAGTAGGAAGCTAGACTGAATATACCAGTCAAGGCTCATATAAAAAGCTAGCCGGGTATGGGAAAAGGGTGCCTGTGCTGGGGATTGCAGCGTGCGCTCCAGCTGCGTTCCACCTGGTGCTAACCCGGAAGTGACGTAATGTGCAACTCCGCCTGACGCGCGTTTCGTAATGATGTCTTCTGAGGCGTTGTATCGCACCATTCACTTGCATGTTGATATGGGGACCAACGTGTATCCAAGACTGCCCACTCCCGTGGAATCTGCCAATCAGTGGGGCCTAATATTACCATTCTATCCCCCTATTACAGCACGTATGAAAAAGGGAACACTTGCGGCCCTTGGGACAAGTTATATAATGCTACACGGTGGTGCTCCCCCTAGTGTGTGAGACACACATAACGTACCTGAGGCATTAGTACAGTAAAATACATATTCTAAAGGTTTACTCCTGACATGACTAAATAAAATACTATTAATATTAACAGTTAAAATAGCTTATCTATACAAAAGATTGACCTTTAAATATAGATATGTATATGTGTATAATGAGATTAAGTGAGAAAACAATAGACATCATTGCCAAGGATAGTCACCTATAATAGTGACACCACCGGGGTTCGTCCCACACATACATTGCCGATGTATAACATTTGCCCCTAACGACATATGTTATATAATCCCTCTGTTAGGCTGCATTCACACCTCGGCGTATATACGCCTGAAGTGCGACGCTCGTGCCGCTGGAGGGGAGAATTTCCATTGATGTCTATGAGATGGTTCACATCTCACTCCGAAACGCCGTACGCCTGCCGCCTGAAAACAAGTCCCGGACCCTTTTTTTCAGGCGGCTTTCGGCGTTCGGCATAGAAATCAATGGAAATTATTTGTAAAAAAAAAAAAAGTTAACAAATCGCGGCAAAATACGCCGCGTACGCTGCGTTACAGTGTGAATGCAGCCTTAGACATGATCCTATCTAGGTTAACATTAGTTACCCTAGACCAAAGAGGGACACTATACAGTGTAAGGTAGGATGACCCTAAATGGGGATAATTAAGGGACAAACAACTATTAATAGATGCAATGGAAGGGCTCTCGCGCTGTCGATATTCTAAATCTAGGGGGCACTGCTGCAGTTACCTGAAATTGGTCCCAGCCAAAAATGAAAACAAATGAAATGAGTGATAATAACTGTGCTGTGTGGGTATGGAGGGATAGGGCAACAACCAAAAAACAATAAACAATAAAAAAAAAAAAAACTAAACAGTGATCAAATAAGTCCCACCAAATGGGCGGGGTGAACTCTACAAGCAGTGTGCAATCTGAACTGTGAAGGTGGGTGATCTGGAAAAGGTTAACACTATGCAGCAAAATCCTTATAAGGAAATAAAATAAACATGGAAGTACAGTTATCAAAATAAATGTCCAAGATTGGTACTAAAGACCAAAGGTAAGTGATCCCAACACATAAAAAAGGGTAAAAATCCAGTGAAATCAAGTGCAAATACAAATTTCGCATCCAAAAAGCATATATTTAAAAGTGCAGTCCTTGATAGCTGTGAGTAATAAGTGATGAGAAACCAGGAAATCCAATATTTCAGAGACCTCTAGTGGTATGGAATGCTCACCTCAAGGCCATAGCACGGATAGCCTGGATACCACTCAGGGTGTACTCAAAGATCCAGCAGGATCATATTGGTCATTTAATGTGGAGACTACATCTAGCCCTCATCCTGCTGGATCTTTGAGTACACCCTGAGTGGTATCCGGGCTATCCGTGCTATGGCCTTGAGGTGAGCATTCCATACCACTAGAGGTGTGCGCACCGAAGCTTGCTCTTCTCTGAAGAATTTGATTTCCTGGTTTCTTTTTTTTTTTTTATTGTTTATTGTTTTTTGGTTGTTGCCCTATCCCTCCATACCCACATAGCGCAGTTATTATCACTCATTTCATTCAACTATTAATAGATGGTCGCCCAAAGGGCCAGCTACCTGTGTGTGAAAGGTCAACATGGAGGAGGGCGATTACTTCAAAAAATTCCCCCGCCTGTGATACCATAAAGGTAAAAATGTATGAGGATCCAAAAGCCAGTCCCAATTACCACAAAAAGGTATCACACACACAGGTCTACCCTTGTTAGTAGATGTGAATCTGCATACCCCATGTTTCTAACTAATAAGAGTTACTACCTATAAAGATATAGCATATAGAGGTAAGAGAATAATATATTTCATAGAGACCAGTATGTTTTATGAGAAGCTGTAATTCCAAAAATGCCCTGAGTGGATTTTCCAAGAAAAAATATTTTCAGGAAAATTTACATATATGCCCTATCTTGTGTAGGGGTTAGCTAGAAAGCAGTTTAGATCTATATCCAGATTCAGCCATGTGGCGCTAAAGACCCTAAGCGATATATCCAGTTTGTTTCGTTTTGCGATATAGCTGTCTGCTTATTGCCTCCCCTCCAGTTATCCTTAAAGCGGGGGTTCGCCCTGTAAAAAAAAAAAAAAAAGTTTTTTTTTATTAGACAATTAAATTCGGCATCGTAGCGCGAGCTACGGTATGCCGGTCTTACATTTTTTATGCCCGTACTCACTGCGGTATCGTTGATTGAAGAATCCGGGGAATGGGCGTTCCTCTGGTGAGAGAAGGTGATTGACGGCCGGCCCTGGCACGTCACGCTTCTCCGGAAATAGCCGAAATAGGCTTGGCTATTCACGGCGCCTGCGCATAGCCTGTGCGCAGGCGCTGTGAATAGCCGAGACCTACTCCGGCTGTCTTCGGGGAGCGTGACGTGCCAGAGCCGGCCGTCAATCATCCTCCCTCTCCATAGGCACGCCCATTCCCCGCGGGAGTCGGATTCTTCAATCAACAATAGCACAGTGAGTACGGGGTTTAAAAATTTAAGACCGGCATACCGTAGCTCGCGCTACGATGCCGAAAGTAATGGAATAATGGGGTGAAGGAGGGTGAACTACCGCTTTAACCATGTCAATCCCATAAAAAATGAGGCCATGTTAAAGAGGACTGGGTTAATGTCCTCTTTAGCATGGCTGAAAAAGACCATAGTCCATTAACCACTTAAGGACCGCTTAACGCCGATCTACGTCGGCAGAATGGCACGGCTGGGCACAGGCACGTACAGGTACGTTGCCCTTTAAGTGCCCAGCCGTAGGTCGCGTGCACGCCGCCGCCGGCGCGCGACCCGGTCCGAAGCTCCGTGACCGCGCCCGCGGGACAAGCGGACCTGATCGCCGCCGGTGTTCCGCGATCGGGTCACAGGAGCTGAAAACGGGGAAAGGTGAGTGTAAACACACCTTCCCCGTTCTTCTCTGTGGCTTGTCACTGATCGTCTGTTCCCTGTTATAGTAAGAATCATTTCCTTAGGGCACACGTAACCCCTTAGCGCCCCCAGTGGTTAACCCCTTCACTGCCATTGTAATTTTCACAGTTGTCAGTGCATTTTTATAGCACTTTTCGCTGTGAAAATGACAATGGTCCCAAAAATGTGTCAAAAGTGGCCAATTTGTCCGCCATAATGTCGCAAAAAAAATCGCTGATCGCTGCCATTACTAGGAAAAAAAAAAATATTAATAAAAATGCCATAAAACTATCCCCAATTTTGTAAACGCTATAACTTTTGCGCAAAAAACAATCAATAAACGCTTTTTGCAATTTTTTTTTTACCAAATATATTTTTGGGGGATATTTATTATACCAAAAAGTTAAAAATTATGATTTTTTTTTTAAATTGTCGCTATTTTTGTTTATAGCGCAAAAAATAAAAACCGCAGAGGTGATCAAATACCACCAAAAGAAAGCTCTATTTGTAGGGAAAAAAGGACTCCAATTTTGTTTGGGAGCCATGTCGCATGACCGCGCAATTGTCAGTTAAAGAGACACAGTGCCGAATCGCAAAAAGGGGCCAGGTCCTTAACTTGCATATTGGTCCGGGTCTTAAGTGGTTAAGCTCAACCTGTTTTTCAGTCCACCTGTATTTTTCCAAGTGTTATATCACACATAAAAGTACAATTAAATCCCTGCCCATGTACTGGAATTGACCTGGTTATGTTTCAGTGTCAGTGCTGTACTGCCCTTTTCAGTACCCTCCAGAGACTTCTTTATTAGCAGACTGGGTGGGCTTCCATAGAATGGACCAGGGCTGCTGATAAGGCAGTACAACCGGTCCTATTGTAGTGGGCCCAGGCAGGGCTGGTGCTAGGATTTTTGACACCCTAGGCTAAACCTAATTTTTCCACCCCCATTGGCTCCATCCCTGACTACACTTCCTTTCCCCACCCATGTAACCCATGTGACCTACCTGACCCCTACACTGAGCTACCTGACACCTACACTGACCCATGATCTCCACCGAGCATCGTGCCGCCCCCACCGTTGTACTCACACACAGGCCGCACCAGAGGGACAAGCTTGACAAAGGAGTCTTGGGGTCTGTACTGTCAGGTGAGGAGATGTGACAGCAGGGACCTCAGCAGGACACATCGGGGGATTGACGGTACCTGCAGCAGATGTTTTTTCCAGGACAGCCGACTCTGAACGGGGCTCACAGTGACCGGGAGAGGAGAGCCAAACTCACACAGGTCAGTAAACGCCTGGGGCTTCACCGGGACAGAGGCCATGGCTACACCCTAGGTGGTAGCTGCCTAGTTTGCCTAGTGGTAGCACCGGCCCCAGGCCCCATCAGTTAAACATGGGAGCCCAGAGCAGCTTTAATGTTCATTTCGGCCTAAATGAACAAATGGATTTTACTAGACCACATTCTCACTCCTACTTGCTCAGGGCTTAAATTACATCCAGTAACCCCCTGTGCCTTTAAGGAAGGGTGGGCTCCCGCCAAGCTTAACTGCCCTCTGCCTATTATAATGCATGTGTTTCTACTATGGAGGCTCTCAGAATTTAGAGTTAGGACTGCAGATAATACTGGGGTGTCATGAAGTGGCTCTGCAGCTTACACATGTATTTGCAAATGTGTCCAATCTAGACCCCTTTTTTAACGCATACTGTTAGACAGGATAATTTGGTCTGTTGTAGGTTGGTTGGTAGGTTGAACTGAGAATTTTCTTTGGTTTTGTTTGACATGCGTCGCGCTTTCATGTGCTCCTTGCTGATAAGGCCAGTTATAGGTAGAGGCCATTTGTTTGTACTGTTTAAATTACCTTTCCCTGGGCCCCATAAGGGTAACAGAGGGGCCTAGGAGGTGGGAGCAGAGGGAGGACTTTTTATCCATTTTCAGGATTGTAGGAAGATATTGTCAAGTAATCTGGAAAATGATTTTTGGATCATGTGTATGGGACAATAAATGCAGCCTACAGCAGCTGCCAACATAGCCTCACTTATCCTGAACCTCTGATTAAATACATACAAGCACACTGCTATGTCTCTGCACCAACAAAACCTTTAAAAATGAAAACACATTACAGTATAGTAGTATAGGATATCATCGTAATGACATCTGCAGATGAAGTTTTCACCCTCAGCTCTGTAGTTATTTTCTGTAGTACAGCAATAATATGGGACAAGCTGTATAGAGAGCCCTGTAACATTGTCCAGCAGCTGCTGTACACCTGTGCTCAGGGCTGAGCAGTGTGACAGGCTGTGACAGAATGTCATATTAGGCTAATACATGGCTAAAGGATAACATATTGAAGAGGGAGGGTGCAGAAGAGAAACCGTTTTCTCCAATGAGAGCAGGTGGGTTTAAATGCATACAAATGAAAATCGATCATCACTATCACTGCTGAATGGATACATTCCCAACTCCCAGATCAGATTCAGGCATGCCTAGATATCAAAATGACACACACACATGTATTCACTGTATATATATATATATTTTTTTTTATAATTTTTTTATTATTTATTTATTTATTTATTTTATGGTTGGACTTGTGTCTTTTTTTCAACCTGACCAACTATGTGACTATGTAATTATGTATATATATATATATATATATATATATATATATACACATACTGTATATACAGCCTTGGCCAAATGTTTTGAGAATGACACAAATTATATATTTTCACAAAGTCTGCTGCTTCAGTGTTTTCTAGACATGTGCCATGCTGAAAAATGTGTTTGTTTTAGTTTCCGTTTTATTTGTTTTTTTGCTTTTTTCAGAAATTCGGAAATTCAGGAAATTCGGAATTCTGAAATTTGGAAATTAGAAAATTCGGAATTCAGAAATTCGGAAATTTTTAATTCCGAATTTTCGAAAATTTCCTAAATTTGAAATTTCGTAAATTCACAATTTCGTAAATTCGAATATTCCGAAATAGAAAAATTACAAAATTTCAGAATTAACTAATTTGTCAAAATTTGTTAAAAAACGAATTCGGAACTAAACAAATTGCACATGTCCAGTGTTTTTAGATCTTTTTGTCAGGTTACTATGGTATAGTAAAGTATAATTTCTTCACTATATGTAGCCATGCCCCCATAGTGGTTGCTGTGTGCGGTGGTTCACCCGTCACCCTGCCCAGCCAGACATCCATCTCAGTCACTCAGAAACATGAAACCAGTCCATCGCTTTGTTTTGTTTATTGGAGGGAATTGAACTTGGATAGGGATTTGGAAAATATGTGATAAAAAGATTTAGTTTAAAACATGATTAAATGTATTTTAAATGCAATTGAGTTTAATCTAGTATTTGACCAAGTATCAGCCTCTTGAAGTCCCTGTACAGTAGTGCTGGGGTGTCATGTGAACACAACAGTATAAGGAGCCAATAAGCTCATATTCTGACAAGAGGGCTCAGAAGAAGTGGGTTGAATGATGTTGGCCATCAAAATGAGAACATCTACTGGCAGAAAAAAAGTACCAAGCGGGAAATATCTGCTTCAAAAATTCTTCAGCCCACCCCCCAAAATTGTTTTAAATCAACCATTTCCAAGGTCCCTAGCGCCACCATGCTAACTTGCAGCTTCACACATAGCTCCCCACTGCACATGTGCGAGCCACGCTGCACCTGCAAATGGTCCTGCAGCCTTCTGGGACCTATGACATATCTCAAGAAGCTGTAGGCTGAGAGAGTAAGGGCAAACTTCAGCATAAATCACCCAAGGCAGAATGGGAGCTTGTACCTGTCAAGGCCAGGTACCCAAAAAGTGCCAAAAAGTGGAAAAGGAGGGGAGGCAGAAAAGTGAAACTTCTCTTTAGGGCTGAAGTTTCACTTTAATGTTGCAGCAAAAGATGATTTTGTTAATATATCTTTTCCTTTTTTAATTTTTATATTGTTAATTTTGGATGGAATTCCACTTTAACCACTTGTCTTTCAAGGTACATTTATAAAGGTCATGGTAGACAAGTGGTTAAATTAGCTGTGAGCTTGATACCAGCTTTAAGAGCTAGCGAAGGGTTTTCTGATGAAAGTGATCACATTTATGGGGCCCTCGAAGGGGGCATCCCCTGCCAGCCCTGCGGGTGGCACCTGTGGTGGCTTCCAGGCTCTCCTGTTTCACCAGGAAACTGGTTCCCTGATTAAAAGAGGAGAAACTTGGGAAACATCCTTTCCCTGATCCCTTCTGCAACCAATGCCCCCGGAAAGCCCTGGAAGCGACATGTGTAACGCCACCCCCAGGTATAGCCGAAGGTGCTATTCCAGGATCTGTGCTGGAATAGTTACATTGGAGGACAGGGGAGACATTGGGGTCTAAGAGAGGACCTGTCCATACTAGGGAGCTAACAAGCAATGTGTGATGGCAATAAAGTATAAAAAATAAATAATAATAAAAAAAATAATTGTATAAAATAAATAAAAATATATTAAAAATTAAAGCACTCCCGTCACCCTCATACACACCTTATAAAACCAGCACAGTATAGGGCAAGCACATGCATGTAAAATCAATTGTGCCACACATGTGAGGTAACGTTGTAAACAGAGTCATAGTTCAGAGTTAACTTCTGATGTGGCCTGCTAACTCAAACCAGGGAAGAACATGCCCATGCCCAGGTCACAATCAGTGGGTTGTTAACCTGCCAACCCAAAGCATCAGAGTGCATGGAGCCAGGACAGGCAGCAGAGAAGGCAGGCAGCCGCAAAGGGAGCTAGAGCCGCATAAGCCAATGTTTCCTCTGAGGTGCGGGCTCCTGTCCCAGGGGGACACTTCGCCTTCGATCTAGCAACTTGGAGAGCGATGCCAGCAGAAGCTGGAAGGTGAAATGGTCAATGTATTAAATATCACATACCTGTACATTTGCAATGGGCATATTAGCACTTCTAAAAAAAGGGTTATTAGGCTGCTTTCACACTCAACCTCAGGCGCAGTGCAGTGCTCCTGCGGCTTTCCTGCAGGTTAGCTGCATTGTGTCATAGACTTCTATTATATTCTGCGGGTTTGGTGCATTTTCTGAAAGCACACTAAAAGTCCTAAATGCAGCAGTTTGGATGCGCTTTCAGAAAGTGCACCACGCCCACAAGATATACAGTAATAGAAGTCTATGGCTCAGTGTAGCTAACCAGCAGATAAGCTGTAGGTGCATTGCACTCCACCTGCAGTGTGAATAAACTCCAGCACATCAGTTCATTGTGACTCGTGACAGGTTATCAAATCACTTTAAGGGGTTGTAAAGTCAATAGTTTTTTTTATCTTAATGCATTCTAACTGAAGCATAGTAAATACAGTACTATGCTTCGGCTACGAATGAACACAGCGAGTGAGTGTGTTCACTGTGTTCATTTAGAAAAGGAAGGGGCCGGTAAATTATATATTTATTAGCCCCTTACCCCACTCTCCATCCTGAAACATTTCGCGCAGCAGCTGGGGGGAGAGGAGGAGGGGAACATGGGGGAAGCCCAGGCAGTAGGGGGAATCGGCACTGCAGGTAGTGATTAGAGTGTGCCCAGGCACTCCTGGCACACCCCCGGCGCACGCCCATGACCTGGAGCAACCTTGCAGCAACTCAGAATTCCTAATGTGCGTGTTCCTTCTGGGTCGGTATCTTCAAAAATGTATTGAACAGGTTCCGTCAGCATGACAGCCAGGCAGCAATCATTTCCTGTAGAAAAGGACAGCAAGGGCAGCCTATCATTTTTTCTTCATACAGGTCTTCTTTGCTGAAACCTGTATGGAAACACCCATAGGTAGCCATGGATATCAGAGAATGTTCATCTGATGCAGCTGTTTATAGTCAGGGAGCATTTATAAGCCTTCCCTGGCACCCTCTGGGCCTTATTATGTCGGGAGGTGGAAGGACAAGCAAGTTTTTTTCCCAACCAATTTTAATTGCTTTTCTACAAGGTTGACCAGCAGCAGCATTGTCAACAGAAAGCTCTTCCTCCTCTTTCTAAAGGAACAAGCATGTATTTTTGTACAAAGCTCACAGGAACATGACTGATGGATCACGCACAATTTGGTGGCTGGATCACTAATCTCTGCATGTACTCACGTGCCTGTGGGAAGGGTAACTGGGTTGCAGTTATTTTCTTGTTTCTGTAAAAAAAATAAAAAAAATACAATAATCCAGTTTTCAATCCCAGAGTACACGCATAGGCCACAACAAACGTTTATCGTTCTGTAGAAAGGCAGTATAAAAATGCAGAATTTCCAGGTGGCAGTGTACTAGAGGAGTGCTGTTTAACCTCTTCACACTAACGTGATGTAAATATGCGGCCTTCGGCCTGAAGTAGTTGTACTGGGGTGATGCGTGCACCCTGGTACTGTTTTTTAGAGCCGACGGTCGGCTTTCTGATGACCACCGATACGGCTAAGTAGAAGTTCAGCTGTTATCACAAGCAGTGGGAGGGGATGTGCCCCCTCCCGCTGCCTTCCGCAGCTGCCTGGGCTCTCCCGTCCCACCAGGAGGCTCGAGCGACCGGCGGACAGTAAGGGGGACCTAGGGTGCCTGAACTGCATCCTTGTTTGCCCCCCTCCATAAGCAATGGGGTCATGTTACTGGAGTGAAGGAGAGAAAATGAGGGAAAAGAGAAACCTTGGAATAATAGTCAGTACTAGAGTCTAAAGGTGTACTTGGAAGAGTAAATCACCTCTAACATTGAGTGTTCTACATGTATGGATGTTGCTGTGCTATATAAAACTATTAGTTACATTTTTTAAATTTTAGCGTGGGATTCCTCAATAGTGTGCATCATTTTAATCACTTGCTGACCAGCTGAACGGCATGGCTGAGCGAAACGACGTTACCTTCCGTCGCTTCGCCATTTGGCCACTAGGGGTGTGCACACGGAGCCGATGTGAGTGCCTGGCGGGCGCGATGCCCGCCGGGCACCCGTGATCGCTTGTGACAGAGCAAGAATCGGGATCTGTGTGTGTAAACACAGATCCCGGTTCTCTCAGGGTAGAGGAGACTGTTTGTGTGTTCATAGAATGTATGAAGACCAATTTCTTATTTCCCGTATTCAGTCCCATCCCCCCTACAGTTATAACACACCTAGGGAACATAGTTAACCCCTTTATCGCCCCCTAGTGTTATCCCCTTCCGCGGTGACATTAATACAGTAATAAGTGCATTTTTATAGCACTAATCGCTGTATAATTGTCAATGGTGGCAAAAATGTGTCAAAAGTGTCCGATCTATCTGTCGCAATATCGCAGTCCTGATAAATAGCGCAGATTGTTGCCATTACTAGTAAAAAAATTAAATGTGTAGAAGAATACATATCGCCCTAAACTGAGTAAATAAATGTGTTTTTTTGAAAAAATAAATTGGGATATTTATTATAACAAAAAGTAAAAGATAATGGCCCAGATTCACGTACGACTTACGCCGACGTATCTTCTGATACGCCGCATAAGTTCTCAGATGCGCCTTCGTATCTGTGCGCCTAATTCTCAATACAAGATAGGCCTGAATTTTGTCTTGATCCGACTGACGTAAGTCTCCTACGCCCTCGTATCTTGGGCGCATATTTACGCTGGCCGCAAGGGGCGCTTCCATTGATTTACGCGTCGAATATGTAAATGACCTAGCTACGCCGATTCACGAACGTACTTAGGCCCGTCGCTGTAATCTACGTCGTTTACGTAAGGCCTACGTCCGGCGTAAAGTTATCCCACATAAAGCAGGGGTAAGTCATGTTAGGGTATGGACGTCGGAACAGCCGTCGGATTTTACGTTGTTTACGTAAGTCGTACATGAATGGGGCTGGGCATAGGTTACGCTCACATCGAAGGCATTGAGCCATCATATCTTAGGGAGTATATGCGACGTGATTCTGAGCATGCGCGCGCATGCGCCATTCGTTCAGCCCTTCATTTACATGGGGTCACGCTTCATTTTAATACAGCACGCCCACTACCTGCCTACTTTGAATTAGGCGGGCTTACACCGGCCTATTTAGGCTACGCCACCGTAACTTAGGGAGCAAGTGCTTTGTGAATACTGTTCTTGCCTCTCTATGTTACGTCGGTGTAGCGCATATGAGATGCGCTACGCCCGCTCAAAGATACGCTGCTCTACGTGAATCTGGGCCATTGTGTTTTTTAAAATTGTGGCTCTTCTTTTTGTGGGGAAAAAAAGACATCTATTTTGTTTGGCAAAAGCGTTGCACGGCCGTGCAATTGTCAGTTAAAGTGACGCAGTGCCATAACGCAAAAAAATGGCTCATTGAGGAGCAGCCAAATCTTCCGGGGCTGAAGTGGTTAAAGGGTGACTTAAAGGGTCACTAAAGGAATTTTTTTTTTAGCTAAATAGCTTCCTTTACCTTACTGCAGTCCTGGTTTCTTGTCCTCATTGCTCGTTTTTGCTCTGATGTTGCTGTAATTCTCCTCTGTTTTGGACACTTCCTGGTTGTCTGTTTCCTGATCACCACAGTACTGGGGGATTTTAGTTTCGTTTTCAAACCAATACTGCTCTATGGCTCTGTCTAGCACACATACAGCATAACATGCTAAAACTAAACTAAATACAAAAACTAAACTAAAAAACTACAGGTACATTATATGATTGATTTTTATCTATTCTTAATCGTTTTTAAAAGGAATCAGTTAACTATTATGTCTCTATACCCTGTAAACAGTCATTTCAGCAAAAAAAAAAAAAAATTCCTTTAGTGACCCTTTAACTGAGAAACACTGTTCTACAGAATGCCACAACATGCATGTATATGTAAAGTTGATCCAGGGAATATCCGATTGCCTCTCCGGGGGATCAGGAAGGACATATTTCCCCTGCTGCAGCAAATTGGATCATGCTTTGCTTAGGTTTTTCGCCTTCCTCTGGATCAACTGTAGGTGAAAAATTGTGTATATGCACGCAGCACTCTCCTACATGGCTACTTTAAGCTCCTCTGACCCAAGACATCGATCTTCTCTCTGCTCCTACTCACTTTACATTTAAAAATAGCATTGATCGTTAATTTACTGGTAATATTTTGGTAATATTTACTCACAACAGCTTTATACAAACCAATAGATGAATTTAGGACCTAGATTCCAAATATTCAGTTAGCATCCAATGCACTGTCAGAAACGTATTATGCATAAACATTATTCAAAACTTTAAATCATACCTCCCAACTTTTTGAGATGGGAATGAGGGACACCTATCAGCAAAAGTATGTAGGCATAGGACACACCCCTTGCCACGCCCCCTTAAAGGAGAATTGTAAAAAAAAAAACAAGATTGGTTAAACCCACAAGTGCTTTTTTTACCATTAATGTTCCTTTATATTGGCTTTTGGAATTTACAAATTCAAGCAATTTAGAAATTAGATGAAAGGTTTATCACTAGGAAACACTTTTTGATAGATAAAAAGTGCATTTTATATACATCTATATAGATCAGACCAAAATGAGGGACAAATGAGGAGCAATGAGGGACAGAGAGACATTGCTCCAAATCAGGGACAGTCCTTTGAAATCAGGGACAGTTGGGAGCTATGCTATAAATCATAAAACAATGTGTCATTTACAGTATGTTTAGTGGTCCTTTAGTACAAACTTACAACTATAGAGGGATAAATGTTTAAAATGTCCACATCCTATGTAAGAAGCTGTGATGTCAGGGTCTCTATCTCCATAAGTAAGCAGATTAATAGCAGGACAAATGGCTAACAATCAGTGTTAGTTTAACCTCAAATTAATCCACATGGGTTAACACAAACACACTCCTAAACATCGGCTCTTGGTAAGTGACCCATATGAACGCGGATAAAGGGAGTGCTGTCAATAATCACATTTCATTTTTGAGAAGTGTCTTAGGTCAGACTCAGTGCTCAGAGAAGTCCCTTTAATTACTGCTGTTCTGTAAGATGATAGCAGTCTTCAGGGGATGGGGATAAACTGGACATCACTGGCAAGGAACAGACTGGCTGCCAGTAATAGATTTTCTATTGAGTAAACTGTTTATTTCCACAAACTCTGTAATTGGGAGATGATCCTATGTATACATGTCACTGGGGTTGTTTGTACAGTTTAGCTCTGTATTGTTAGATTCATGCTGCTTGCTGTATTTAATAACCGGAATGAACACAGTGGAGTCGTATTAAATTATATAAATTCTTTCTTTTTTAAGATAAAAGGAGCTTTTTCACAAGGATGCATAGACTAGTCACCAACGAAAAATGTTAGGACATTTAGCAGTACACAACCCAACCAATCAAATCCAACTCAATCCCTAAAATCTCAAAAAGCCTTAACACTTAACACTTTAATGGGAAAAAACATAATGTAAATAATATAGCATATTCAATATATTAATCTAAAATAAAAAATAATACAGCATACACAATTTGCGACACAAGCCGTTTTGTAATTTAATATTATCAAAAACGTTCTTTCCTTTTCAATCTGCAGAGCTGTAATTTTCTGTAAAATTCAATGCAATACAGCAGCCTGAAAGCATTCTGTAGACAGTTGGTGTATGGAGCACCCTCAGAAATGTATCTTCCTGCTTTTGATTGGCTCACTGATTGTCGCAGAAGTCTACACTAAAGGCCCGTACACACGATCCAATTTTACGACAATAATTGTCTGATGGAGCATACACACAGTCGGATTATACGACACAACACGTCCATTAGACTATTATTGTCGTAAAATTGGATCACTTGTTGGCTGAATTAACGACAACAAATGTTGGCTGTTCATGCTCACCAACTGTCTGGCAATAAATCTGTAACGTCGTATTAACCGATTGTGTGTACACAAACCTGTCCAACTACAAATCCAAAGTACAAACACGCATGTTAAACATTAAGACAACATTAGCAGAAGTTGCCCAAAGGGTGGTGCTAAAGAGCAGAAAAAACACATATTTAGGTTTTGTTGGCTGAAAATATTCTGCCGTCTGTATGCATACCAAGTTCACAGCCAACGCCCTACGGACCAAAATCCACGGTAAAGTCTGATGGAAGTCCGATCGTGTGTACGAAGCTTAAGTCAGATATTAGGTACCCTCTGCAACCAAAATTTAAATTTTTAGTGAGCTGCTCCTAAAGGGTTAATCTCTTCTAAAGGGCTGCTGACCCTGCCACTCTCATTATTAGAACTCTGCAAAGTCCATCAGCTGATTCATAATGAAAAAGTCACTAGCATTCAGATTCACTCTGCACATCAATATGATCAAACAAAGAGGTATACCTTCAGAGCAGAAACAGGAAGAAATCTGCAGCAAAGGCCAGCCATGCACAGAAAAAATTTATTTCCTGCAACCGCAGGTTGCAGGAAAGAAATGTGCTTGATTCCCCCATCAACACGGACAGTGTTGATAGGGGAATCCTTCCTGCCGGGCAGATGTCTTCTTCCGGTTCCATGGCTTCCCCAACCCTTCCCCGCCAGTAGAAGACAATGGCCCGGCAGGAGGGATTCCTGCATCAACACTGTCTGGGACTATAGCAGCTGTTTACGATAATCGCAAGCGAATCCAGCAGGCTGGTTGTTCCCAAGTTGATCCATCGATCATTGGTACATTCAGCCTGCTCATTAATGGTTCAAATCTAAACCCGAATCTGCTAAACTGGCTGGGATTCAAACCTTGTATGACCGGCAAAAGTTTGTTCAAATCATTGCAATAGAAATTGATCACTCAGAGGGGATTGTTTTTTTTTTCTCAGCAAAAGTTGAGTTACTCTTTAAATGCTAATGTAAATTAAAAGGTTTTTTAATTATTCTACATTTACAGTTTTTGTTCAAATAATACCTGGTGATCCTGCTGTAAAGGTCTTTGTTCTAACTTTTCCTGCTACAGGATGACAACTTTCTCCCAATTATGCTCCTGCATCATCCCACCTACACACAGGGATGCTGTTAGAAATAACGGGGGCCCCATACTGCCTACCAGACACAAACATAACATACCTGTCAATCCAGCCCATCTTGAAAAAACCGACCCTCGACCCCAAGGACCCAACTCACCGTCGCCCCATAACAGGCCTAAATGTCTTCTCCAAGGTACTGGAAAAAACAGTGGTACAACAGCTGCAACAGCATCTAGATACCCATAATCTACTGGATCCATTACAATCAGGCTTCCGTCCCGGACACGGGACAGAAACAGCTTTACTCAAAATATGGGACGACGCCCTTGAGGCCGCAGACGAAGGAGAATCTTGTCTCCTGGTTCTGCTGGACCTAAGCGCAGCCTTTGACACGGTAGACCACAAACTGTTACTGAGGCGTCTGGCTGAGGTAGCCAGAGTCGCAGAAGGTGACATACCATGGTTTTCCTCCTTCTTGGAAAACCGTTCACAAACAGTTAAACTGGGATCTTTCGTGTCTGAGAGGCGCACGGTGTCATGCGGAGTCCCCCAAGGATCCCCCCTGTCACCGGTGCTTTTCAATATCTATCTCCGCCCTCTCTTTGATATTATCAGTAGCCAAAAACTACTCTATCACTCTTATGCAGACGATACGCAACTGTATTTTCGCATCTGCAACAAAAAGGATCATCATTCCAGTTTAGAGAAATGTCTCTCTTTGATAGAAAACTGGATGTCTAAGAGTTATCTTAAACTCAACAATTCCAAAACAGAACTTCTCCTGTTTCAGGCCAGTCGCAAGAGTCAACTGGCAACAACCTGTACACCCCCGCCCATTCTGGGCCAAATCATCACCCCTAGCTCCAAATTCAAAAGTCTTGGGGTCATTTTTGACACCTACATGACAAGGGACGCACAAATAGGGTCAGTAGTCAGCGGATCGCACCATTTGTTGCGCCTACTACGCAGACTTATTCCATTTATCCCTAAGGAAGACGTAGCAGTCGTGGTGGGAACAATTGTGAACTCCAGATTGGATTACACAAATGCCCTCTACCTCGGACTCCCAAAGTACCAAATCTCTCGTCTGCAAGTCGTTCAGAATACGGCCGCCAGACTGGGAAAAAAACATGGGAATCAATCTCACCTTCACTGAGAACCCTTCACTGGCTGCCAGTAAAGGACAGAATTACTTTTAAAGCACTCTGTCTGACACATAAGTGCATCCATGGGAAGGCTCGGCAATATCTTTGCGACAAGATAGAACCCCACAATTCCAATCGCCTTCTGCGATCTACGGGCCAAAACCTGATCAAGGTACCCAAAGCCAGATACAAGTCCAAAGGAGAAAGAAGGTTTGCTTTTCAGGGTCCTAGACTATGGAACGCTTTACCAACCAGCATTCGGTTGGAGGAAAACCACCTGGCCTTCAGAAGACAGATTAAAACTCTGCTCTTTTGATGTCAAGAGACAGGAACCATCAAGCGCCCAGAAGCGATTCAGTTCGCATGTGCCGCGCTATATAAGTTTTTTCATTCATTCATTCATTCATTCATTCATTCATTCATTCATTCACCTGTGTGAATGAGTTCTTCATTTTTTTTTTTTTTTTTTACAATTTTTAAAAAGTATTTTTTTCAAATTATTCTTTACATTTTTTTACAACACTAACATCTCTCCTTTAAGACAGAGAAAGGAAATAGGAAAACAGATTTGTCAATTCCTTTGTCTGTAGCCTCAGCTGCACTGAAGATGAATGAACCAGAGACAGAGTCTCCTGTTCGCCCGCAGAGTAAACACACTCTGCTTCAGTTTTAAATAGACACGGAAGTGATCGGTAACACTCACTGTGACCAATTCGGAAAAGGAAGGGGCTGCTAAATTACATATTTACCAACCCCTTTCCCCACGCTTCATCCCTCTGTGTACGCCCAGCAGCCGGCAGGAGAGGAAAGCTGGCAGCACTGTGGGGGGGATGAGGGGAGGGGGCTGGGCACACAGGGGGGAATCACATGTGGGCAGCACAGGGAGGGGAATCAGTGCGGGAAGGACACTTACAGAATGATGTAGCATGTCTGTGTCTCTCCCTCTAGCACCGGAAAGCCAGCGGCAGGGAGAGGGGGAGAAATCGTCTTTCCGCTGCTGGAGGGAGAGACATTGACACAGTGCATCATTATTTAATTGTCCTCCCGTCCCGCTGCACAAATCCCCCTGCTGTCTGGGCCCCATTGTGTGTCCAGGCCCCCTACAGGAGGCCCAGTGGTACCCCCCCCCCCTGTCGGCAGCCCTGCCTACACATGCTCTGATGGAGAATACAAGGGGCCATGATGACATACATTGTGCATGCAAGCTCCTCCATTGTCACTATCAGGAAGCAGACCCAGAGTAATGATGTGTAGCAGACGCTAAGCGTCATCCAGGTACCGTTTATCCCAGACCAACAAACATGTTAGTGTCAGCATTAACTTTACAATTAGGCTTGTGCTTCAGGTTTGAGTCAACCGTGAGTTTGACCTGAACCCAGCTTGTTTGTAGTTTGACGAATGAGTGAACTAAATGGCCAGATCTGTCCAGTTCACCAGCCTACCCGGACCCCTAGCTGATGCAACTAAGTAAATGAGCCATTGGGTATACATGGTAATGTCATTGGTCAAAGGATGTCATGACTATATGGTCAAGACAACACCCAGCATTCCTGGCTGATTTATGGATATTCAGCATCCAGCCAGGGAGGTGTCATTTGCAATGGGAAATAACATAAGATCATGGCCATGGCATGGGTCCATTCATCATGACTGACCATTGTTCTACATTGCTGGATAATATGGTAAACTATGGACTTACATCAGAGGACATGTTTTTTTTCTTTTTCATAAGGAATTTATTTTATTGTTTCTGTGTTTTTTAATCAACATTTTTTTTTTAACGAGTAACAAGGGGTGCTATGTGGTATAGAGGGTCAAATATATGGGAACCCCCGTTATTTTAAAGGGAGCTTCTAGATTCTGATAAATCTCACCCCAACAAACCCCCACATCCACTGAGCTTGAAATGGGGGGATGATGTCCTTGTCCCTATCAACATTGTACAGGTGCACATTTTCATGTGCTGGGTTAAGGCATCACTCAAACATGTAGTTTATAGCAATTGTGTATCTTTGATGTTGGCCTTTAAAGCTCATTTAGAGACAATATTTGTTTTAATCTTTTTGCATTGGTACATGTTCTCCATGGCAGTTCCCAGCTTACCATGTCCTTTTTAAGGAAAAGGTTGAAAAAAAATAAGATCTGTCTCCTATTGACTTCAGTGGGGTTTGAGCAATATGTTTGGGGTTTGCAAATTTTCTAACACATCCAAGAAATTTAACTTTGCTCAATTCACCCATCCATAATTATAATATAATGAAAAACCAGGCATGATGAACTATTATCTGCAGTGCCCATGCGCACAGGAGTATAGAGTCCCAATATTGAATGCTTATTCTATACAGAATAAAATAAAAGTGATAAAGCTGATTGTTTGGTGAGCAGGGTTTGTCTTTTTGCTGATAATGCAAAGGCGTGCAATAGGTTTTCCATTCCTTGTGGTGTTTGTAACATGGAACATAATTTGGCATAGCTGGAAGAATCGTCAAAGCCGTGGAAACCGCAGTTCAATGTTCCTGAATGCAAATTAACACACTTGCAGTACATTATTCTGGGTACAGAGTTCATCAAAACTACAGAGGAAAGAGATTTAAGGGGTGCTTGCTTAGTTATTTCAGATGATTGTAAAATGAACAAATGGTGTGGCTGGAAGTGGGGAAAGGAAATAAAATTCTGTAGTGCGTCACTAGAGGGATCACAGAACAAGAAAAGAAGTCCTGATTCCCCTATATAGATCTTTAGTGGTTTTTAGAGGGATCGCCACCAGGAGGAAGGAGGACCTGATTTCTCTATATAGATTTGTATTTATTACTAGAGGGATCACCAGCTTAATGAAGGAGGTCCCGAACCCTTATATAGATCTTGAGTTGTTACAAGAGAGATCACCAGCAGGAGGAAGAAGGTCCTGATTCCTCAATATAGATCTTTTGTTATCACTGGAGCATCACCTGCAAGAGGCAGGAGGTCCTCATTCCTCTATATAGATCTTTAGTTATCACTAGTGGGGTCAATTTCTCAAGAAAGGAGGTCCTGATCCTCAATATAGATCTTTAGTTATCACATGGGCGGTCAACTTCCGAAGGAAGGAGGTCCTTGTCCTCAATATAGATCTTTAGTTATCACAAGGGGGGTCAACTTCCGAAGGAAGGAGGTCCTTGTCCTCAATATAGATCTTTAGTTATCACAAGGGGGGTCAACTTCTGAAGGAAGGAGGTCCTTGTCCTCAATATAGATCTTTAGTTATCACAAGGGGGGTCAACTTCCGAAGGAAGGAGGTCCTTGTCCTCAATATAGATCTTTAGTTATCACTAGACGGATCACCAGTAGGTGGACAGAGGTCTTGATTTCTCTATATACATCTTTAGTTAGACCTTATTTAAAGTACTAGGTGTGTTCTGGAGACCTCACTTACAAAAAGATATTGATAAGATAGAACTAGGCCAGAGACAGGCAGCAAAAATGGTGAAAGGCCCGGGAGATATAACATATTAGGAGACACTTTTGGAACTTCATATGTACAGTCTTGAAGCGGAACTAAAGGGGTTATTACTCACCTTTACAATGGTCGCTCACCGTCGCTGGCATCTATGTCTGAGTGCTGGTCATCAGCCATCCTCATTGGCTAGCGTGGGATGACATAACTCCTGCGCATGCTCAGAAGGACATCATTTCAGCACACAGAGACTGTCCAGCGCTGTAAGCTGAGCTGCGCATGTGCAATCTGATCAGGGCCGCCATCAGGGGGTACAGGCATTACACCTGTAAGGGGCCCGATGGTCCCCAGGGGCCCAGTCGCCCCCTTTTTTTTTTTTTTGTATTGTTTTTTCGTCTGACCCCCCCCCACCACCTTTAGAAACTCACGGCAGGGGCCTGCCCCCCCCCTGTTTGTTTTATTTATTTATATTTATTTTTTGTCTGACCCCCCCCTACCTTTAGCAAGTTTGTCTGACTTCAGCAACTCGCGGCAGGAGAGAGATGAGAAAACTTGACTTGACTTGTTTTGTTCATCAGCACCAGCCCCCCGTCCCGCTTATCATCTCATCTCGCGACAGGAGAGAGAAGAGATGACACTTTCGTTACCACAACCTCTCCCCCCCAGCTTATCATCTCGCGGCAGGAGAGAGGAGGGCAAATTTCCCTGATCCAGGGGGGCCCTGCCTAAAGCTGTGTAAGGGGCCCCAAAATTTGTGATGGCTACCCTGAATCCGATTAACAGTGCTGGAGAAGACAACAATATGGCAAGATTGGGCATTTTATTGCAGGAGAGACCTTGGCGCAATGATTTAGGAAAAAAATAGATCTATACATAGAACCAGGCATACCCCACTTTTAAGTACACACTGGGGTTTATTTACTAAAGCAGGAAAGTGCAAAATCAGGCTCACTTCGGCACAGAAACCAATGGGCTTCCATGTTTTATTACCAAAGCTTAATTTAACAAGCTGGGGTTAGAAGATCATTGGTTTCTGTGCAGAAGTGAGCCTGATTTTGCACTTTCCAGCTTTAGTAAATAAACCCCATTGTGTACTTAAAAGTGGGGTATGCCTGTATAACAGTTAAAAATAAAACAAAAACAAAAAAATTATCATAAAAGGCACAGATTCAGTGAACCTTTCTTTTTTTTTTCGCTGTCACTCTTTTATTTTTTTAATGTTTCTTCTATAGGTTTTTTCACTGCTACTTACTCATTAATGACGGTATAGGTTTTAAGTGGAAAATATTTGTCATCTTGCTCTACAGCAGGGCAGTCATACCTGACATTTGAGAAATAGTTTTACACTACATTGCATTTTATGTGTGATATACATAAACAATGTCATTTGTCAGAATACACAGGATGGTATATAAGCAGTAGTACTAATCCAGTCTTTACGCTGTTTTGGATGCAAATGCATTTGACTTTGCTGAATATCTTCTAATGATTCGTTTTTATTGTGTAAATACAAAAAATAAAATGTGTTGCATTTTCTACGAACTGCTGTACAATTGAGTTTGTTCACAAAAAAAAATGCAAATGCATCCAAAAAATGTATGGTAATGTACCTATGATGCATTAGGCAAAGTCATGGCAAGGAAATTAAATTGCATGCCGGGGGCCAAACCATGTTTATTCATTTCAAACACGTGACTAAACCACATAGGAAGTGCACTGAGACGCAAGGAAAATGCCTACAGACCCAATAGAAAACACAAACATATATCCCGGGACCTATCTATCTTATTAGTTATTACTGGTATGATTTAGTGGATACTACAAATTCGTATCCTATAAAAGATGCAATTGGTATTTATACTGCCAAACAACTTCTTGTCTCTTGGAACTATACACTGATTTGTATAAATGAATGTTTGTATTTGTATTATTTACATTTTCAAAATAATAAAATGTATTGGAAAAGAAAAATACATGCATTGAACATGTTTAATTGCTTAGTAAAAAAGAAGGTGTGCAACATAATTCCATCAATGTACAATAACACATTGACACATTGAGGTCTATTTACTAAAGGTTTAATCACTAAGGAAAGTTAAGGAAGTATTAAACCCAAAATCAAACATTTATTATATTGCAGCTTACGCTTAAATGTGATGGCTACATTTGTTTTCTTTTTTAGGCTTTCTTTTCTCCTGGTGATCTGGCCAGTAAACCCTTGCGGAAAAACCTCTTTTAGTCCACCAGTCCCCTGGAGCCCCCCTTTTACTTACCTGAGCCCGATCGTTCCAGCGCCTGGGATGAGCACACCTGCTCCAGCTGGTGTCTCGGGTCCTGATTGGATAGATTGATAGCAGTGCAGCCATTGGCTCCCACTGCTGTCAATCAAATTCAATGACACAGGGGGCGGATCCGAGTCTTGCTGTCGGTGTCAATGGACACAGCGAGGGAGAGGGGTTCTCCGACAGGGCACTCGAGAAGAGGAGGAGCCAGGAGCGCTGCTGAGGGACCCCAGAAGAGGAGGATCGGGCCACTCTGCGCAAAATGAACTGTACAGAGGAGGTAAGTATGACATGTTTGTTTTTTGTTTGTTTTTTTAAACTGAACCTTTAGTTATCCTTTAAAGAGGAAGTTAACCTTGATGGGTGTTACTTCCTCTTTGTTTCCCTGTAAGGGTAAAGCATAATGGGCTACTATGCATTGCATAGCAGCCCATTATGTGACACTTACCTGCAGGAGAAGGCTGCCATGTCCCCATTTTCCTCGCTAGTAGCGAGCGGCCCTTCTTCACCCCTCTTCCTTCTGGCGCCGCGAACTCCAGGACTGTGACTGGCCGGAGTCGCGTAACGTCACTCCCGCGGGAGCCGCCTTTAACGGAATGACCCGAGATAGAAACGGCACAGAGTGCCCTTTCTAACTTTGGTGCATGCGCAGGAGAAATCGCTGTACGCCGATTTGCAAATATCTCCAAGACCGTGCAGGTCTGAGAGATATTTCAAGCACCTACAGGTAAGCCTTCATCTAGGCTTACCTGCAGGCTAAAGTGGTTGTAAAGGGTTTACAACCAATTTAAAGGGTTCAGACAAACTATTGAACACTGACAGTATTGCTTACAACAGCTTTTATTTATTTATGTAAAATCTTTATCCCAAAGGAAAAAGAATGGTTGGCTGTCATTGCTTGCTTGTGAAGTGTGAGCTGGGGTTCAGCTTCAGTTTGTGAGAGTATTTAAATCAGCTAATGCGTCTGAGGCCCCGTACACACGACCAGTTTCCTCGGCAGAATTCAGCTTCCGACCGAGTTTCTGGCTGAATTCTGCCGAGGAAACTGGTCGTGTGTACACTTTCGGCCGAGGAAGCCGACGAGGAGCTCGACGAGGAAATAGAGAACATGTTCTCTATTTCCTCGTTGTTCTATGGGAGCTCTCGTCCCGCCGAGCTCCTCGGCGGCTTCAGTGCTGAACTGGCCGAGGAACTCGATGTGTTTGGCACGTCGAGTTCCTCGGCCGTGTGTACGAGGCCTGATACTCCCTTTCCCTCAGATTAACAATGTTTTCTAAAGGTGCCCCTGTGCTCCTTCATCCAGAGTGGAAGCACTCTACTACAGAGTTTGTGTTACTGGTTGGCTAAACAGGTGAAAACAGAGGGGGGAGGGGAGCCTAAAAAACAAATGCAGCCACCACATCGAATGATTGGTAAGCTGCAATAAATATATTACATTTTTGATTTTGGGTTTAATACTGCTTTAGCATTGGCTTTGCAAATGGAATGTTTACTGAGCTTAGTAAATAAGGTGACGTTGTGCTAATTTCATAATCATCCAATCTTATGCAAGAACATATGTGTTTTTTTTTTGTTCAAATTCACCATTACATAATATTGCTATTCAAAGTGAAAACTGCTCATTTACTAAGCTAAATAAATGTAAAATTTTCAAAACGAATATTCATTTTGCTAATTGAAAAGTCACTAAACCTTTAGTAAATAGCCCCCGGTAGCTACATTGTGCTGTGAGAAAGATGGCTGCAGTCTGCATATCTGAGCAACTGAATGCTCGGCAGTCATAACAGATGAAAAATAAATAAATATACATGTTTTCACTGGCTAACTTTCAGAACTTTCCTCAGCAAAAAAATACATCATGGGAAGCAGTCATTTAAAAAAAAAAGCCATGAGTGTGACAACCGAAAGCATATGCTCTTATTTGGTATTATTTATTTATCGAATGTGATCTTATCTGTCATTATTAAATAATTGCATTTTAACTAGATAAAATAGGGAGCATTTATTAAATGTTTAATCTAAAATACTCTATAAATATTACAAAACCTGAAGAGTTTATCTACTCAGTGATTTTATTATTATCGTTGCTGCTATCACCAGTAGACATAAAATTTGATGGAATATGCGCCTTTATTCTCATAGTTCTTCATAGTTGGATGTTTATTTGTTAAACTGAAACTCCTACAGCATCTAAATTATTTTCCTAAAATCCTCATCCCAAATTTTGCTCTTCATTTCTTAAAATATGCTGTGTGCAGTATATCAAAACTTGCAAAAAAAAAAGTGTAACAGACAAAATTTATGTACGGTGGTTATTCCTATTAAGAAGCCCAACACATTGCTTCTACTTTAAAAGTCTACTCTGCAGAATATATAAACTGAGTTTAAAAGTCAGGAAAGATATTGGTAAATTATCTATATATATATCTATATATCTATAAACAATAAACACTATATTATATATATTTATATATATCTATATATGGATATAGATCTCTATATATAGATATCCATATATATATATATATATATATATATATAGAGAGAGAGAGAGAGAGAGAGAGAGAGAGAGAGAGAGAAAGAGAGAGAGAGAGAGAGAGATCTATAGATAGATAGATAGATAGACAAATCTATAAACAATAAATACTATATATATATATATATATATATATATACATAGAGAGAGAGAGAGAGAGAGATATATCTCTCTATATAGAGAGATAGATAGATAGATAGATAGATAGATAGATAGATAGATAGATAGATAGATAGATAGATAGATAGAAATAATAAACACTATATTTTATATATATATATATATATATATATATATATATATATATATATATGGATATATATATATATATATATATATATATATATATATATATATATATATATATATATATATATATATATATATATATATATATATATAGAGAGAGAGAGAGAGAGAGAGAGAGATCTATATATAGATAGATAGATAGATAGATAGATAGATAGATAGATAGATAGGTAGATAGAAATAATAAACACTATATTATATACATATATATATATATATATATAGATATCTATAGATAGATAGATAGATAGATAGATAGATAGATATAGGTCTATATATAGATCTATAGATATAGATCTATATATATATATATATATATATATATATATATATATATATATATATATATATATATATATATATATATATATATATATATATATATTATAAATAATAAACACTATATTATATATATAGATAGATAGATAGATAGATAGATAGATAGATAGATAGATAGATACATATATGGATATAGAAATAGATATCTAGATCTATATATAGAGAGATAGATATATCTATCTCTCTCCCTATATATATATTTTTTTCTGTTTATTTATTTACTATTTTTGTAATCTGTGTTTTGTCAACAAATTTAGAAAACAATTTAAAAAAAAATTAAAAATACTTGCCAGGAATGCTACACTATACCAACAAAAACAAAAAAAAACACTGTTTTCTAATTTGTATAACATGATTATAATTGTGTATACTTTACTTTTGCTTAAAGATTACATTTTACTAAATCTATGATTCCGAAATAGTTTTTATTCTACGAGTACAGATTTAATCCTGAACTAAAACAAGCATATGACAAGCATAGACCAACAAAGTGAAAACTGTAGATATTTTATATTCACACACACAGCAAGCTTCCTCCAGATGTGGATAAACTGGTCAGTTGGTCATCCATATTATCTGGTTGCAGCACAGCAGATCCCAGTGGTTTCTGAACCTCAGGAAGCTTCACACCCACTGCCCCTATTCAGAGGGGATTTAACCCGGCACGCCAGGACGATCAGGGGGATTAAAGAGTAATTAAACCAGATAAATTATCTGCCTTAAACATTATTTCAAAGTGTCCATTCTGGTGAAGAAAAGTCTTGGACGCTTCATTTAGTTTTTTTAGGAAATTGAACAGATGACACAAAGGAGTTTGCTGGGATGTTGTGGAATGCACTTTTTCTCTAATCAAATTAAACAGTTCTCTGTAAAGAAGGGGGTCAGTGTTTAGGCTGATCCCTGAAAAGAAACAAATAGGTTCAGAGAAGAGTATTAGGCAAATTACTGATCCAGCAGGAAGTATTTGATGCAGAATCCCTTCTAAAGGCAGTTTAACCTATATTTGTAAGATTGCAAACCAAACATAATAAAGCCAGGGCCACTATTTGCCTTGTAAACTCCAAGAATTCTCCTATACATTGGTGGATTCTTCATATGAAGAAAAAAATACTGACATCCAGTATTAAATCACAATAATATCATATAGTAATTTGATAAAAAAGACAATGCTAATGTTACAAGCTGGTATTTCACATTAAAAGTTATATTCAGATAAATAAACCTTTATTCTTAAAATAAAAAAATAAAAATAAGGAGTCATTTCCTCAAAGAGACTTTTTTAGATTACGATACAAGCAGTTGGTTTATTATAATTAAACTTCATCTTTTCTTTAATTATAATAAACTTTATTGTGAAAAAAAAAAGAATTAAAATATAGCTGTTCATTCATAGAATCTGTAGGGAAAATAATGCAAACACCTAAACATTAAGACTTAAAGATGACTAAATCATAATTACAAATACAGCTGCAAAGGTGATTCGCACATTTATGCCTAATTAACCATAATTGGAAGCTAAAAAGATATGTGGTTAAAAATTCATGCTCTTTTATGTGTTTTCAGAGCAGCATAAGGCAGTTAGTATGGTTCCAGAAAAGCTTAGCAGTCTGCGCCCAACAGCGAGTACTTAGAAGAAAAAAAAAAATGATTTGATGTGTAACAGGGACAAGTCTAAAAAAATAATGACAGAATATGCCAAACATGGACAAAATGCATCAATAAAGAAAAACCCTGGTTGCAGGTCGAAGCTCACCAACCGGTGTAAGCAGAAGCTTGGCAGAGAAGTTGCTAGAGGTGACAAAAATCCAGCCTCCAAAACAAAAGAGCTGGACCAGAAAATCTGTGATCTGTGATTTTATAAAGAAATTGAGAATATTCTCACAATAAGTTAAAGGGGTTGTAAAGGTAAATGTTTTTTCACCTTAATACATCTTATGCATTAAGGTGAAAAAACATCCGACGGTACTGGCCTCCCCCCCGAACCCCCGTTTTACTTACCTGACCCCTCGAAAGTCCCGCGCGTGTCCACGTGATCCTCTTCGGTTTCCAGCCTGGCCTTTGATTGGCTAGGCTGGACGGATTGATAGCAGCGCAGCCATTGGCTGGCGCTGCTTTCAATCACAGCGGATGATGCGGCGCGCTGGGGGGTGGGGCCAAGTGATACAGTCGGCGGCTATGCCCGCTGCTGTATCACGGGAGCGTGCTTGCAAAAGCTTTCCGCTATGCTCGCTCGCTCGCATGAAGGTGAAAAGCTTTTGCGAGGGACCCCAGAAGACAGGGTTAGGGGACACTCTGTGCAAAACGAGCTGCACAGTGGAGGTAAGTATAACATGTTTGTTATTTTTTTTTAATTGCCTTTAGTGTTGCTTTAAGTGAAGAGTCACTTCAATTATCGAATCAAGTGCAGTAAAATAAAAGATAAGTAAAGTGAACTTTCACACAATTTGTGTAAACATTCTCAACTCCTTTAGTAAATCCGCCTCAATGTCAAACAAAACCATACGTCATCTATTTACAAAGGTGGAATGTAATGGAAGTGCTGCAAGGCCTATGCAAGACCATTTGGAAACTGAATCCAAGGCCAATGCACAAAAGAACACAACCTGGTGAATTTGGCACAAAATCTCCTAAGCAATGGAAAAAAAGGAAAGTATATTCCATATACTGTATATTTAGTCCTACAACTAAAAATTTCTGCTGGTGTTTACATTTTTAGAAAGTGAACCAACCTAAGTTTTCTCAACTTCTTTCATCTTTGATTATGTTGTTAAGTGTTTTGGCAATTGTATTCCACGCACTAGTTTTACGAGGCTGGTTTGAAAAGTTCATGACCCGACACAAAAAGAGTAACCACACAGACATGACCTTTATCACAGTACCAACTAAGTCACTCTCCCAGATGTTCAGCGCTGAAAATGACAAATGGTTTGCACAGTGTAGGTTTACATGTTAATAACTTCAATCCTCTTCATGATATTTCAGTGGCTTGGGCATCACGAGTCCTCATTGCAGCCTAATCATAACCCTGAAGTCTAGCCTAAACCAGTCCTTAAGCCTAGTTCTAAAACTGCCCCCTTACCTGAGGTGCCAATGGCCAAAGAAAGGAGCATTTTTGGAAACTGCTTTATTGAAGTGAATAGTAAATTAGGTGTGCTTCCTGTTGCCCTTTTAAAATCACATCCAAGCACAAAGGGGTAACAAACTGTAGTTTACTTTTGTGGATGCATAACAGGCATAGTCTGAAAAATGAATTCCCCAACTCAGAACGAATGACCACACAGACATTAAACTTTATCACTGAACCAACACACTCTTTCAGATGTCTAGCATGTATAGCACCCTGCTCCCAATGAGTGGGTGCTATATGTTAAAATTATATTTGTCTGAGCAATAGTTTGGCTCAGAAAGATTGTATTTAAATTGTGGTTCGCTTCAGTTCAACTGGGTTGCACGTTTTTTGACTTGATGGTAGGTGTCGCTGTCACCATTGGTCAAGGTTGGAAATGCAACAGGTTGAATGTATTGGGTACTCCTTTTTCAGAAATGGCTCAGAGGGCGTGGTCAACACGCTGTGCATTCAGGGAGAGAGTACTTAAGGGGCAGACACCATTTTGTGGGGCAGTTTTGTCTGATCCAGACTTGAGGGCCCTCCTGGCCTCAGGGATGTATTGGCGGCCACGTTGGCCTGAGGCTTCGTTACTGAGATGTAGGCCCAGGAGTTGCTGGGACCTACTGATCCAGGGATGGACCTGTGTCGCCTTGCCTGCTGGAAGGGACCGAGCAATTGAGGACTCAATTGAAGGATGCATCCGGATCAACATTTACCTCACAGTGCTGCTGGAATGGCTGAGAGATCCTGGCACTGTGAGTGATGTTCTTTCTTCAGAAGTTAACCCAGAGCGCGGTTACACAGGTCTGTGGCAGAGACCTTTGAGACAATTCTACTTTCACCAGGTCTGTGGCAGAGACCATAGAACAGTTCTACTTTCACCCGGTCTGTGGCAGAGAGCCTGTCTGGTGGTCGACTGAGTCCTGCGTGGAAACAGTTATTCCTCTGGACCTAGGAGAATATTCGTGGTACACAAGTAAGATACCTGAATCTACCTTAAAGCGGTGGTTCGGCGGGATGTGGGTTTTTTTTTTTTCTATAATGTGCAGCACTTACCTTTCCTCCTTCCCTAACAGGGTGTCCCACACGTCCAGCCGTCCGATGCGCTGTTTTTCGCAAAAAGATAACTTTGATTTGCATGCGATGGACGTTTCCATCTTGCCTGTGGGCATACTGAAGCCGACAGGGCCTCCCAGCATTCACCGCTCGATCCCACGCATGTGCAGTGTTGACGGCGAGCGTCGCCGTCAACACTGCATGGTTGCTATAACAACGGCTGGCGTCAGAAGTTCACGCCCCGTTGTATTACCTTAGCTATCAGCTGCAGCTCCATACATTCACTGAGCAGTCACATGACACCCTTCAGGACTCGTCTGACCGACGAGATGTCGCGCGAATACAGAAGAGCGCGTAGACAGATGAGGTCAGAATTCTGAGTGACAGGACGGGGGAGAAGGGACGAACACGCCCATTCCCCGCGGGAGATAGTGATTGACAGATCACTACAGCGAGCGAAGGACGGGTAAGCAGCGCGCAAAAAAAAAAAAAAAATTGTCAGTGCATTATTTTTGCAGGGGAGTCCATTTGATAACAACATGTAAAAGAGGGTGAACCACCGCTTTAACTCTCCATCCCTCTTTTTTTACCTTTGCTTAAATAAAAATCCTCTCTTCAGGAGGGAGAAAAAGAGACTGGGTGTTTGGCTCAGACATTTCTTTCTTTAACCACCTCTTTGAGGAGAACCCCTAAGACGAGTTCAAGGAACAGTAAGGTAACGACAGGCCCAAATCTAAACCAGCAGCTCCTTCTGGGGTAGTGCTACACATGAAAATGGCTTATTTGTGCTATATACGGTTTTTATGTGCTCTTTGCACACAGTTGGCACCCCCTATAAGTAATTGTGGGTTAGTCCTGCGCTGAGGGTTGGACAATAACGAGAGCTGCTGCCTCCACCATGACACCTACCTTAATATAATCCTAATTTTTTAGTTGGCACCCACTGTTGTCAAGTGGAAGAAAATGGCTTGGAGTGTTCCATCCGTGAGCAAAGTGATGGCAACAGGCTTCTGCACACTGCGGCACACCTTCGGAATCCCAGAAGACTGTTACCATCACTTTGCTCACTGATGGAACACTCCAAAACACTTGGAAACACTTTAAACGTTACTACAGGGAGTGCCAACTGTTTGTAAAAAGTGTATATAAACCATATAGCGTGTATGACCCATTTTCAGCACTTAAAGAGTCACTAAAGGAATTATTTTTTTTAGCTAAATAGCTTCCTTTACCTTACTGCAGTCCTGGTTTCATGTCCTCATTGTTCGTTTTTGCTTTCATGTTGCTGTAAATCCTCTCTGTTCTGGACACTTCCTGGTTGCCTGTTTCCTGATAACCACAGTACTGGGAGATTTCCCACGGTGGTCACTAATCAAGGAGGTGTGATTACTGTGTGTAAAACGAAACTGGATTGGTGCTGAGGAGTTTTAGACAAAGTATCACTGCTCTCTATTGGCTGACTGCCCTCTAGTGGCTCTCTGTACATCAGAGAACCAGCAAACAACAGCAAAAACGAAACTACACTGCAGGCACATTATATGATTGTTTTTTTATCTAGTTTTAATCATTTTTAAAAGGAATCAGTTAACTATTATGTCTCTATGCCCTGTAAACAGTAATTTCAGCTAAAAAAAAGTTTTTCCTTTAGTGACCCTTTAACCTCTGACAAGGTAGAAAGTTTCATGTCTGTGTGGTCACTCCTTCTATGTTGGGCCGTGAACTTTTCAGACTACCCTAGTGGTACCCACAAACGTAAAGTACTGTAACAGAAATGTTATTACCCCTTTGTGTTTGAATGTGGTTTTATAAGGGCAACAAGAAACACACCTTTATTTCCTTTAAGAAAATATTTTCCAAGAATGCTCCTGACTTTGGCCATTGGCACCTCATGTAAGGAGGTGGTTTTTAAAACTAGGCTTAAGGACTGATTTACGCTAGACTTCAGGGTTATGATTAGGCTGCAATGAAGACTTGTGATGTCAAGCCACTGAAATATCATGAAGAGGATTGAAGCTATTAACATGTAAAAATACACTGTGCAAACCATGGAAACAACTCTGAGCATTAAGCTGTAACACATCTATAGAGCTTAGGAGACAATAAGGATTTAATTTACTATTTATAGAAAAGACATACTTCAAGGAACATGTTTATGCAGAGAGTCAAAAGGAGGGTAACATTCCATAAGCTTTGTCTGATAGCTCTTCTGGCTAGAGAATATAGCCAAACAATTAAAAAATATATGGATTTAATTTCCTTTTCCAATAAATACACATGGTTTACCAAGATCAGCAAAAACGTTTGTTAAGAAGTTATCAGCTGACAATGTTTCAGGCCTTACAGGTATGTCACATGGAATGAAAAAGCGCTTTGGTGGATAGATCAGGTTTTAGTTAACAACTGCTTTCTCATTTCTGTGGATACCTCAGTACCAAGGTGTGCTTTGTCAGGAATTTGAGTTTATATTTGTAGGCATTTAGCCCTATATAAATATGAGGGAATCTGCCTGGCTTAGTTTCGTACTAGGTTTGATGAATTCTGTCTTAGTGCAAAGCCCACATTTAGCATCAAACCCCACTGGAATCTATTGGATGCAAATCCCTATGTTAAATTCCAGCCATTTATGGGGCTAAGGCCTCGTACACACGACCGAGGAACTCGACGGGCAAAACACATCGTTTTTCTCGTCGAGTTCCTTGTTAGGCTGTCGAGGAACTCGACGTGCCAATTTTCTCCATTCCCGTCGAGGAAAAAGAGAACATGCTCTCTTTTTGGCTCGTCGAGTTCCTCGACAGTTTCCTCGTCGAAAAATGTACACACGATCGGTTTCCTCGACAAAAAAAAACAAAACAGCAAATTTCTTGCTGGTTTTTGCCGAGAAACTCGGTCGTGTGTACGAGGCCTTAGGCCTCGTACACACGACCGAGGAACTTGACGTAAATTAAACATCGTTTTCCTCGACAAGTTCCTTGTTAGGCTTGTCGAGAATCTTGACAAGCTTTCTTTGCGTACACACTGTCAAGACAAAATCTCGTCGTTCTCAAACACGGTGACGTAAAACACGTACGAGGGGCACTATAAAGGGGAAGATTGATTCTACTGGCGCCACACGAACGTGTTTCTCGTCGAAAACCAGCCCGACGAGGAACACGACAAAGAAATTGAGACTCCCGACGAGGAAAAAGAGACCTTGTTCTCTTTTTTTCTCATCGAGTTCCACAACAGTTTTCTCGATGAAAAACATACACACGACCGTTTTCCTCTGCAAAAAAGCTCTGCCACTAAGTTTCTTGATGGATTCTGTCGAAGAAAACGTGTGTACGAGGCCTAATATTCATTATTATATTTCCAAAAAAAATACTGTACTGCAAGGAGAGTGTCCTTTTAAAGCAGCTTCAAAGACAACATGATTTTTTTTTATATTACATGCCTGGAAGATTCCTTTAAAGTGGAGTTTCCATCCCAAAATTTGTTTTTCATTATTGTGCTCATTAGACCATTAGACTCATCTGGAAATGCGGTCCCACGAAATCTGCCTTTGAAAGCACCTAGGATTCTGACATCATCTCCCTCTAATGCTCCTGGGAAATGTGTGTCATCATTTCCCAGGATGCAGTGCGCTGTCCAATTATCACTCCCCATCCAAGACTTCCAGGAAGTAAGTGCTTGTAGGCTTCACAATGCCCACAAGCAAAATGACAACGGTGTAGACATAGTTTTATAAACTATCTTTTTTGAATATCTATGCGGATCGTGGCGGATTGTAAAATAGTAAGTGACCGGATTTATATTATAAAAATGCAGGATGAAAGGACATACATATAAAAATGCTAATTGTGGTTGGAACTCCGCTTTAAGTTGTATGTGGTGTTATGGAACAAGTACAATTTTTGCAGACAGAGCCAATGACACCATATATCTGCATCACATAATTCTGATTTTTGTTTTCTGTATACAATTACCTTTAGCTTGACCTTAATACATAAGCAGCTCCTCAATCTGATTAATTTTAGTTTTGGCTGTGACACCTGATTTTTCATTAGAAGGTACAAGTCATGAATTGGCCAGTGGAAGTAGTAGCCACAACAGCAAAAAACCTATAAGAATTTTGTGTAAATTGGCCAGTGGCAAAACAGTTTAATAACTGAATAAAGTTTGTGAGATATATATTTTTTTTACGCGTTACCATACTGCTTTACTTAAATAAAATGTCAAGACAGAGTGCACAAAAACACTCAGGCCCCGTACACACGGCAGAGGAACTCGACGTGCCAAACACATCGAGTTCCTCGGCCAGTTCAGCCCTGAAGCCGCCGAGGAGCTCGGCGGGCCGAGAGCTCCCATAGAACAATGAGGAAATAGAGAACATGTTCTCTATTTCCTCGTCGAGCTCCTCGTCGGCTTCCTCGGCGAAATTGTACACACGGCCAGGTTTCTCGGCAGAATTCAGCCAGAAACTCGGTCGGAAGCTGAATTCTGCCGAGGAAACTGGTCGTGTGTACGGGGCCTCAGATTCTGTGAAATCCTTCCCATCCCTGCATTCCCAATTATTCCTAAAATATTTGAAATATAGACTTGAGGTATGTGTTTGGCAGAAAATATGCAGCAAACAGAAAGACTTTTAACTTTGGACCTTTTTTAACTCATCTACTGCCTACAGTACCGTTCTGGCCAGCAGCCTCTGCTTGTAACATATTGGCTGTGAAAAAAGTACCAGCCATATGGGTACCACATGCAGAAACACATGACTTCCCAACAGAGCTTGCAGTGTGCCCCTGTACCTTTAAGGAGGGGTGGGCTCCTTCCAGGCTCAGCTGTCCCCTACCTATCGATTATAAATGCATGTGCTTCCATTGTGGAGACTCACAGAAGTTAGGGACTGCAGAAAACAGGGTGCCTTGGCGGGGCCTGCAGCTTACGCATTAAAATGTCTTTGTATTTGTTTGACATACGTTGCCCTGCCAGTGCTCTTTTCTGCAAAGGTGGGGGCAGTGGCCACTTTTTTGCAGAGCTTGGTGGGAGCAGCACTTCAATGAGATAAGTCGGTAGCAAAAGGCCTGCACTGCTTCTCCTAGTTTCTCACTTTACGCACACTTCCCGCTCCCTGCCCCATCCTTCACAACATTATCCTGCAGTATTGACTACAGTACTTGTAGCCTCAAATGACAGGTAAGAGACGTAGGATACACCACATCAACGTGAGGAAGGGGATAGTAGAGCCACACTGAGGATGGTTAAAAGAAGGCTTGAACCTCTGTATAATTCTCCTACACCACCTCTTTGTACCCAGCAGCCTCTATCCCAAGTCAGGTGTCCCATCCACACCTTTACAGTTGCCCCCATTCCAACCCGTGGAATCAGCCCCATTCTGGCAGTTAATGGCCTGTGCTAGACCATCCTTGGCATGTACCCATCCTCCATTATTTTAGCGAGAAAGCCATCCCTGCCCTGCACCAGCATATGGAAGGAAATATGCCTGGGTCACTGAACAACACTGGCAGTAGCAGGTTAAACATGACCACAGTCCATCCCGTTTTGGTCCTTGTTGGCCTTTTCTTGTCTCACTTCATTGTGTGGGACAAGCAGGCAGCAAACAGTAAGCATACAGTCCTTTGGCCATAGATCTCACACCTTTTCACAAAGAAAATACTTGAAACTCAAAGCAGCACTTGCTAATACCCACCCCACCATCCCAAGTATCAACCCATGCCATATTTGTGCTGGGGTGGAAAAAACATATGTTCCGAACCCCCCCCCCCCCCCCCACAAGCCAAGTGCTTAAAAGCCAGCTTTCCAATTCACGTGCTTCTATACACACTGGGTAAAACAGCCCCTTTCCTCTACGTCATAACCTGGGTAGTCCCATATTATCACTTTCCCACGGACATCGCTATTTAAAAAAAATTGTTAAACATTATTTACAGATTTTCCTTTTCCTTTTTTTTTGTTTGTTTTTTCCCTTGAGGGGTCATCCCTGTACAGGTCAAGTAAATAAGCAAGGATGGCAAGGCTTCTTTTAAGGACTGCTGGGGGCCAAGGATGTTGCACTGGCTGTAAGTGACCCCAAATACACTTAAAGTACTAGTCTGCCCTGCTGCACCTGTCATCTCAGGGAGGGTCTTCAACACAGAAACAAACAGAACACAGCCCTGTTATTCTCACTGTTGCTGCTGCCAACATTTCTGCTTCCTGGCACTTCTCCTTCTTCTCTTTCCCCTCCATCTTTTTGCCCAAAAAAATCAATTGGCCCCCAAATTGTGAAAAGATCCAAAGCTAAAATTTTTGGAAGAAAGGTCTCTGTACCTTTCATCTGAACATCTGAGTCTGTTCTTACTGCCACTGCCTTTAAATTTATGTCTGTGTTTGTTGCCTTAAAAATATAAGAAGACTAATGCCGCGTACACACCATCACTTTATGTGATGAAAAAAAACGACGTTTTAAATCATGAAATAAAACAACATTTTTGAAACTTCATTTTCAAAAGCGACGTTGCCTACACACCATCGTTTTTTTAAAATGCTCTAGCAAAGCGCGATTACGTTCAGCACTCTTTTCCATTGAAGCTAGCTTCATAACTTGCTTCTGAGCATGCGCGGGTTTAAAAACTTCGTTTTAAACGTCGTTTTGCCCACACACTATCATTTTAATTGACACAAAAAACAACGTTTTGAAAAACAACACAAAAAATTGAAGCATGCTTCAATTTTTTTTGTCGTTTTTCACAAGACATAAAACAACGTTTTCCCCCACACACGGTCATTTTTATTGACGTTTTTCAAAACGTAGTTTTTTTTCATCACATAAAGTGATGGTGTGTACGCGGCATAAGGCTCAGAGTCTGATGCCACGTACACAAGATCACTTTTCGGCATGAAAAAAACATTGTTTTAAAAAAAAATTCATTTAAAATGATTGTGTGTGTGCTTCACATAATTTTTCGGCTTCTGAAAAACGAAAAAAATTTTTTTAGAGCATTCTGCATTTTTTAACGATGTTTTAAACAATGTCGTTTTTCGGGTTGTAAAAAATGATCGTGTGTGGGCTAAAATGACGTTAAAAACCCGCGCATGTTCAGATGCAAGTTTTGAGAAAGGAGCGCTCGTTCTGGTAAAACTACCGTTCATAATGGAGTAAGCACATTCATCACGCTGTAACAGACAGAAAAGCGCGAATCGTCTTTTACTAACACGGAATCAGCTAAAGCAGCCCCAAGGGTGGCGTCATCCGCATGGAACTTCCACTTTATAGTGCCGTCGTACGTGTTGTACGTCACCGCGCTTTGCTAGAGCATTTTTAAAAAACGATGGTGTGTGGGCAACGTCGTTTTAATGATGAAGTTGGAAAAACGTTGTTTTTTCTACATGCCAAAAAAAATCTTTTAAAGCTGAAAAATGATCTTGTGTATGCGGCATAAGTGGTTGTAAAGTTAAAAATGTTTTACCCTTACACCCTTACCCTTGCACTCTAAAAAAATAATTACACCAAAATCCTACAAAAAAATTGGAAACCTTTTTTTTACTTACCAGAAATTGCGGTTGCCATACAGATCTTCCTAATCTGCCTCTTCCTAGTCCACGGTAGGTCTTCTTCCTCGTCCTCCTCGCATTGTCTTCTGTGAAATGGGGCGCGCTTCCTTTTTTAGGAACTGTGTGTATCCCAGAGTGCAGTCGCCCATTCACAAAGTGTAGCGAGACTCGCACATGCGCAGTAGGAAACGGGCAGTGAAGCTGAAAGGCTCCACTGCCTGTTTCCCTTAGTGAGGATGGTGGCGCCGGAACCTGCCACGATCGAGGGATCGGCCTTGGGGGCCCAACAATACGGGCGTCTAGGACAGGTAAGTGTCCTTATTAAAAGTCAGCAGCTACAGTGTTTGTAGCTGCTGACTTTAAAAAAAAAATGTGGGTGGAACCCCTCTTTAAGGTAAAAAAAAAAAAAAACATTTTACCATTTGTTGTGCCCCCAATACATAAACACATAAACAATTACCAGAATCATTCCTCGATCCAGCTCTTCTCTCCCCTCTCCCTAGTCTCACAAGAGACTCAGGCAACAGCAGGAGCCATAAGCTAATGCTGCTGTCAGTCAATTCCTGTGAGGAGGCTGTGTGTGTCTATGTATGTACTCAGCTCAGGAGCAGACAGCGGGGAACTCCAAAAGAGGAGGTAAGGGACCACTCTGTGCAATACCATTGCACACAGCAGGTAAGTATAACATTTATTATTTTTAGGAGTTTGTTATTTTACCAAGGAGTGCTACAGAATAGCTCCCAGGTTGCTGCACTCAAAAAAATCTTGTGTGCACATTCAATATACTACACTGTAAATTGTAATGTAAATTATGTATTGTAATTATACTACCGAGATACATTTAACCTCTTGCTGTTGGCCATTCTTTTCTGAAGTGTCTCTGGGATGGTATCATTTTGTTTTTAGTGTAACAAAATACTTGCCTTTTGTTTAAGCTTTTTCCCTCTTCAATCTGCTTACAAAACTAGTCTGCTTCTGGCATTTTTTTCTCAGATGATACACTTGAATTTCTAGCATAGTAAAACACTTGCCTTGTTTATGTTTCCACTCTTTAGCCTGTTTTACCTGGTTGTGTTTATACACTGTCCTGGTGCTGGCCAACTTTTACGAAACCATGCCTAAGGACTATGGTGTCCTTTTATCAAGCAGCGGTGCTGAGTTCTCTGGCATTCTCAGAAGAGATCACTCTCCTCTGAGTGTCTGTTTATGAAGTGGTGTAGAACGCTTCTCCTTTTGAGGAGTGAGGTAATCTACAGACGCTTCAAACTGTGGAGAACGCCTCCTGTTACTGTAATCTCGCTAGACATAGCGAGATTACAGTAACAGAAAATCAGTGAAACATTCTGGTGTCCGTTTATTAAGCAGCAGTGAATTAGTGAGAGAAGAAATAAGATCATAAACTTTATTCCAAAATCGTTTTACTGTGGGGCATAGCCACCATATGTGAAGCCTCGTACACACGACCGAGGAACTCGACGGGCGAAACACATCGTTTTCCTCATCGAGTTCCTTGTCAGGCTGTCGAGGGACTCGACAAGGCAAGTTTCTCCATTCCCGTCGAAGAAATAGAGAACTTGTTTCTCGACAGTTTCCTCAACAAAAATGTACACACGACCGGTTTCCTCTGCAAAAAAATATCTCCCAGCAAGTTTCTTGTTGGTTTTTGCCGAGAAACTTGGTCGTGTGTACGAGGTCTGAAGGTCTGAAACATTGTTCCCTCATGTCCACAATCTCTAAAACAAAATTGAGAAGCTCATGTGACTTAAGAAGCTATCAGTGTTTTAAATTTTTTAATGAATGCATTATCCTCCCTGGCGGTAATCCCGAGTGTGGCTCGGGGTTAAATTTCAGTACTGTTAGCAGTAACCCCGAGCCACACTCGGGACTGCCTGGCATGAACCTGGTGCAGTATACTTTCCTTGTCCCCAGGATCCTGCGATGTCACCCCGTTGTGTCCTCTGCTCAATGCCTCTGTGTACCGGGCTCCATTCCCTGCAAGCATCGCAACAGGGGGGCGGAGCCCAGTGGCAAATTCAAAAGGTACAAAAAGTTTAAACCATTATGCAGAGATGTAGGAGAAGAAGAGAAAGGCACCCCAGATGATGCACTATTTGATGCGAAACGCGTCGGGAGACTCCACCGCTGCCACGTTGTACATTTGAAAGCGCTGATCACCTCTTATAATCTAAGTGTTTTTACCTACATTAAACATTGGTACCTTTCAGTATTGCGCTATGTGCCTTTCTCTTCTTCTCCTACATCTCTACATTTTGGTTTAAACTTTTGGCCCACATTGGGTACCTCGGGAAGCGACCTTTTACCTGATTCGATCCCTGGGTTCCTCTCTGATTGACGTGCAAAACGTCTCCGTTCGAATTGCAGCCGATGTTCCATGTCTGAGAGTGGTTTATACCCTGCTTTACTGACCCTCTGGGCATATGTCCATTAGGGTACAGTATCTCTGGTAAGCCTTCCTTTCAATGACCGGTGGTGGATTTCTTTACTGCACTTCATTCTGAGGCATTGGGACAATTATCACCAATTCTCGTCACATTGGACTTTTTTTTTCACATACATTTTTATTTAGATTCTATATATACACCATTTAGTGTCTATACATATATATCACTTTTTTGGTTGATATATTGTCATCATAATTTTTTCACTATTTGTTTGATGCAATGTTCATTCATCCTTTCATTTGGGTGATCTATTAATTTTATGCGCTACACTTTTTATGTTTGTTTTGTATTCCACCATTGTCCATTGGTAGTGTGAGCTGCTTACTATTAATAGCGCAGAATTTTCTGTTTTCTGTTTACATTACTGTATGAAATCATTTCACATCCCTTTTGTCCCTAATGCTTTGTCCAGTGCCCTGCAAGCACTTTTATATTACAGGCATACCCCACTTTTAAGTACACAATGGGGTTTATTGACTAAAGCTGGAAAGTGCAAAATCAGGCTCACTTCTGCATAGAAACCAATAAGCTTCCAGTTTTATTTACCAAAGCTTAATGAAACAAACTGGGGTTAGAAGCTCATTGGTTTCTATGCAGAAGTGAGCCTGATTTTGCACTTTCCAGCTTTAGTAAATAAACTCCATTGTGTACTTAAATGTGTGGTATGCCTGTACATATACTCTTCTTTCTGCCTGGAAACTTGAGATTGTCCATGGCAACCAAAAAGTGTCCCTTTACATCAAAAGTGATTTTAGACCAGCTAGAAAACAGCGATAGTAAATTAGAACACTTACAGAATTGAGCGATAGTGAATTGTTATTTTATTATAATTATTATATTATTATTTTTTTATAATTATTTATAGTTATTTATTATATTATAATTTATGATTTTGTGTTTAAAACGTTATCATTCCCGGTATGTCTACTAGACTCTTGTTTGGACAGATTTAAGTGAGTTATTACAAAGAATTACAGGCCTACAATATAAAACGCCAAATTTCTATGCAAAACAATTGTACCGCTTTGAGACGCAAAAACCTGACATAATCATACCGCCAGGGTGGCTACTGTGATGCAAAAGTAAAACTCATCCCTTGAAACAACTGTCAGCAACAACTGCCTGATGCGCCCTAATCTCCCCAAGCTAAAAGTTATAATCCAAAAAGAGAAAATACCTCAATTAATAGCTATGATGTTGACAAATAAAGAGCTAGCTATCAATCACTTGCTGCAGACAGATATTGGTCCTAAAAAGGATTCTTGGGTGGCTGTACAGGTCTGAGCCTACAGGTGAGGCACATAATGGAATGTACCCTAGCAAATCAATAAAAAAAACTCAAATACAGATTGTTAAAGTGAATTTAAACCCAACCACTAAATTCTCATATTAGCTTTAACATATTTAAATTATTTGACTATTTTTATTTTAATCACTTCCTTTCATGAATATAACAGCTGGTGATCTTGATGTTAAGATCCATGCTTGGACACTTTGCATTATTGGGTGACAAAACTCTGGCTCACAATCATCTGTCTGTAAATCACCATGTCACATGATCTCCCAAAAGAAGAATTAGGCCCTTTTCACACGGGGCGAATCAGTAATGATCTGCCCTGTGAACCTCCGCTTGCTCAGCGGGGATTGCTCCGTTGATCCCCGCTGAGCCGGCGGATGACAGGGCGGTCCCCGCACACTGTGCAGGGACCGCCCTGTCTTTTCTCCGGTCTCCCCTATGTTCACCCGATCCGATCCGCCAGACGGATGGAAAAATAGTTTTTTCCTCCGTCACACTTTGGCGGATTGGAGCGGGTCGGGTGTCAGCGGGCATGTCACCGCTGACATCCGTGGCTCCATAGAGGAGCATGGAGCGCCCGTTCAGGTCCGCAAAAAAAACTGACAGGTGGACCTGAACGGCCTGTGTAAAAAAGCCCTTAGACTTCTGCACTTATGCACATTACCTAGGCATATTCCACTGTTGTCACCATTTAAAAAAAAACATAAAAATGGCAACCATTAATTAATATGCCCTGTTAAAAAGCACACACAGCCTGCTATTACTGTATTGCATGAGGATAAGGAAAAGGTGTAAAAGAAGACTACGGGAGATTAGCAGCATTAGGATATAACAAAGGATAAAAAATGGTAGAAATCCTTCCCTTCTTTTACCCCCCAATGCTCAGCATACACAGCATTTTGTTTTGCAACCTACATAATATCAAGTAAGGATTTACATTTGTTTTAACAGACCTGCCAGTGCCTACAAGCCCTACACTAATCTCTCCCTATGCAGTTTGTTGGCCGTACTCTCAATGCTTTCCCCACTACAGATAAAGCACATTGTCAATATGGCTGTTGTGACCTCACCCTTTTATAGTGAAGGGGCTAGCATACCAAAAAGCCCCCCTTATTCCAAGTCAGCTGACCCAAGTTCACAGGCCAGGCAGTGTATTATGGTCACAAGGAATTCAGTCTAGCAAATTTCCGCATTACTTTGCCGAACCAAAAACAACTTGAACCCATGAATCCCTAGCACCATAATGTATATTACCATCGGCACACACATATTTTTGGAGCCAATCTCCTATGGTCTCAGCTACTTCCACAAACTGTAAAACTTCAAAGACGTTTTCTATACACAGGCTATCTATTGGCCAAAAGGAATCTTTCAGATGCTCTGATAATATTTAGCAAACATATACACTATTTCCATTGTTCAATGCTGTGCTTTAGATCTTGTATTCCATGTTGTACAATATAGGATTTTACTACATTATTGAAGAACCGTAGAGGTCAGGTTCAGCTCTCACTAAGGATCAATAAATAGAGAACTCCGCGCTATGGTAATAAAAATAAATATATTAAAGAAGCTGCTCCCTTAAAGTGGTGTGAAAACAACTTTAGCAATGTGGGGGGTGTATAATAATAAGGGGGCACTAATAATAGGTGATAAATAAATTCCAAATTCTAGCTTGAAACAATATATTAACTATAAGGTCAACAATATAATGGTGATTTAAAGTGCAAGTGCTTATTTATATTAACAACATCAAAAAATAAGTGCAAACAGGTCCAATAAGTGCAAACAGCGCAGGAATACCCCCGTTTTACATATAGTACAGACCTTAGGTCACCAACTGTACTAAAGCTCCACCTGATCTTTTTTTCAAACGAAGGGTCATGGTGGTCTGGTAAGTAGGCACTTTCACCAGGTGTCGCCAGTTTGATATCTGTTCCATGGTGATGGTGTCTACTCTCAAGTCAACCATTTGATGCATGGACTTACCAATGCTTATCATTTAGTGACCATTGCTGCATTTTTTGGACCTGTTTGCACTTATTTTTTGATGTTATTATTATATAAGCACTTGCACTTTAAATCACTATTATATTGTTGACCTTATAGTTAATATACTGTTTCAAGCTAGAATTTGGAATTTATTTAACACCTACTATTAGCGCCCCCTTATTATCATCTCACTAAGGATGGCCAAATGACCTGATCCACATGCTGTGGAGATGTCTAAAACTGCACATTTATTGGAGGGAGGTGTTAAAGATTCTTAACCGTGTCTTTCAGATCCAGTTAGTAGAACACCCTAAACTGTGTTTACTAGGAATTATAGACAAAATCTCTGCTGAGGAATCTTCTAGACTAGCCGTGGATAGGGCTCTATTCCAGGCTAAATGAAGATGAATCTAATGCGCTACTGTGAGTATACAAAGAAAGTAACTAAAGTAAACATGCGTGAATCTGAGGCAGCTATATCTAAAGTGTTCACAGTACACAAAGAACAAATGAAAATAAAATAAAAATGATAAGCGCTTCAGATATGTGATAGGTGACCACAACAAAAATAAATAAAACAATATGTGTAATACATAAATCACAATCAGATTGATTCAAAAACGGCTACACTTGTAGCAAATGTAAAGTGCAAATGAGTGAAAACTCAAAAATAGCAGAGTTTCTGTAACTCTATTCACCAACGTGCATCAATGTGCAAAGTAACAGTGAATAAGATGAATCAGTCTATATAAGGGAGTTAGAATGGTATGTTGAATGGTTGACGTCTTCACTGATGTTAATGCAGATATCCACAAATGGTCTCGTAGTTTCCTTACCTTATCGGTGCTATATATGGGCATATAGTGTCATTCCTCTAAGGTGCGGATCTCACTGCTTCCAAAAGTATTCCCTCTGACTGCTGAGAACCATTTAAACTGCCCAGGCTCAGCGATCCAAAGGAGCAGGCAAGAATGGGGGAAGAGAAAACAAAAGAGAGCAAATGCCTCCAATGGTGAAGTAAGTTTAAAACGGGGATCTTTAATAAAATAAAATAAAGGTGGACTCTTACAGGAAGTAAAAGAATATAGTGCAAAACATAAGGACGCTGTGATCGTATTGCCGTCTTACGTCTGTTGGCCTCCGGCTTGTGAGGGTATCACGTGGTCTCGACTTCCTACGGCGTTACGTCACGTACCTCGTGACTTCATCAGGGGACCAGGCTAGACTGATAATTTTGAGACACTGGAAGTCATTAGACCCCCCTACGGTGAAGGAGTGGTTGGCGCAAATAGGCAACACCATCAGGCTGGAAAAATATATTTACCAGCACAGGGGTAGTGTACATTTTTTTTAAAAACTATGGGCTCTGTGGCTGGCTGTTCCGGGTTTTGCTCCTGTAGACATTATTATGGATAGGTTACTTATATAATTAGGCATTAGCAGGGGGAGTTGACCTCACCCACCTGGGGCATATGGCTTTTTTCATTAACCGAGTGTATACATTGTTGGTGAACTGTTTGTGAATCCGATATGGTTATGTACCTATGCTGATGTACGTCAATTGCAAGGTTTCTCCTTATATTATGTCTTGATATGGATGTCTGTGCTGTTTCTCTATTGCTGAGTTTCCAATAAAGTTTTGTTTGGATTTTAAAAAAAGGATGGCCAAATTACTTGCTAAACCCAACAAAGCTTGAATGTTGATAGCCAAATCAGTTTGTGTATGGTCCAGCGTGGGCAACATAATGCACAATGAACATAATTCTCCTGATGGATTAATAATAACATTGCAAGGCACAGGAGAGTCACAAGGCCTTGTAAAATAACCTCAGTGTTTCTGGGTGGTGTGTTTTAGAATCCTTGGAATCCTTGTACTATTCTAAACAGTGTAAACCTGGTATTAGATTACATTAGCTTGCTGTTGTTTTAGTAATGCCACAGAGAGTAAAAGCCTGTCTTAAAGCAGCCATCGGTTATAGTTTGGATTGTAACGCCATTGTTTTTAAAACATATGGGTTATTAAGAGGTTTTCATGAGGTCCCCCTGCAATGTTAGAAGGTAGATCCAAGCTTTAATTACAACAGGAATCCCACTTTGATGTGCAGATTCTGCTCACGCCATTAGAAACAGTACATGAAAACTGGAGCAAAAAAAAAACACTGAAAACAATGGAGTTTTTCTCTGCCACAATCAGAGTCTGCATTGCAAGAAAAAGATGAAATCTGACTGGTTGCTATAGCCTACAGATGTGTTTTCTCCTACTTGTATAAATCAGTGCCACAGGAACATTAAACTTACTTTCTAACTATTTGGTGAGTCAAGCACAGTTTTCACTGACAAGGCCATGAGAGTATGGGTATAGTTCTGCTAAAAGTTGAATAGCTTAGGTCGTTCAGTGTAGTCATTCTGCTAAGCGTAGAGCTATCTACTGCTGTACTATTACAAAAGTGATCAGATAATCCCTTATAGTAAACCTGTGAGCCGGGCCGTCTTTAAGGCAGGGCAAAAGGGGCAGGTGCCCTGGACCCTGTCATTGTTGTGGGGCCCAAAGCAGTTGCCCCATACTTTCCAACTATCCCAGTTTAAATTCCCTTGTGGTTTTAGTCATGTGCTGTGTCCTGATATCTCAGTGTGAAGTTCTGTTACTGATGCTGCCCAGCTCTGCCCTATTGCTGTATATAGGGGACTCACCTGCAGACCCTGTGTTTACATGTAAATACCGGAATTGATATGCAAATAGCTGTGCCATTCATATGTAAATAGAGGCAGATCAGCAGCAGTCATATGTAAATAGAGGCGGTATGTATGTGTATATCATGCCCCCCTGAGGTCATTTCCACCATCATCTGTACTGAATAAGCCCACTGGGGAGAGGTTTGAAAGTCATGCCTGCAACTGTGGTCATTAACCACTTAAGCCCTGGACCAATATGCAGCTAAAGGACCAGGCCCCTTTTTGCGATTGGGCACTGCGTTGCTTTAACTGACAATTTAACAAAAATAAAGTGACAATTTTGAAAAAAAATCTATATTTTTTCATTTTTGCTATAATAAATGCCCCCCAAAAAAATATAAAAAAAACATTTATTTTCCTCAGTTTAGGCCGATACATATTCTTCTACATATTTTTGGTAAAAAAAATTGCAATAAGCGTTTATTGATTGGTTTGCGCAAAAGTTATAGCGTCTACAATATAGGGGATAGTTTTATGGCATTTTTATTAATAATTTATTTTTTACTAGTAATGGCGCCAATCAGAGATTTTTACCGTGACTGCGACATTATGGTGGACACATCAGACACTACTTTTGACACTATTTTGGGACCATTGTCATTTTTACAGCAAACAGTGCTATAAAATGCACTGATTACTGTGAAAACGACAATGGCAGTTAAAGGGTTAAGCAGTAGGGGGCGCTAAAGGGGTTAAGTGTGACTGAATGTGTGTTTCTTACTGTAGGGGGGCGTGGCTGGGCGTGTGACGTCACTGACAGGGAACAAACAATCAATGACAGGCTCACTAGAAAGCACAGGAGAGGTTTGTTTACACTTACCTCTTCCCGTTCTTCAGCTCTGTGACCCGATCGCGGGACACCGGTGCCGATTGGGTCCGCGGGTCCCGCGGGTGCGGTCACGGAGCTCCACTGATCCCCGCTGAGCCAGCAGGTGGCAGCGCGTTCCCCTTACACTGTGCAGGGACCGCCCTGTCTTTTCTCCGCTCTCCTCTATGGGGGGATCGGATGAACACGGACTGTCTGTCCGTGTTCACCCAATCCGATCCACAGACTGATGGAAAAATAGGGGTTTCCTCCGTCTGCAGAATCGGAGGATTGCGGAACCAGGTGAGATCGGGTGTCAGCGGATGTTCATCCACTGACATCCGCAATCTCATAGGGACCAATGTATGTCCCTTTTTCATTCGTACACGGATGGATGAAAAAGCGGACATACGGTTCGCCCGTGTGAAAGAGCCCTAAAGTGGTTTAAAAGACATTCTGTATGCAGCAGCCCCCCTCAGCCCCCTTATATTAACCTGAGCCCCATCTCAAACCAGTGAAGTTGCACAAGAGCCACAAAGTCCAGGGTTCTCACTCCTTATTGGCTGAGACAGCAATGGACACCGTTGGCTGTCAATCAAAATCAATGAGGCAATGAAGAGAGAGAGGGGGAGGGGCCGAGCCACAGCTTCGTGTCTGAATGACACACAGAGCAGCGGCTCGGCTCGGGTGCCCCCATAGCAATTTGCTTGCTGTTGAGGCACTCGGCAGGAGGGAGGTACCAGGAGTGCCAGCAGGGGACCATATGAAATACTTACCTTAGAACTAAGCTCTCCATCTTTACCCCGTCTTCTTTTCAGGTTCATGTTCTCCAGCCATCTGATTGGCCACACCGCGATTACGTCACTCCCGCGCATCCGTGCCAGAGTCACAGACCGCCACACAGAGCACTGAAAGGACAGCATGGGTATGCGGTCCCTTCAGGGCGCATGCGCCGGAGACTTCACGGGCTGCGTGCAGTTTGAAAATGGCCTCATATACACTGGACGGTTTAAAAATTGCAATAGCGTTAGCTGGAGAAAGCTGTAGCTGTAGAATGAGTTTTACAGCATTTTTGCAGTAACGTTTTTTTTAGCAAAACTATACTCCTAAAAAAGCTTATGTTTCAAAAATGCTGATATTTGCTGAATAGACGTTGTTTTAGCTTTTTTCAGTGTTTTTAAGCTTTTATCAGCATTAGTGCATTTTTACAGCTGAAAAACTCCTCTCAAAACCCACTGGGGCTGTTTTTTTTTCTAACCAGAAAGCGCCCCTGCCAAAAAACACAGATAACAGCCTATATGTGCATTAAAGGAACACATGTTATACATTAAATAACAAACATGTTATACTTACCTCCGCTGTGCAGTTAGTTTTGCACGGAGTGGCCCTGAATCCTGTCTTCTGGGGTCCCTCGGCGGCTGTCTCGGCTCCTCCTTGCAAAAGCTTTCCACATTCATGCGAGCTCCCTCGCATGGTGGAAAGCTTTTGCGAGCGCGCTCCCTTGATACAGTGGCGGGCATAGCCGCCGATCGTATCACTCGGCCCGCCCCCCGGCACGGCGCGTCATCCGCTGTGATTGACAGCAGCGCCAGCTAATGGCTGCGCTGCTATCAATCCGCCCAGCCTAGCCAATCAACGGCCAGGCTGGGAACCGAACAAGATGACAAGCACGCGCCCGGGACTTTCGAACAGTGAGGTAAGTAAAACGGGGGCTCGGAGGTGGGGGCGGTGCTGTCAGATGTTTTTTTTACCTTAATGCATAGGATGCATTAAGGTAAAAAAACGTTTACCTTTACAACCCCTTTAACGCATAAGATAACATGCTGGGGAGTTTACTGGCTGCAAAAAAAATTCCTGAAGCCAAAAACAGCCTCTGTAAAAACGTCCAGTGCGCATGAGGCCTAACTCCTAAACCATGCAGGTTTAGGAGATATTCACAGTACCTATAGGTAAGGCCTTATTATAGGCCTACCTGTGGGTACAAGTGCCAAAAAGGAGGAGCTTTTCAGCTGTTAAAACGCTCTTTGATAAAAGCTTAAAGGGTCATTAAAGGATTTTTTTTTAAATAACAAACATGTCATACTTACCTCCACTGTGCAGTTCGTTTTGCACAGAGTGCCCCCGATCCATGTCTTCTGGGGTCCCTCGGCGGCTGTCTCTGGTCCTCCCCACAATTAGTCACCACAGTCATGCGAGAGCTTGCATGGTGGTCACTAATTGCGGGCGCGCTCCCGTGATATAGCGAGCGGCCATAGCCGCTCACTGTATCACTCGGCCCCATCCCTCTGCGCGCGTCGTCACTGGATGTGATTGACAGCAGCGCCAGCCAATGGCTGTGCTGCTCTCAATCCATCCGCTCTAGCCAACCAGTGACCAGGCTGAGCGGCGAAGAAGATATCGGGACCGCGCGGGACTTTTGAGGGGTCAGGTAAGTATAACGGGGGCTCGGGGGGGCGGCAGCAGCAGATGTTTTTTCACCTTAATGCATAGATTGCATTAAGGTAAAAAAACATTTTCCTTTACAACTCCTTTAAAAACACTAAAACATGCAAAAGCTTAAAAACACTAAAACACGTTTTAAAACGCTGAAAATGCTGGAAAATGCTGAAAAACGCTACACTACTGCAAATATGCTGCAAAGCTCATTCTACAGCTACAGCTTTCTACTGGGGTTTTTATAACATCCAATGTGCATGAGGCCTAAGCTTAAAGTGGAAGTAAACTCAAAGGCATAATTTGTACCTGTAGGTAAGCCTATAATAAGGCTTAACTTTAGGTACTGTAAATATCTCTTAAACGTTCAGTAGATATTTACATTACATGCAGCCGGTGACATCATCTGCGCATGCCCTCTGAAGGAATGACCACCCTGCCGTTCCTTCAGATACCTGTGCCGTGAATGATGGCTCCCCCACGCATGTGCGGGAATGACGTCATTGCGGCTCCGGCCAGTTACACAGAGTCCGCAGACCCGGAAGGATGGCGGGTGAAGATGGACACTGACTCCTGTGATTACATTGCATCGCTGGAGGGCTTTGCTTTCTGGTAAGTTTCACATAATGTGACCTTGCAGGTCCGGATTTTTTTTTTAAATACCCAGTGGTTTACAACCACTTTATACTGTGGCAGGTTGGCAAGGCTGAGCGAATCGCCATAGGTGTGTGTCGGCCACTTTAAGATGTAAACATAAACATAAATGTAAATGTAAACAGACAGATCAGCGTTCTGTGAGGGAAGTTGTGGCGCGACGCGAGTGGCCACAATGTTCGCCGGCGACCCGCGATCACTTCTCATAGAGTCAGAACGGGGATCTGTCAATGTAAACAAACAGATCCCCGCTCTGTCAGGGAAGTAGAGAGAGATCTGCTCTTCCTAGTAATGAGGAACAGCGACCTCCCTCTACTCCCAGTCAGTCCACTCCTCCCACAGTTAGAAACAACTTCCTAGGAAACAAATAAATAAATACTAAGTGCCAATGAATAGTGATCAAATTAATTCACACGTAATTCCACCAGCTGCAGTAAAAACTTGCTAAATAGCGAAAAAATGAGAAAGACAAGTATTGTTTCATCTCTTGTATGCTATACTACAATGTATACAATCTACCATTGTAATGCTTTATTTTTGTCTAAATGAAAAATGACAATAAAAATATATTGAAACAAAAAGAAAGAAACCATCCACTGCTCTAGGTGTAAACAATATATACAAATCTTAAACAGTCCCAATTAGTGATATAAAAAGTGCTCATGCTCAATAGTAAATCTGTGTTCCAAGGTGCTCAGACTGGGTGCCCCACATAGATGTACACTCACCCCTAGGATTTGACCAACTATCTCTAGTATGGTCATTTAAGCATGTGGGGGGATTCCTGGAGAAATGGGAATAATAGAAAAGAATCCTCATTGCGTAATCCTGTTGAAAAAATGTATTAATAAAAACATTGAAAAGTTAGCATGGGCGGAAGTGTGTCGTGGTGACGCAATATTGCCTTACTGCGTCACCACGACACACTTCCACCCATGCTATCTCTTGGGATTCGAGCCGGACCACGGCCAGCAGTAAACAACAGTTTCAGGGCTGATTTCCCAAACAATCACCTGCTACACACGCCGGGTGCTAGGATATTAGGCACCATTTCATGTGAGTGTAACTTTTAAATGGTTTTATTAATACATTTTTTCTACGGCATTGCGCAATGAGGATTATTTTCTATTATTCCCATTTACCTTCATGAGGCAAAATACTGCAAGAGGCACCAGTGCGGGTCTCTCCAGGGGTCTCCCCACACGACCATACTAGAGATAGTTGATCAAATTCTAGGGGTTTTTGTGGAGAACCCAGTCTGAGCACCTAGGAACACGGATTTACTATTGAGCAGTGAGCACGAGCACTTTTTATATCACCAATTGAGACTGTTTAATATTTGTATATATTGTTAACACCTAGCATGGTGGATTGTTTCTTTCTCAACTCCCCAGGGAACACCTAACCCCTTGTTCGCCTCTAGTGTTAACCCCTTCCCTGCCAGTGACATTTATTCAGTAATCAGTGGCTATTTTATAGCTCTGATCACTGTATAAATGTCAATAGTCCCAAAAATGTGCCAAAAGAGTCCCATCTGTCTGCCACAATGCAGGAACAAAAATTGTTTCTGGACAGCCGCACTCTGAACAAGTTGTAGCCTTTATTAAAAAAAAGGACAGCACTACAAGTAACAGCAACATAAAATAAAACCCGCCCTCTGACGCGTTTTGCACTGAAACTAGTGCTTAGTCAAGGTCATAATCTATGACTAAGCACTAGTTTCAGTGCAAAACGCGTCAGAAGTCGGGTTTTATTTTATGTTGCTGTGACTTGTAGTGCTGTCCTTTTTTTTTTGTTTAATAAAGGCTACAACTTGTTCAGAGTGCGGCTGTCCAGAAACTATTTTTGTTCCTGCTTTGCTAAGTGCATTGCCTGCACCTGAGTTGTCTGCAACGGAAGATATTCATCTGGGTTCCCACCTGGAGCGGCTACTCCCTTTTCCCTGTCTGCCACATGTCGTACTCCTGCTAAAAATCGTTGCTCGCTGCCATTACTAGTAAAAAAAATAATAATGATAAAAATGACATAGATACATCCCCTCTTTTGTAGGTGCTATAAATTTTGCACAAATCAATCAATATACACTTATTGTAATTTTTTACCAAAAATATGTAGGAGAATACATATTGGCCTAAACTGATGAAGACATTTTTTGTTTTTGGATATTTATTAGAGCAAAAAGTATTAAATATTGTTGTTTTTTTTTTTTTCAAAATTGTCGCTCTTCTTTGTTTATATCGCAAAAAAATAAAAACCGCAGAGGTGATCAAATACCCCAAAAAGAAAGCTCTATTTGTGCAAAAAGGGGACATCAATTTTGTCTGTGTACAGCGTTGCATGACCGTGCAATTGTTAGTTAAATCGACACAGTGGCACATTGCAAAAAAAAGCCTCTCATTAATGGGGTAAATTAAGGTGAAACAACGTCCGAGGATTAACAGCCCCCCGTTTACTTACCTGACCCCTCGAATGTCCTGCGCCTTGAGCGCGCTGGCTTCTCAGCCGGGCTTCTCGGATCATTCATTGGTTGATTAACCTCCCTGGCGGTATGATTATTTCAGAAAAAATAAGATTACAGTATACTGTATGTAATGTGTTTGTTTACATTTTTGAATTTGGCGCTGTTCTCCGCTCCCGTGCGTCGTAACGTCGCAGGGAACGGAGATCAGCGGCACAGGAGGACACTGTGTGAATCGAGCGAGGTCGCGCTCGCTCACACAGCGTGGCAGCATCGCTGGATCCAGGGACAAGGTAAGTAACTTTGTCTCTGGCTGCAGCGCGGCGAGCCCGAGTCTGGCTCGGGGATACCGATTTTGGTATAAAAATCTTACCCCGAGCCAGACTGGGGAATACCGCCAGGGGGGTTAAAGGCAGCACAGCCATTGGCTCGCGCTGCTGTCAATCACATTCAATGACGCGGCGTGCTGGGGGACAATGACGAGTGATACAGTCGGCGGCTATGGACGCCGGCTGTATCACCTGAGTGAGTCTGCAAGAACTAACCCCCATGGGAGAGAGCTCACATGAAGGGGGTTAGTTCTTGCAGGGAGAAGCTGAGACAGCCGCCTAGGGACCCCAGAAGATCAGGTTTGTGCCACTCTGTGCAAAACGAGCTGCACAGTGGAGGTAAGTATAACATGTTTGTTATTTAAAAAAAAAAAATTACCTTTACAACCCCTTTAAAGCGGGAGTTCACCCGGAAAAAAAAATGTAACCTTAGATTGATGCTCATTTTGTCAAGGTGAATCGGGTAGTTTTTTTTTAAAATCGAAGCCGTACTTACCGTTTAGAGAGCGATCTTCTCCGCCGCTTCCGAGTATGGTCTTCAGGACTGGGCGTTCCTATTTGATTGACAGGCTTCCGACGGTCGCATACATCGCGTCACGAGTAGCCGAAAGAAGCCGAACGTCAGTGCGGCTCTATACGGCGCCTGCGCACCGACGTTTGGCTACTTTCGGAAAATTGTGACGCGATTGATGCGACCGTCGGAAGCCTGTCGGAAGCCTGTCAATCAAATAGGGACGCCCAGTCCCGCAGCCCATACCCGGAAGTGGCGGAGAAGATCGCTCTCTAAAACGGTAAGTACTGCTTCGATTTTAAAAAAAACTAGCCGATTCCCCTTGACAAAATGAGCATCAATCTAAGGTTAAAAATTAACTTTTCGGGTGAACCTCCACAAGCTGATTGGCTACCATGCACAACTGCACCAGATTTTGCTTTGGAAATGAAAACTAATGCAGCCAACACATCTAAATGTTGGTAATCTGCAATATGTTTGTGTTTGGGTTTAATACTGGTTTAAGAAAGAGAAATACAACAAAACACCATTCTGCTTTAAATTGTAGTCCAATGTTTCTTTTTTTCATCCCCTGGGCTTTTATTTGTCCTTTCTCTCTCCCTTGTTAAATATATATTTTTAATAACCCAAAACGCCTTAGGAGATCATAACCTTTTCAGTGTCACTGTCCAACCTGCCTTTGAAGTATGTGACTTTTCAAAGGGCTGGATGTGAAAAGAATAAAGCTCTGGCAGATCCTGAATGGGTCCTGCCTTCTAATAAAGCAGATATTGCAGCGAGCCATTGGACCAGATCCGTGTAGTGATCTCAGCCCCCTATGATCTGTGAGCTGGCAAGGAGCAGTTGTTCATTCACAAATCCCCCTCAATGCCACTAGGACTCCCTCATCACACAGCATG